>NC_051320.1:60700466-61004966 GCF_015220235.1 Choloepus didactylus | reverse complement strand
CAGCAGGGAGGAGACAGGCATAGAAAAAAACAGCACGAAAAAACCCAAAATAAAAGCGGAGGATTTTTGGAGTTCTGGTGAACATAGAAAGGGGAAGGGCAGAGCTCAGGCCCTGAGGCTCATATGCAAATCCCGAAGAAAAGCTGATCTCTCTGCCCTGTGGACCTTTCCTTAATGGCCCTAATTGCTTTGTCTCTTAGCATTTCAATAACCCATTAGATCTCTGAGGAGGGCTCTTTTTTTTTTTTTTTTAATCCTTTTTTCTTTTTCTAAAACAATTACTCTAAGAAGCCCAATACAGAAAGCCTAAAAGACTTGCAATTTGGGCAGGTCAAGACAAGAGCAGAACTAAGAGAGCTCTGAGACAAAAGGCAATAATCCAGTGGCTGAGAAAATTCACTAAACACTACAACTTCCCAAGAAAAGGGGGTGTCCGCTCATAGCCATCATCCTGGTGGACAGGAAACACTCCTGCCCATCGCCAGCCCCATAGCCCAGAGCTGCCCCAGACCACCCAGTGTGACGGAAGTGCTTCAAATAACAGGCACACACCACAAAACTGGGCGTGGGCATTAGCCTTCCCTGCAAACTCAGCTGATTGTCCCAGAGTTGGGAAGGTGGAGCAGTGTGAATTAACAAAGCCCCATTCAGCCATCATTTCAGCAGACTGGGAGCCTCCCTACACAGCCTAGCAGCCCAGAACTGCCCTGTGGGGACGGCACTCACCTGTGACATAGCACAGTCATCCCTCAACAGAGGACCAGGGGGTGCACGGCCTGGAAGAGGGACTCACTCACAACTCTCAGGAGCCATACGCCACTACCAAGGACTTGTGGGTCAGTGGCAGAGAAAAACTGTGGCAGGACTGAACTGAAGGATTAGACTATTGCAGCAGCTTTAAAACTCCAGGAGCACCAGGGAGATTTGATTGTTAGAGCCACCCCCCGCCTCCCTGACTGCCCAGAAACACGCCCCATATACAGGGCGGGGAACACCAACTACACACGCAAGCTTGGTACACCAATTGGGCCCCACAAGACTCACTCCCCCACTCACCAAAAAGGCAAAGTAGGGGAGAACTGGCTTGTGGAGAACACGTGGCTCATGGACGCCACCTGTTGGTTAGTTAGACAAAGTGTACTCCACGAAGCTGTAGATCTGATAAATTAGAGATAAGGACTTCAATTGGTCTACAAATCCTAAAAGAACCCTATCAAGTTCAGCAAATGCCACGAGGCCAAAAACAACAGAAAATTATAAAGCATATGAAAAAACCAGACGATATGGATAACCCAAGCCCAAGCACCCAAATCAAAAGAACAGAAGAGACACAGCACCTAGAGCAGCTACTCAAAGAACTAAAGATGAACAATGAGACCATAGTACGGGATACAAAGGATATCAAGAAGACCCTAGAAGAGCATAAAGAAGACATTGCAAGACTAAATAAAAAAATAGATGATCTTATGGAAATTAAAGAAACTGTTGACCAAATTAAAAAGATACTGGACACTCATAGTACAAGACTAGAGGACGTTGAACAACGAATCAGTGACCTGGAGGATGACAGAATGGAAAATGAAAGCATAAAAGAAAGACTGGGGAAAAAAATTGAAAAAATCGAAACGGACCTCAGGGATATGACAGATAATATAAAACATCTGAATATAAGACTCATTGGTGTTCCAGAAGGGGAAGAAAAGGATAAAGGTCTAGGAAGAGTATTCAAAGAAATTGTTGGGGAAAACTTCCCAAATCTTCTAAACAACATAAATACACAAATCATAAATGCTCAGCGAACTCCAAATAGAATAAATCCAAATAAACCCACTCCGAGACATATTCTGATCACACTGTCAAATACGGAAGAGAAGGAGCAAGTTCTGAAAGCAGCAAGAGAAAAGCAATTCACCACATACAAAGGAAACAGCATAAGACTAAGTAGTGACTACTCAGCAGCCACCATGGAGGTGAGAAGGCAGTGGCACGATATATTTAAAATTCTGAGTGAGAAAAATTTCCAACCAAGAATACTTTATCCAGCAAAACTCTCCTTCAAATTTGAGGGAGAGCTTAAAATTTTCACAGACAAACAAATGCTGAGAGAATTTGCTAACAAGAGACCTGCCCTACTGGAGATACTAAAGGGAGCCCTACAGACAGAGAAACAAAGAAAGGACAGAGAGACTTGGAGAAAGGTTCAGTACTAAAGAGATGCGGTATGGGTACAATAAAGGATATTAATAGAGAGAGGGGAAAAATATACAAGACAAACATAAACCAAAGGATAAGATGGCTGATTCAAGAAATGCTTTCATGGTTATAACATTGAACGAAATGGATTAAACTCCCCAATTAAAAGATATAGATTCGCAGAATGGATCAAAAAAAATGAACCATCAATATGTTGCATACAAGAGACTCGTCTTAGACACAGGGACACAAAGAAACTGAAAGTGAAAGGATGGAAAAAAATATTTCATGCAAGCTACAGCCAAAAGAAAGCAGGTGTAACAATATTAATCTCTGATAAAATAGACTTTAAATGCAGGGATGTTTTGAGAGACAAAGAAGGCCACTACATACTAATCAAAGGGGCAATTCAACAAGAAGAAATAACAATCGTAAATGTCTATGCACCCAATCAAGGTGCCACAAAATACATGAGAGAAACACTGGCAAAACTAAAGGATGCAATTGATGTTTCCAAAATAATTGTGGGAGACTTCAACACATCACTCTTTCCTATATATAGATCAACCAGATAGAAGACCAATAAGGAAACTGAAAATCTAAACAATCTGATAAATGAATTAGATTTAACAGACATATACAGAACATTACATCCCAAATCACCAGGATACACATATTTTTCTAGTGCTCATGGAACTTTCTCCAGAATAGATCATATGCTGGGACAAAAAACAGGCCTCAATAAATTTAAAAAGATTGAAATTATTCAAAGCACATTCTCTGACCACAATGGAATACAATTAGAAGTCAATAACCATCAGAGACTTAGAAAATTCACAAATACCTGGAGGTTAAACAACACACTCCTAAACAATCAGTGGGTTAAAGAAGAAATAGCAAGAGAGATTACTAAATATATAGAGACGAATGAAAATGAGAACACAACATACCAAAACCTATGGGATGCAGCAAAAGCAGTACTGAGGGGGAAATTTATAGCACTAAATGCATATATTAAAAAGGAAGAAAGAGCCAAAATCAAAGAACTAATGGATCAACTGAAGAAGCTAGAAAATGAACAGCAAACCAATCCTAAACCAAGTACAAGAAAAGAAATAACAAGGATTAAAGCAGAAATAAATGACATAGAGAACAAAAAAACAATAGAGAGGATAAATATCACCAAAAGTTGGTTCTTTGAGAAGATCAACAAGATTGACAAGCCCCTAGCTAGACTGACAAAATCAAAAAGAGAGAAGACCCATATAAACAAAATAATGAATGAAAAAGGTGACGTAACTGCAGATCCTGAAGAAATTAAAAAAATTGTAAGAGGATACTATGAACAACTGTATGGCAACAAACTGGATAATGTAGAGGAAATGGACAATTTCCTGGAAACATATGAACAACCTAGACTGACCAGAGAAGAAATAGAAGACCTCAGTCAACCCATCACAAGCAAAGAGATCAAATCAGTCATCAAAAATCTTCCCACAAATAAATGCCGAGGGCCAGATGGCTTCACAGGGGAATTCTACCAAACTTTCCAGAAAGAACTGACACCAATCTTACTCAAACTCTTTCAAAACATTGAAGAAAATGGAACAGTACCTAACTCATGTTATGAAGCTAACATCAATCTAACACTAAAACCAGGCAAAGATGCTACAAAAAAGGAAAACTACCAGCCAATCTCCTTAATGAATATAGATGCAAAAATCCTCAACAAAATACTTGCAAATCAAATCCAAAGACACATTAAAAAAATCATACACCATCACCAAGTGGGGTTCATTCCAGGCATGAAAGGATGGTTCAACATAAGAAAATCAATCAATGTATTACAACACATTAAAAATTCGAAAGGGAAAAATCAAATGATCATCTCAATAGATGATGAAAAAGCATTTGACAAAATCCAACATCCGTTTTTGATAAAAACACTTCAAAAGGTAGGAATTGAAGGAAACTTCCTCAATATGATAAAGAGCATATATGAAAAACCCACAGCCAGCATAGTACTCAATGGTGAGAGACTGAAAGCCTTCCCTCTAAGATCAGGAACAAGACAAGGATGCCCGCTGTCACCACTGTTACTCAACATCGTGCTGGAAGTGCTAGCCGGGGCAATCCGGCACGACAAAGAAATAAAAGGCATCCAAATTGAAAAAGAAGAAGTAAAACTGTTATTGTTGCAGATGATATGATCTTATATCTGGAAAACCCTGAGAAATCGACGATATAGCTACTAAAGCTAATAAACAAATTTTGTAAAGTAGCGGGATACAAGATTAACACACATAAGTCAGTAATGTTTCTATATGCTAGAAATGAACAAACTGAAGAGACACTCAAGAAAAAGATACCATTTTCAATAGCAACTAAAAAAATCAAATACCTAGGAATAAACTTAACCAAAGATGTAAAAGACCTATACAAAGAAAACTACATAACTCTACTAAAAGAAATAGAAGGGGACCTTAAAAGATGGAAAAATATTCCATGTTCATGGATAGGTAGGCTAAATGTCATTAAGATGTCAATTCTACCCAAACTCATCTACAGATTCAATGCAATCCCAATCAAAATTCCAACAACCTACTTTGCAGACTTGGAAAAGCTAGTTACCAAATTTATTTGGAAAGGGAAGATGCCTCAAATTGCTAAAGACACTCTAAAAAAGAAAAACGAAGTAGGAGGACTTACACTCCCTGACTTTGAAGCTTATTATAAAGCCACAGTAGTCAAAACAGCATGGTACTGGCACAAAGATAGACATATAGATCAATGGAATCGAATTGAGAATTCGGAGATACATCCCCAGATCTATGGCCGACTGATCTTTGATAAGGCCCCCAAAGTCACTGAACTGAGTCATAATGGTCTTTTCAACAAATGGGGCTGGGAGAGTTGGATATCCATATCCAAAAGAATGAAAGAGGACCCCTACCTCACACCCTACACAAAAATTAACTCAAAATTGATGAAAGATCTCAATACAAAAGAAAGTACCATAAAACTCCTAGAAGATAATGTAGGAAAACATCTTCAAGACCTTGTATTAGGCGGCCACTTCCTAGACTTTACACCCAAAGCACAAGCAACAAAAGAGAAAATAGATAAATGGGAACTCCTCAAGCTTAGAAGTTTCTGCACCTCAAAGGAATTTCTCAAAAAGGTAAAGAGGCAGCTAACTCAATGGGAAAAAATTTTTGGAAACCATGTATCTGACAAAAGACTGATATCTTGCATATACAAAGAAATCCTACAACTCAATGACAATAGTACAGACAGCCCAATTATAAAATGGGCAAAAGATATGAAAAGACAGTTCTCTGAAGAGGAAATACAAATGGCCAAGAAACACATGAAAAAAGGTTCAGCTTCACTAGCTATTAGAGAGATGCAAATTAAGACCACAATGAGATACCATCTAACACCGGTTAGAATGGCTGCCATTAAACAAACAGGAAACTACAAATGCTGGAGGGGATGTGGAGAAATTGGAACTCTTATTCATTGTTGGTGGGACTGTATAATGGTTCAGCCACTCTGGAAGTCAGTCTGGCAGTTCCTTAGAAAACTAGATATAGAGTTACCATTCGATCCAGCGATTGCACTTCTCGGTATATACCCGGAAGGTCGGAAAGCAGTGACACGAACAGATATCTGCACGCCAATGTTCATAGCAGCATTATTCACAATTGCCAAGAGATGGAAACAACCCAAATGTCCTTCAACAGATGAGTGGATAAATAAAACGTGGAATACTACACGGCAGTAAGAAGGAACGATCTCGTGAAACATATGACAACATGGATGAACCTTGAAGACATAATGCTGAGCGAAATAAGCCAGGCAGAAAAAGAGAAATATTATATGCTACCACTAATGTGAACTTTGAAAAATGTAAAACAAATGGTTTATAATGTAGAATGTAGGGGAACTAGCAATGAGAGCAATTAAGGAAGAGGGAACAATAATCCAAGAAGAACAGATAAGCTATTTAACGTTCTGGGGATGCCCAGGAATGACTATGGTCTGTTAATTTCTGATGGACATAGTAGGAACAAGTTCACAGAAATGTTGCTATATTAGGTAACTTTCTTGGGGTAAAGTAGGAACATGTTGGAAGTAAAGCAGTTATCTTAGGTTAGTTGTTTTTTTCTTAAAAAAAAAAAAAAAAAAAAAAGAGATATGCTAAAGCCCTATGTCCAAAGAGTTTCCCTGATCATTTTCTATGATCTCATAAACATGTTAGAAAATAACAAGAAGGAAGTGAGGTCATTTTGGTGTGATTTCTAAGTGAATCACTGATTTTGTTTCTAAATGCTCATAAATAATGCATTTAACAATCCATTCCAGAGTTTCCGTAGGCACTGAATCAAACTTACTGGTATTTAATATGTGGAATCTAAATACTTCGCTTTTTGGAAACCTGGAACAAGTCTTCATTTCCTCTATTTTAAAAGATTCCTTAAAATTCAAGTATTACTCCTCTTGATACTCATAGAATGGATTCATTAAAGTCAGAACTCATTAAAGGAGAATTGAACTTTTATAACATCTTGGCACTCTTTTCATTTGCTTTGCTTGTTAATCCCTTCTTACCTAGGATTTTTCTATTATTTCTAGTATAAGGAGTTCTCATCTTGAAGAAGTGATGGAACCAAAATAGAGTTGAGTAGTTCTTCTTTCTGTCACTGCCATCAGTTATTATAACACAAACTGTCCTGTAAAGAAAACCGTAAACAACAAACAAACAAAGAAAAACACTTTGCGACTGATACTCCCTTCATCCAGTGTATGTGCAGATGGATAAGAAAAGAGAGACAATAAATAAATAAATAATGGGAGGAGTGTAAGGGATATGGGATGTTTTGGGTGTTCTTTTTTATTTTTATTTTTAATTTTTTGGGGTAATGAAAATGTTCAAAACTTGACTGTAGTGATGAATGCACAACAATATGGTGATACTGTGAACTGCTGATTATACACTTTGGATGATTATCTGGTATGTGACTATATCACAATAAAATTGCACTTAAAAAAAGGCAAGCGAGAAACCAGAAGAGTCAGGAGTAGGGTAATCAGGAGAGTACTGTGGTAAGCAGAATAATGGCCCCCTCAAAGATGCCCATGTCCTAATCCCCAGAACCCATGAATATGTTAGATTATATGGCAAAGGAAATTAATGTGCAGATGGAATCAAGATTGCTAATCAACTGACCTTAAAATAGGGAGCTTGTCCTGGATTACTTTAGGGGGCCCAATGTAATCACAAAGTTTCTTATAAATGGAAGAGGGAGAAGCAGAGAGGTGGCAGCACAAGAAGGACTTGGCCTGGCATTGCTGTCTTTGAAGATGGAAGAAGGTGCCATGAGCCAAGGAATGCAAACAGCTTCTGGAAGCCAGAAAATGCAAGGAACTAGATTCTCCCCCAAAGCCTCCAGAAAGCTATGCAACCCTGCCAACACCTTGATTTTAGCCCAGTGAGACTCATTTCAGACTTCTGACTTCCAAAGCTATATGATAATAAATTCGTGTTGTTTTAAGCCACTAAAAAAAAAGAAAGAAAACCCTATCCTTGCTTATTGTTTTTCCTCTGAACATAGTAGAAGACCCCTTGATTGAGGTGGTTGGTGGGTTAAGTTTGTTTGTGTTTTTTTTTACACTTAACTTGTAAAAGTGTACATTGTTTCACCCCCTTTGATGTAGACTGAAGGCCCATTCCTTTGAGTATGAACCCTGTTTAGAATTGTGCACCATTTTCTGGCAAATACCATACCTCAAAAGCACAGGCCATCATCTTCAACTTTTGGTTTCTTAAAGTGCAATAAAAATGTAAAACACTAAAAAAATAATCTGAGCGCAGAAATCTAGATTTTTACAATTTTCCCCAATCTCTTTGGTTGCCTTGTTCCCATATAATGTGAAGTAATTTCTGTTACTATTATTTGTAGCAACTCATCTTTACAGAGTCTTTATAAAACATTTAATTTAGTATTAACTTTTAGCACTCTCTTTTCCCAATCATATTTCAAGAGTTTGCAAAATATTTAACTACTGAAACCTATAAAATGGTCAAAAATTGGGAAGAAACACAATTGAATCTTGGTACACATACAGCCCAAATGAAAGGTGTGCCTGCTCTGCATGGCCTCACTACATAGGGACATAGGAACCTCGAGCCTATAATCTTTAGTGGGCTATAATCTTTAGTCAGGATGTTTTAAAAACAGAATGAAGATTGTCAGCTCATCTGGCATGTCGTTAGGAAGAGGTCAGTTACAAAAGCTTATTCTGTAACTTTTAAAGACCCCTGTTATGATCCTCAGTAATTTTCACAAACTGCAGCACATTAGAGTTTGTTCCATAATATAATGGAATTATTACAGGACTGGTCTACTATGGTGTTTTCCTCCTGGGCTATGGCTGTCCTCTTCTCTCTTTCCTATGCATTCTTAAAGACTGGGAGTTCCTGTAGCAAACACATTACCATCCTTAAAAGTGTCTTCTTTATTATATAATCAATTTCCAATATTGCTAAATTTAACTTAATCCTATTCAATTAAATCACTGTTTATTTCATGCCTACCATGTGCAAGGCACCAGGCTTCTTTTCTTTGAGCAGCTTCCCTTTCTGACCTTTTGGCTATGGGAATATGCTTAAATTTCTAACCATTCATTCGTTTTTCTAATTTACAATCTTTTAATATGATATATATCTGACCATTCTCTTTTCTATTTCTCGGTGTTTTAGTAAGGAATCTCTTTTTTTTCTCTATTTTTTACCAGAGAAGTTTCAGGTTTACAGGAAAATCATGCAGAAAGTACAGAATTCCCATGTAGTACCCACACACATACACATTTTTTTCCTATTAACATTTTGCATTAGTGTGGTATAGTAGGGCATGTTTTGGTTTCAGGTGTCAGAACTCTCACAAACCAAATGAAAATAAAAAGTGTATGTGTGTGGGGGCTGGGGTGGGAGGGTGCAGGATGGTGGTGGGGTCTGCCCTTCTGCAGCTGAAAAGTCCAGATGTCTGGCTCCCAGCAGGGATCTGATCCAGACTTCTCAGGCCTGTGGCTATATCTCCCTGCAGTTCCCTTGGCTTTCACCTCTTCTATGTTCTAAGGCTGGCTCCCCTGGTATAACTAAAAAGATCATTTGGGTTTTAGTCTCTTTTTTTTTTTTTTTCTGACTGACTGTATTACACAATTATGCTATTATTTTATTACTTCAAAAGCACTTTACAAGAAAGTATAAACATGGCTTCCAATAGGAATGTTATACCTGGACTTGGTACCAAGCTCACAGATTGGCAAGGAAAAACAGGCTTTCAGACTTTCAAGTTAAACAACAATTTGTAACCAAAACTTTATCCCAAGGATTCTCACAAAACATATTACAAATGACAGCATGAAAAAGGTCTTGCACAGTAACTCCAAGTTCAGCTCTACAATGTACCCTTGAACTGGCAGGACACAGATATCTTTAATAGTCTCAAATTCTGCCCCCCTCCCAAAAGGATGTTATTAAACAGCTAGATATTCATACAGAGCAATCACATAAGGAACTAATGACCTAAAAGCAAAGGTAACTTTCTTGAAACATCAGATTCTACACCAACTGGGCAATCCTGCCCAGTGAAGACTAGTAGAAATTTTTTAAAACCTCTAACCTAGTTTAATTTTTTTTTTTTTTACCAGCTGGCTTGTAGTCACAGCAGTTTTAAAAGACTGCTTTTTCAATTATAATTGCATACTACATCCCAGCTATGGACAAAAACTAAAGACCTTAATTTTTGCCAGGTTTATTTCTGTACTATTAAAACAGCACACTTTGGCTGGACCGGATTTAGAGGTTTATTATCCATCCATTCAACAATAAAAATTCAAAACAAATTTAATTTTGCTTAAGGGAACATTGTAAAGTAACAAATTATTGACATTACAACATGCCTCATATGATCAATTTCAAACCATAGAGAATTACGTCTTCATGTGTGTCACTGTTACAAGACACAATAAACAAATTCGAACAGCTAAAACATCTTAAAAATGCACCAAGCTTATGAAGTCTCAAACAAAACTTGGATTTTCTGTACATACTCCCATCAAATGAAGTTATTTCCTGTACACCACTCCTCTTGCAAACCGATATTCTATTTTCTTTCATTTGACCTAAAGGGAGGAGGGCCTCGGTTACGACTTCTTTTTTCACCATTCGACAGCTCCACTGTTACACGACAGCCACATAACGTTCTTCCATCTAGCTCTCGGACAGCATCAGCTGCATCTCGGGGATCTTCAAATTCAACAAAAGCAAAGCGGGGAGGGTTTCTAGCAACCCATACACTTCGGAGTGGTCCATAATATCCAAAAGCCCGTTCCAATCCAGTCTTGTTGCCATTGTTTCCAAGATTACCTACATAAACTTTACAGTCCAATGGACAGGAATCACGATGTATTTCTATAACGAGATCCTGGGTTGAAACGCGGAGGATCAAACCCACACGCTCGAACGATCTTCCCGCTCCCCTTCTGTATGGTTATGGCAGGTGGTCTCGCTCACCCAGCGTCCACGAAATGGCCGGGTATTAGTCTTTTAATCTCTCCCTCCCAATCTCTCTCTCTTCCTCTCTCCCTCCCTCCCTCTCTCTCCCTCCTTCCCTCTCTCTCTCTCTCTCTCTCTCTGCAAGCTCCACGAACAGAGAGGTCACAGCTTATTTTGTTTACATCTCACTTATATTCAACATCTAGCAGCCATCCAGCACAGGGTAGATACTCCACAAACATTTTTCAAGTGAAGAAATGAACACCAGACATAAGCCACACACTAAACTCAGTACATTATAGATCACCTCCAAATCATGTGTAATTTTAAGACTAGAACACTGGGGTTTAAGAAGTGTCACTTATTAAAATTCTCCATATAAAATTATTTTTGCTCTAAGCTCCCAACCTCTAGACTGATGAGAATTTCAATCTTAGTCATCTGGGTGCTCTTATTTTGAACCATGCAAAAATACTGAACTTATGCAGTGCCAGAAAACTGAGTGCGAAGCAGCTTCTTTCACCCATAGCTGCTGAGGTCCTCATATGTCTTGGTCTGCTTCACATAGCTGAGCACTTAGCAATGTTGTCTCTTTCCAAAACCACAGTTCCAGGTGGGCTCTCAGAGATCTGCCCCCCTGATGGCAGACTGTCTCACATCCACTCTCCATCTGAGCCTCTTTGTGCCACTGGCTTTGGCCACACCACTCCAGAATGGGAAAACATAAACTTCTCTGGGTGCTCCACATCTACCTCCACCACCCAAAGTATTTCCCTTCATCTCTGCAACATCCATGTAATTCCCCCCAGTGCAGCATTTCTGAGATGGGAGTAGGCAAAGGAGATGTTAATATCAGCAATTCTTTTTTAAATTAATAATCCATCCTTATATTTCATAGGTCTGTAGTTTA
Organism: Choloepus didactylus; assembly: GCF_015220235.1. Classification (NCBI taxonomy): domain Eukaryota; kingdom Metazoa; phylum Chordata; class Mammalia; order Pilosa; family Megalonychidae; genus Choloepus; species Choloepus didactylus. The sequence goes on along the minus strand of NC_051320.1, from coordinate 60,993,300 downwards.
TAATAGCAGAAAATAAGATGATCCTCAAAATGAGGGGTGACAGCAAGGGAAGTTGGCCACTCTGGTGCCCATTTAGCAAGTTCATGGCAGACTCTGTGTATGTGCCCATCATAGAAGTTTACCACATTCTAGGTCAGAAAAAATACCAGGTGGTCTCCTGACCTATTTTCTAGTCTTTTTACCTTTTTCCTGACCTCACTAGAGGGAGAAAAACTAAGTATACCCACACAAGTAGCTGGGAAAATAAGCTTGCCAAGTGTTCTCTTTACCCATATGTATGCCATTATAAACGCACTTCTTCATTCTAAGTCCACCAAACAGTAATTTGACTGGTAGCTTGACTGGCCGACACTGTATTTTTCTCCTAACCCAGTGGCTATTGGAAATTTTATCATCAGTTTTGTTTTACCCTTTCAAAAATATACCAATATCACTTATCAATATGATATCACCACAGACAATGAAAGAACCCTGCGTGTTCAATCACAGCTCTAGCTAAAAAGGGAATGGACCTTATTCTCCAGGAAAGAAATCAACATTATCATTCCCCCCACTCCAAAGAAGTGGTCCTTAAATCCAATATAAATCCATCTCTTTTGTGTTTAAGGCAATATACGTAGTATAATAAAACACTGGTTAATGATATTGAATGTATTTTTTAAACATGATTTAAGGAAAAAAAAACAACACAGTATTGGCTGTTGGTTTTTGGTGTCTTGACAGGTTTACAAAAAGCTACAGAGAAATGGTAGAGTGCAGTTATCCAGTCAGCTCAGATCAGCCTAGACAGCTGTATGAATGAATTATCTAAGCACTCATCCTCAAACCACCTAAATTACCTAAATGAGTTGGATGATTTATGCAAACCGAGGTCCAGTTAGGTACAGTCCTAGTTGACACAAATTCTGGAAGCAAAAAAAGAAGGGAGAAAATAATGATGCTCAAGTTCACAAAATTGGTTTGGAATACTCACAGACATCTCTGAGAGGCAACTGTTGGCAATCCCTTCTTCTCCTTATGCTGGAAGGGCTCTAAGAAAAGCTTTCTCACATTATCCTGATACTTACAATATGGCATAGAAAAAACTGCAAAGGAAGATAAAATGGATAAATAATCTTTTTAAGTTCATCCAAATTCTGAATTTCAAATTAGTCTACTTTAGTATTAAAGAAATATCTGGTCACTTATATGATTCATTATTATTTCCTCATTATTGTTTCCTCAGCTCCAGTTCCATGCACACAAGTATGTTTATATTTTTAAGCATGTAGAAATCCTTTGGGGTGAATAACAGTAACTTCATAATATTTCATATCTGAGGTTCTACTGAAGGTTGGCTAGCACCATTTCAAGAGGAAGAGTATTTCCTGTGTACTGCTGCTAAGGCCTGTAGTCCTCTCAGATAAGATGCCCTCCTTCATTAGCCTACTTCTTCCACCTTCTAGGGTTAGAAAGGTATAAACTGTCTTCATCCTCACTTTAAAATCCACTCAAAATTGCCTTGCACAAAGTAAGGCAACTAAATTTGAAGTTGAAAATAAGACAATCCTTGCAGGAAAAATCAGTCACTTATCAGTAGACTTCCATGCAGCTCATTGGAAATTCAGAATTTGGAACACAAATTTACAATATTGAACATGGCATTATTCATTGCCTGGCACAGTCATGCAAGGCAGTTAGCCAAACAAGCTATCTCTCTACTTACAGGTGAAACAACGGTTTGGAGAATCTTAAAAATTTGAAAACATTCATAAATCAAAATGGGAGGTTTTCTAAGGGGGAAGTTAACAGTCTGCCAAGTTAAACAAACTTTCTAAAGAAGAAAACAAGGCGACCGTTAAAATGGTTTTCACGACAGACACTTATACTTCCTCAAACAATATCAATTAGTGTCTTTAGAAAAGACTTCCCAAAGATGATATTTCAATCAGTATATTTTCTGGATGTGAAGAGCTTTATTCCATTGTTTCAGGCTGCAGAAAACAGGACATCTGGTAGTGTTATTGACAGTGGTAGAGCTAGGAATTCCTGTGTATATAAACACATGAGCTGATATAAAAATCATAGCACTTTTAGAACCTCAAACAAAAACTTTTCCTTACCTAACAACAACAGGATTTATAAATGCGTGGTTCTTCTTAGCTTATGTGTATACTTCTCTTTACCAAAATCAATTTTGTATTTTCAGGATCAGCTAAATGTTCCTTGTGTTCCAAGGTATGTTGTCTTTGCCATATTATTTTGAGGCTATATCAAGAAAATAGATTTTTAAAATATGGGATTCAAAGGAGAGGAAAATAGAAGATTTCTTCCTTACTAGATCAATTATTAAGCCAGGGGAAGTAAGATGATTTACAATATAAAGAATTGAGAAAACATAGTAACCATATAGTGACACAGAGAAAACCCCGTTAGCTGGGTCCTATGGAGAACTTTGGTGTTTGAAAAGCTCCAGAGCTACAGAGATTGTGGGAAAGGAAAGAAACACTTGTGAAGTGTGGGGCAGATTATGAATGGGTCCCACTGATATTGAAAAGATGCAATTGAAAATTTAATCTTTTGTTTGATGTAGATGCTTCTTTGCATGCCACTTCCTGTAGAGCTTGGGCCAGGCAGTGAACTGGAGTATTCAGGTCACATCCAGGCTACAAAGAAATTCACTCCTGTCCATAGAATAAAGGCACAAAGAACTTCCTTCAATGTCAATAACAACAACCACAGCAAAGTTGTAAGTTTAGAGTTGCATTTGAGTTCATTATTTGAGCAGACCATGTGACACGGTTTTGACTGAAAGAAAGTGGTTACTGCAGTCTTTTTCATCTTTCTTGAATATTCTGATGGTGGTGGCATGAGATAAAACAGATCATCTGGTTAGCATTCCATATGTTCTCTTAGCAAAAAAAACTGAGAAAAAGAGCTGGTAGGCATGGATATCATACTTTTTATTTTTTTTCCTTTTAAAGGAAATCCAATTAGCCATTTGCAAAATTTGGCATATTCAAGATCTCTCTGCAAGTTTTTACTTGTTCCGTGTAGCCTCCTTTGCTCTTCAGTGCCGCTGACAGCAGACTTGCGTCCACAGGATGGATTTGCTCTGGTGGACCTGGGGCCTTGCTTCATTTATTCTAGTCTGGAGGACTGTTCTCTAGGCCTCCTGAATAGTAGTTTTCCTGAGACTTTCCTGTCCTTCTGAGAAGTCCCTTTACTTCTCTCTTCTTGGGTCAACCTTACCTACTCGAGCTTCTTCTTCCTTGGTTTATTCCCTTGTTGAAACACCTCCTCCAATAGCTTCCTAAGAAATAGTACTAAGGAGCTGAGTTTTTGAGACTTTGCTTGATTGGGCATATTTTTTATTCTGTTGACAACGGACCGACAGATTTCTAGGTTGGGAAACATTTTCCCTCAGAATTTTGAAGATATTGCCCCATTGCCATGGAATTTCCAGGTTTGCTGTTGAAAAGCCTAAAGTCATTCCTCTCCCTGCTCCTTTCTTCGTATTTTACCATAATAACTACTTATTGTTTCTCTCTGGAATCTGTTAGGATTTGCTCTTTATCTATGCTGTTCTGAGTTCCACAGAATAATGTGTGGTGTTTTTTTTTTTTTTTTTTTTGTATTATTATGGGTCCCATCACATGATAGGCATTTTTATGCAGTAAGATTTTTAGATCTTGAAATTATTACCCTTTGGCCCTTGGAAATTTCCCTGTACAATTTTCTTTTTGGTAAGTTTCTTCCCAACTATTTTCTCTGTTATCTTCTGCAGGAACTTCTTTTTATTTTATTTTATTTTATTTTTCCTTTGGATTTTGGGACTCCTAGAATGATCTAATCTTTTTGTTCCTCTCAACTATATTTTTTTTCAACTGTGTTTTTATGTTTTGACTTTTTGCTCTTGCTTCTGGAAGATTTGCTCAAACATATCATTCAACCCTTATATTGAATTTTAAATTTTTGCTTCCATATTTTTAATTTCCAAAAGCTCTTTTTTTGTCCCCTGAATGGTCTTAGTAGTAAAATTCTCATATTACTCAGGATAATAAATACAGTTTCTTTGAAATGTTTTCAACATTATAGTCTCTTTCTCCTCTGGCTTTTTTTATCCTGTTTATTTTGTACCCTGTCTTTTGTGTTAGACTCTTATCTCAAAAATCAGTAATTTTTCAGTCTTTCTGTTTGAGTGAAATAATAAAATACTGCTTGGAAAATAACTGAGTACATGAGTGGGGTTGGTTTAATAATGAGAATTGGTGAGGGAAACTGGGTGTATGGTATTCACCAGACTTCCAGTGTTGTGGGAAACTCTTAAATGTCTCTTGTTGTAGACCTTTTCTCTTGAGTGGGCCAATTTCTTCAGCAGAAAGCCTTTGCTGTCCTGTCTGGGTGGGGAAAAAGTGACTTCTGCTGCTCTGGGAGGCAAAAATAGAAAAAGGGGTGGGGGTTTCTTTGTTCAGCATGAATGTTTCACTTAATCCCCATTCTTCTGTATAGCACTAACCCCTCTGTCCACTTTTCCTAGTGGTACAGGCTCCAGATCCTCCGCGGTGTATCCTTTTCAGAAACCAAACCCTCAGCTTCAGCTTGGGTGGATGAAGGAATATAAAGGGTCTCATCATTTCATTTAAAGTAATGTAACGAATCCTTTTTTTTTTAAACCATCTATGGTTTAAAAATATGAATTCAAACCTCTATTCTTACCTTCAGAGGCACATATTACCTTCAATTCCTGACTTTCAGGGGTATATAAAATGGGTAGTGTATTGTCCCATTTTGGCTTCCCACCCACCCCTCCGAACTTAACTGTCAATTTTCTCTCTTCAACACAGTCCCTTACCATTTATATAACTCCTTTCCAACTTCCAACCTTTTTTGACGTGACTCATCTGCTGTCATCTCCTCTCATATTCCCTTTTTATCACGTGTTTATGCCTTTTCTGCCTTTTGATGAGTTTGTAGAGAAAGAGGAAATAAACACATGTGGTCAATCTGCCATTTTAAACTGAAAATCTGTGGTGCTTTTAAACAAGTCTGCCCTAAAACAGTGCAATATATGTAGAGTCATGTGATTCAGAGTCAAAAGTTTGCTGCCCACCTATTCACCCTCCTTGCCAAAGCAAAGCAGCATTGTGCATGAGAGAAGTTCAGTTGTAGTCAAGTTATTTCATGAAGCTCTAACTGATGTTACTATTAATAACGACTACCTTTATACATGCTAATGAAGATTTAGGTAAGGAAATGTTTATAGAGATGCTATATAAACTATAAAATCTATTCATCACCATCATCACCCTCATAGGTAGAAACTTAAGAAACTTATATCAACACACAATTTTTGCTGGCAAGTCTAAACTGAAAAAGCCCTTGGCTTTCATCATCAGACAGCACACTACCCAGTGGAATGGACAATAACATTTATATGACCAAGGAAAAATATTACCAAAATACAAACAGGGTCTAAGAAGTTTTTTCTTCATTTCTTTGTTTTGTTTTGTTTAGAACTTTCAATGTAAATGAGAATTTGAATTACATGTACATCATGGAGCAGCAGTAATGAGAACTCATATATAGAATATACCTAATGTTACAATGGCAAGATTAGTTTTCAAGGACGAAACATGGAACACAGATCTTCCCTCTGGGAATGGCACTTTAGGGTTGACAGAGTGTTTTATAGCACATCCACCCAAATGCTCTAACCAATCTGGAAATCACCCCCAATTCCCCTATCCCCTTGCCCTTCACATCAGATCTAATCAGGTTCTGCTTCCTTAGTGCTTCCCCAATCCACTGACCTTTTGTGTCCCCATTGCCTATCCCTTGACCCAGGTTATCAGCATCTCTGACTTGAGTTATTACAATGGTTTTGTAAGCCATTTAAGTGCACAGAATCTCTCCTGAAACTCGTTCCATGTAATGCTCAGAGGGCATCTTGAGTCACTCATCTCATTGGCTGTCCCACTCATCAGCTTAAAATCCTCAAATGACTCCCAGTAGCTCTTATGACTAAGTTCAAATCACTAACATAGCTCACAACACCCTGAGTGATAGAGGGTCTGCTTACTGCTCCAACTTCATCTCTTACACTAACCCAAATCACAATCTAAACTCCAGGCATCTACACTTGATTTTACTGTGCTTCCCTTTATCTCTGGGCCTTTCCACACGCTTTTCTGTTTTTCAGTACATTCTTTGTCATCTCACTTCACCTTGCTTGACTAACTCATTCTCAACTTCCTTATCTCAGTTCATTAATAATAATAATAATAATGATAATGATCAGAAAGCCAATAATAGTTAATATTTATTGGGTGCTGACAATGATCAGGCCTATTATTAGAACTTGATATGTATCATTTCATGTACTGTTTGGAATACTCTATGAGATAGGAACTTTCATTGTCCCCATTCTATAGATAAGGAGACTAAGCATAAGTTAAGTGGCACTTTCTCAGAGAATTCCCCAACCTCTTGGATTCACAACAGTTGTCCCTTCTATAATGTGGTGGTGAAGACGTAAGTACTAGAGTCATATTTTCTTAGGCAAATTGCTAAATCTCTCTGTTCCTTGGTATCTCTGTCAGCAAAATGTGTATAATAATAGCTTTCAACTCACATGGTTGTCTCAAGATTAAATGAAAATTAAATGAAAACACTTTGGACAGGACCTTGCATGCAGTAAGCAGTGAATAAATGCTAGCTATCACTGCTTGCTCCCAGAGCACCTGGTACCCCTCCCTTTCTTAACACTTAATACGCTATATCATAATCTGAGCTTTTAATTTTCTGTATCCCACCCCTCACCTTCCATGAAATTAAATGCCCTGAGAAGGAAAGGATTGTGTCCATGCTATTTAGGGTTGTAGCCTACCACCTAGCACTGTGCCTACCATGTAAAAGTGCTTAATAAACAGTTGTTGAAAAAGGGAATCAGTGGATGAATGCTTGTAGGAATTCGACCCCTTTGGGTAAGCTTTATGCATGCAGAAAATAGGTGAGGGTAGAATACACAATTAGTTTCCAACAAGAAATGTGGTCTTTATAAGCAGCAAAAGCAGAGCATAAAACAGTCCTAATTTGGAATCAGGAACTCTGGCAGTGAGGGCAGTGTACATGATTTTCTGACCATGTGATCTTGGACAGTCGATTAATCCCTCTGAGCCTCAATCATCCAAAAGGTTGCTATGAAATCAAATGAAACAATGTGCATGCAAGTATTTTGTAAACTAGAGATCCCCATAAAGGGTTACTGTAAAAGGTTTCTCCCCAGGCCATATTAATCTGGAAGTATAGTCAGACTTAGTTTAATAAACCTGTCATTCTCTGGGGTGTTTCATGAACTGTTGCCTTGCCCACAATCCTAAGTGCCTGTTAGATTCCTTGTTGATGAAAAATAAATGCAAAGGATGTGTTTTTGGGGGTGGGGGTGGGGGTGGGAGGAAGTATAGTCAGAAAACACAGGCTACTTACGCTTTACTCTGACCCAAATTCCTAGAGGACAAAGAATTAGATTGCTCAGAATATTGTAGAACTGCCAAAAATACATGAAGTCAGCTACAGAAACTGTTAAACCTACGTGATGATTCTATTTGTTCTGGCAACAGTGCAGGAGGAAATATCTCAAATTGTTCAATAAGATAGGAGTTAAAAAAAAAAAAGGAAACAGAAATACAATAAGCTTCATCTTATATAGAGAACAACCACTATTTCCTCCTACCAACCAGTTTGGTTTGCTTATTCATTATTATAAAAATAATGCATTTATTTAGTCGACCAATATAATAGAAAAACACCCTCTATTGTAAAGGCCAGGCTTATGTTTGGTGCTGGGCTATATTTCCAAGCAAATAAAACACTGTCTACACTTATAACTTACAGTTTGGTGGACTTACAGTCAGCTAACCCATGTCTCTACTTCTGGGTGAGAACAATCATGATAGTTTAACTGTAAGTCTGCTTTCACTAAAGAAACTATGGTCATCAATGAAGGGAGATGATTTACTTTCTCCATGAATATTAGACAGACATTTATTAGAGTATATATCTTGCTTGAGAAATCATTTTTGAAAAGGAGAGTGAATTCTAGAAACAAGGCTATTTAAATTTTAAAAAATTTAAAATATACATCATATGAAGAAAAATGAAAAGATCTGAATCTAAACAGGAGAAACCAATGCCTGATTTAATTATTGCCTTTATGAAAAAGTTTTTAAGTAGGAAATTACCTTAAATAACATAGGTGAACTGTGGTTCTTACCTAAGAAGAATTTCTAGGCTTTGGATGACAAGGAATTGGAATGGGCAATTGAGGAAGCTTAGAGAACCTCATTTCCAGGAGATCAATGAATTAGACATAAAGCTGCTTCATAACAGAGACTTGAATAAGACTGTCTCTCCCTGTTCTTCTCAGTTTTATAGTTGAGAGACCAATTTAAATATATAGCTATTATTTCTATTTAGAGAAAGTAAAATAGAGGAAATGCATTTGTTTTGATTCCTTTCCTATTACAGAGACCAGATTAGCTCCTATAAGTCAGCATTACAATAGATCCGTTTTATGTGTCAGGCACTGTACTGGTAATAGAAATCTACAAAGATTCTTCTACTCTCAGTACATTGATAATTTACTGGGGAGACAGAGCTAACAGCTAGTCACTTTTTTTTTTATTTTTCCATTTTTTAAAAATTGAGATATAATCATATACCATACAATCATCCAAAGTGTACAATCATTTTTTCTCAGTACCATCAATAGTTGTACATTCATCACCACCATCAATGTTTGAACATTTTCATTACTCCAGAAAAATAAAAATAAGAATAAAAATTAAAGTAAAAAAGAACACCCAAAACAACCCATCCCTCTCATACTCCCTATAGCTAGTCATTTACTATGTCTAAGCCCCTACTATGCGCCAGGCATTTTGTTAAGCATTTTATTTGCCTGATTCTATTTAATTTTTGCAACATCCCTATGAAGTGTGTATTATCACTATCTCCATTCCATGAACAGAAACAACAGCAGCAGCAACAACAATTCAGAGCCTCTGAGAGGTCAGTTCACTTATCCGAGAGTCCGCCACTAAATCATGATGTCAGAATTCAGACTCAATACCTGAGTCCAAAGCCTTTGTGCTATTGACCATTATGCCACACCTTCTGCTATACTACAAAAAAACTACAGCAATACTCATAATAATAATAGCTGTCATGCTTGTCATATGAGAGGCATAAACAAGGTACTTTGGGATTAAAGGGCATGGAGAAACTAATTTCATTTGGGATAGTTGGGAATTTTTTACTTAAGGACAATATTTTATAAACAGAGCTAACTGTTCACCAATATGTGGGTCCCTACTTCCATAGTAGAGCTGCCAATTGGAAGTAGCTGCCCAACCAGGGCAGCCCCTAAGCCATATCATTGGTGTAACGTGAATGGAAGTGATGGGTCCTGTCTTAGTTTCCCAGCTGCTATGACAAATACCACACAATATGCTGGGGTTCCTTGGCTTCCTGCTTCTCCAGCGTTTTTCTCTCTATCTGAATTTCTTCTGCTTATAAAGGATTCCAGTAACCCAGATTAAGACCCAACCTCACTCAGCTGGGCCACACCTCAACTAAAAGAATATCTTCAGGAGGTCCTATATTTACAGTGGGTTTCTACCTACAGGGATGTGGATCAAGGCAGTAAGGAGGTAAGTGTGCCTTCCTTACTTTCTCTTTCCACCTGCTACCCAGGATACCTGTATGACTGTTGCATAAGCAAAACATAAACCTTTATTCTCTTAAGTCACTGAAATTTTAGGATTTATTTGCTAAAGCCACTAACATTGTACTAACAAATATAAAACATATCCTAAACAAGGAGTAGGAAGTAAGCAATGGCACAGATGCTCGGTGTGTGCAGGGAGAGGGCTCAATCCTGGTTTTTTGGAGAAGAGATATGGAAGGGAAGGAGACAGACTGAAATGTATTTTAGGACCATGAATACCAGGCACAAAATTTGAACTGTCACTGATGGTGAGCCCCTGAGACACAGAACTTCATAAGGGAGGCATATCTCATTTAAAGCTAACAAAATGTTTGTCCTTAACATTAGAAATATGGGCAGAAAGAATTCTGCATCATGGAAAGATAATTTTTCTTTCCTATTAAATAAATAAATCTATGTTTAGTTTTTAGTGGGAACATCTACACTCACATGCTCACACATGTACACAAATGCACACAAACACACACACGAAGCTATCCATCACGTGCACAATCTGCATGCACACTCACAAGAAAAGACTTGCACACGCACAGGCAAATGCATACACACATATATTTACAAATGTATGCATGCACACACAATTTTTCTCCTGAAACAGTATTAGAGTATTAGATGCTATTTTACAGTCTCATAATTGTACATCTGCGTAGCTACCTATTCATTTCTTCAATCGCATCTATTTGGACACTTGGCTGAAATATTTTCCTGAGGGGGAGAAATGTAGATTTAAAAAACTATAGTGCATGGCCTAGTATGTTTATTCTCATTGCCTTTGTGATCTCCATCTCCTCTTTGCCTCCTGGAAGTAAGTCAGGAATGGTGGGAGTATGACTCAAGGGAAGACAGAAAGCACATCTTTTTCATTTATCTTTCTCTCCCTTTCCTCCTAGTCTTAAAATACTTTCTTCCATGGGTCTCCACAAACTCTCCTCAGGTAGGTTCAGAAGGTCCCAGGAGCTGCCAACACTTCTCCTCCAGTAAGAAACTTGTGCAAAAGGCCAGCTGCTACCCAGAGGGATGTGACAGATGGCAGGGTCACCGTGCTGAGCTTGGATAGCTCACCCAGGTGGAGAGGCATCAGGGAGATGCAAGCAGAGCTCTAGAAACCATTTTTGACCTCTGTTGGCTTCTCATATTGACAATTCCACACCCTCCTGATCTGTGCATTTGGGGGGTTGGAGAGCCTGGATGCATGCTCTTATTTTTTTTTTTTTTTCTGAAAGATCAAATTTGTTTGAACGGTCCAAAGCCACCATTTCCCTGGGGATATTATCTCCATTGCATTGCACATTATTTGCTAGCATTCACTGATGCTATTTCCTTAATGGGGTGTGATGCTGACTTATAAATGGTAATCCCAAAGCAACCTACAACCAACTCACTGAGGGAGCTCTTCAACAACCACGGTGCAGCCAAAGAGAGCCCATAGAATGGCATACCTTGTGTGTGGCCAGCCTGATGCTACAATCAAGGCTTTGCAACTGGCCTAACGGAGGAATGGGAAGTGCAGAGAGCCCAGAAATTCTAGTTTAGCCAGAGATAACAAGCATACACTGCTTGTGGATACATTGCTTGTTTTTCTGCCTTTCTCCCAAGAGCACAAGGGAATGACAGGCAGGCAGCTTTTACTCTTAGAAACCAACATTGGATATGAGCATTTTACAAGGCAGAAGTTGAAGCTCCACAACAAAATTTTACCTCCAAATAGCAGAAATAGTAGCAAATGCCAAACCCCTTATCTCCATAGGGTTAATTAGGTTAACGTTAGCATCCGTGCAAGTTCTTAGATTGAAGATGTTTACTGGCAGAAAGCAGGAATTCTGTTTATCTACTGCTTTCTTGTTAGGAAGGTGCTGACTACCATAGTTTTGCTGAATTCAGTGGATGTACCCTGACTCTTTGTCACAAAAGTAACATCAGCAGAAAAACAAGTAACTAACCCCCAGTCCCCCAGAGTAGCAATTGGCACTTTGTATCAAGATGAAGAGGACCTGTGTTAAAATTAAAAGCTTAGGCATATGAAGAGCTCCAAACGGGCCTTTTGATGTGATTTTTCCTTGAGTTGAAGTGACACTGTACTTGATCAGTGTTCACATGGGATAGATTTTAGTAATACATGTTTTCACAGAGCTTGTTAGAGCACAATTCCTGGACTTGGAAAAGTTATTATGATTTATATATTACATATATATTAAATTTTTATGCTCAGCTAAGGGGTCTCTAGATGGGTCAACCCCACAACTTTTGGCAGCAGGAGAACCATATTCTACCTTAAGGGTTTTCAAATTCTTATGTACACAGAAGTACCTGGGAAATTTGAAATGCAGATTCCAGGGCCTGGGCAAGGTAAGGCCCAGGAATTGGCATTTTAATAAGCCTCCCGGGCAATTCTGATCCAATAGCTTTGAAGCCACACTCAGGAATAGTGCTAATTGAGTCCAAGGCCAATTTTTAAAGTTTGAACTTTCCTTTCTAAATTATAAACAGGACTACAAAGTCTTGTCATCACTGGTTAATCTTATTTGTCATGATGGAAGTTGGAAACAGACAGAAGAGAAAATGGCAAAGAGAGAAGAGCAGATGTCTTATGCTGGTTTCATGAGAGGCAGAAGCTGAGTCAAGAATTCTTGTGCAAGTGATTTTTGAAGGAGTGCTCTCAGGAGAAAGTAGGGGTGAGGGGCAGAATAGGACAGGGGAAGGAGTTAAGCAGAGAAGTGGCCTCATCTGGAGTCTAGCCTCAGCCTGATCCCGCAGGGAGCGCTAGCGCATGAATCACACCACAGAATTGGTTCCACCTTGAAGCCAAGGGTCAGCTTTTTGTACACCCGTATCAGTCATTGGCTATGGGCCACCCCTGGAGGTGGGGCCTTAAACTCTGAGGCATTTTGGTTTGAAGTGGTTCCCTTCAGCAGTCAACAATTCTCTGGAGGAGGAATCAGCTGTGAGCTTACCCAGCCAACACTTTCAGAAGGTGGGGGAAGAATGCACCAGCCCAATAAGGGAGATTTTTGGTGGAACACCAACAGCATCAACTACAGGGAGGAACAGAAGTGGAAAAGAGAGAAAGAATGGTAAATGAAAACTGTTCAGCTAAGAGCTAAGAGCAATCCAAACAAAGTTCCTACTGTCACAGTCAACAACCAAGTGGCACTAAAAAGCCAGCAAGCCACTTCCTGTGGTACATTTCTTGAACAAATGTTTGCAAGTTTCTGCATTCTTGAGCATCTGCAGCTTTGACACGAGTATCTGGATAGCTCTCTCTAGAGTAAACTGTATTCGTGAGACTCAATGACACAAAGGTATGACTGAGATAAGACCACACTAAATTGTAGGATCTTTAGAGACGAACAACTGGGCAGTCTAACCACCCCTAATGCACCGGCCATCACATTCAACTTTGTGTCATCTGCAAATCTGACAAACACAAATTTTCACTCTCGTTAAACCAAAACCCAGAGCATAATCAAGAGCACTCGAATCAAATTTTCAAAACACTTTGTATAGGATGAAGCACCACTTGGATAAACCCACCTACATCTGTCATCCAAGTCACATTTTCCATCTTATCTAAAATTCCATGAATTATTTTGGCCAACAAATGCCTTCTGAAATCAAAGATATGCCCTCACTATGCCATTTTCTCTATCATTCTAATGGGCTCATTTTAGAGGAAAATTAATTTGGTAGTCTCAAGTGAGTTCATACTTGCTCCAAGTATCACTACTCTCTGTAAGTGCTAACAAACCACATGCATGATCATTTATTCCAAAAGACATGGCCAGGGTTTGACATTATTTTACTTAGCAGTAAAGTTTTAGAAATTCCACCATTTCCCTCTTTTTAAAAGCAGGACATATACCCATCTGCAGTAATTGACAGGTCTCCCAGTCACAATGATTTCTAAAAGAACACTCTGATTAGCATTGGTATTCTCTGCATGATCTTTCAGCATCTACAATTTAACTCATCTGAGCCTTCACTCACGTAAAATTGGCAGAAGTTTCTTTAAATTTTCTCATCCTACTTGGGCTTCTATTTCCCCTTAATGATCCTTGTTCTCCCTTGTCTAGTTTGAAGATGATCCGCCTGGCTAGTAAAGATGTACCTAAAGTAGGATCTAAATAATTTTACTATTACTTTGGGCATGTAGTATTGTAGCATTTATGGACCAAATTTTCTCTTTCTCATTCTTCTTGCTCTCCAGATGGTAGCACAGCCCTTTTAATTGCCTTCCGTATTTCACCCTCAACTTTGTCCTTCTTGACTTTCTTCTGCAGGTCCATGTTCCACTCCTGCCTGCATCTGGACTGTTTCCCTCCATCCATTTCTGTTAGGTGCCCCACTAACATAAGACTTCATCAGAGGGTGTATTTGTGGCTAAATTGCTAACTTTAGGTGCCTCATTTCTGCTTTTAATTTTGATTTTTTGCAATTAAATTTTTAGAAATTCTACTTTTCAAAGATTTTCTCTTGAGCCACATGAACTTTTGACTTCACTGACTATGGAATCATGTTTACCCTTGTTGTAAACTCTAAGCAACATATTTCCTGAAGTCTAAGATACACTATTGAGTGTCTCCTATAAAATTTTTTTTAACCTAGTATCTCGAATGATTTGACTAGTTCCTAAAAGGTACCTATCACTTCTCTATCATAGAATAGCTCTTTCATAATTTTGTCCAGAATATTGTTTTCTTTCTTTGCTTCTCCATCTTTCTGAGTTAAGCTGTCAGCAAGACTTGAATTTATCAGATGCCCTGCCTTTTGTAGAACAAGACTTCAGCAGACATTCCGACGGGTGTATTTTCCCTTCCCTTCAAGGCCAGTTTTGTAATCTGCTTTCGGAAACCTTTATCCATATCCTCTGTCTGGTCTGTTGGTCTGCATAATACTTTGAGAATAATATCATTTCTAATTCTCTTTTATCTTATCCTTCCTGAAAGGAAAATTTGCAATGTTCATTCTTTGTGCAGAGGGAAGAGATCTTTCTAAGTCACAGCTGTCACCTGGGTTTCCATGTACAACTAAAAGTGTAAATGCTCAAAAGAATGGGAACTCAGAGGCCAATAAAAATATATCTTCTGCCAAGGCAGCAAAAGGATTGCTTGCCACTTTCTCTTGAAGATTTCCCTTACCCAATGATATCCTCTCTCTCCCAGGTTGTATTAAAACATGCTTCCATTTAATGGAGGCAGAATCTTAGAAGAATTATGTACAAGCAATAGAAAAAATTCTTAAGAACAGCAGTTTTGAAGCCCCAGTTCCAGTGCTATTAGCTATGTGCCTCTGCTGTTCACATCTGTAAAATGGGTTTACTACTATCTCAAAGGATTACTGTGAGAGTTATTTTTAAAAGGGCTAACCACAATGGCTGGATTTCAATAAGTTCACTTATTTTATTTAAAAAAATTGATTGTTCACTATGTACCAAGAAATATTCTAGACATTGGTATTAAAACAGTGAACAAATAAAACAAAATTCCTGGCTTAGTAGGGAGACAGTCAGGTGCAAAAGAGATATCCATACATAAAACATACAGAAATTATTGACAGCAATAAATGCCATGAAGCAAATAAAAATTACAAAAAACAGGAAAGAGAAATTTTGTGTGTGAAGTCCTCTCAAAACAGGTAATCTTTCCACTGAGCCTAATGATGAGAAAGTGCCAATAATACAAATATCTGGGAGAAAAGTGTTCTGCACAGAGGGATGAGCAAGTGTAGATATTAATAAACTTCTCAATACATATGTATCCCTTAAATAGGTTTTTACCAAGTATTTGATCTGATTTTATATTATGCAGTTGGGCATTTATCAATTTTTACATAAAAAATGAACAGATTCCCCTTGATTATCCTCTGTAATGCCATCCAATCCATCACTAATACTTTCATGTGTTGCAAAGCGCAAGTTGATGGTTTATATATCTGTGTTTTATCACTGAGAGACTGTTGCTGGATGCCATGTAGATGAATTTAACTCTGGAATGCGTGTCCTTTCAATTATCTGTTAAATGCCTCTTTTTACACACCCAACCTGCTGACAAAAATGAGAAAGCAAACAAATGCGATGAGCTGCAGTGAGGAAACAGGAAGCCAAGAGAGCAGAGGATCTAATTGGAAGACCACAGGAGAATGTTTAAAATAAGTTTCAGAACAGTGATAAGGATGAAGATGATGTTATCTCTTGGATAGAAGCTATTAAAATACACCAGAGTGTTTTCAATCACTTAATCAGGAAACCCTTTTCCTGAGAACTGTCTTTTGTCCGTGTGCCATGAACAAACATAAATATTTTGGATTTCCTGCATCCTTCACCCTGATAATGGGCTCTTAACTATGAGCTCTTCCCACCTCAAAGAAAATGCTAAAAACAATGATAAAACATGAAAGATAGACATGATGTCTTTTCCAGATGAATTATGGAATCCCACAAATAGTTTAGGGTTGTTCCCTCTCTAGGATCTTGCTTTTTTTTAAATAGGATATTATATGGCTTTTATATGTAGTAGATTATGCATCCTCAATTTAGAGTGTAACACAGTGTAAACACATATACCAGAGCTGAAGTTAGGTAAAGTAGGGTTTTTTGAACAGTTTCACATGAATTTCATTTAAGATGCCACATAACAGTAACCTTTCATCTGTACATAAATTTTCATCCCATATTCAATATTTGGAAAATTATTGAAGAAATAATTTCATAACATAATGCTATGAAGTGTTCATTTAAAAGTCTTAAGAATATTTTAAATTCTTAAAGTCAATATGAGTAACTGCATCTTTCACATTTTTTAACAAAATAATTTATGTCAAAGTCAAAATGTTTATTTTTGACAGTCATACTTGGGAAAATACAAAAACTATGACTTTTTAAAAATTATAACTAAAAGAAATAATTTGGCAGAAAGTTCTTCTGTGATGGGAATAAAGTTTCATGAAATGTGTACGTTCTTATGAGATTTTAATAACATTTTCTGGATCCAAATAGAGATGTGTCAATCATTTGAATCATAATAAACCAGAAATTCTCCCTCGTGCTAAACAAATAAACCAAAGTGAAATTCTACATGGGAAGAAGGTGAAATTAAGTTTAAGTGACCATATTGATGAATAAAATCACTATGAAGAGCAATTAAATGCATTTTGCCACTATTATAAGTGACAAATTTTCCCATTATAGCTATATTTTAATTTATAATTGGAAATTGAAATCCTGGTGCTCAGAATTGATCCCATCCAGGATTTTACTTTGACATCTGACCTCAGAATTTGTACAATATCAAATACTGATAAAATTACAGAGAAAATTGTGTAATAACAGCACTCCTGTAGAAATCTTTACTTACACAGACATGATTCTTGTATACCAACCCAGCTTGACTTTATGTAAGGATATAATACCCCTATCTATTTGAACCTCATGTTACCAAAGCACTAAAATACAGATCTGGTTTAATTAAATGACTAAGATGCAACAAAAAGGATCCAATCAATATGAATGATAGTCCTGCTTCTCTCTATAAAGCAAAATAGACTGTTTGAGTGCTTTATGTTCAGGCACATCCAGCCCAAGAGTGCTGGGGTGCCATGTCAGAATAATTCAAGGGTTAAAAAGGACTAAATTATCATTTACATATGAGAGAAGCTGCCAACAGCTTGCTTATCAACCTTATGTGTGATCATGGGTAAGATGCACTGTTACTTATAATAAGATGAGAAATGGATTTATCTGGATAAAACATTAGAGGAATCTGATGGTTTCATTAGCAAGGTAGCTTTCTGACCATCAACACTGCCTCCTTACTAGGGAAGTCGCTGCTAATCAAATAAACAGGATTTGGCACTAAATTTTGCAATAATGATGGTCGAGTAGGGCTTGATTTATTCTATGCCTTGTTTTTATTCTCTTTATGGATTCCTAAAAAATAAAGATGGCCGTGCCTGTTTCAGAACTTGAAAATATTGTAATAGGTGTTATTTATATAAGATTTCATTTTTGCCGAAGTAGGGGAGTGAGTGAGGAGGGGTCTGCAAGGCAGGAGGAGAAGTGTGCTTTGAACAGCTGCGTTTGCAAGAAATGTTCCGGTAATAAACTGCCTCCAGTGTTCGCCTAAAATGAATAATAAATAAATAAATGCTATGTCGGGTGAATCACATCAAAATCTCAAGACAATTCCAAGATGAACCAACTCAGAGAGTAAATGACCTCTTCATCTGGGTGATAAAGTTCCAGCCAAAATATTCTCTGGGCCCGAGACATGATTCATTAGAAATATGTGCATGGTGTGGCGCTCCTCTCTCTATCTGGCAGAGTCCGGTCTGCACACTGATAAGAAGCAAATGCAAATGTCCTGATAAGAACTGAATGCAAATATTTATGATATGATATTCCCTGGGAATTATGTGCAGATAAAACAAAGTGTATTATTTTCCTGCTTCTCTTTCAGGTTTGCCAAAATGCCCTTTTTCGCTTTTGGAATTTGCATTTCTTCAAAATTGATTCGGCTTGCGTATTATGTTAAGCTATTTGTTTGCTAAGGATGGTAATTAGTTACTGTAATTACAGCAATGACAGTTGCTAAATTGTTTTTAAAGCATTACAGTGAGCCTGTGCCAGAAGATTGCAGTATTTTTTTGGATTTAAGCAGAGGCTGGAAAAACTCCCACTCTAGGGCCAGCATGGGATTTTCAACTACAAAGCTGCTTTTCCTGATTGAAATTAAAAAAAAAAAAAAAAAAAATCATTAATTTGCATTGATTGCAAGTGCTAACTTTACATTTAGGTTTATTCACATATCACAAAAATATTAGTGATACTGGACCTTGGCGTAAAGGAGACACAAGAGGACACCCATCGTAAATAAAAGTGAAAGCTGATAGCAGAGGAAAAATGGTATAACTATTACTTGGAGCCTGTTAATTAAACTTTTTAGCCTGTTTTTAGATAAATTAAAAACAATTAAAAATGTTTCTCTGAAAGTCATTCCCAAACTTTTCTAAATGCTCTTGGTTAAAATGAGTAACGTGGAAAAGAATACTTTGGCCATACTTGATATTTGGCATGTGGAAAGGAGCAAAAAAGGGAAAAGGTTATTTACCCAAATACTTCTCACAGGTTCAGTTTAAAAGAAAATAATTGAGGAGGAGAAACTTGAGCTAGAGAGCATGCCTGAGATGTTTCATATGATTTATGTTTTATATCAACTGTGGCTGAGAAGTTAAAGGCATGAAATGTGCTATCTGTTGTCTCAAGAATGTCTTCTAATATAACTTTCTAGAGTCTAGAAAAATGCAGGTAAGCTCAATGTTTTCCCACAGCCACCTGAAATCAAAATACTCTAAAATTTGAATGCATTCTTAAGGTTGCAGGTTTTTATGTTTGTGTATTCACACTCCCCAAAGCCTCATAAATAACAAATACTGCTATATTTTAAATACTGGGCTTCCTCTATGAGAGGGAAGTTAGCAACCTTCTTCATCCTCTTCCTCTTTATCATCATCATCTTCATCATCCTCGTCATCATTACTGCAGCTAAGGTTTACTGAGATCATTCCACCCAGGCACTGTGCTAAGTATTTTATTTGCAGTCTCTCAACAACTTATAAGGTATTACTATTATCTCTGTTTTATAAAAAGAGATACTGAGGCTTAGAATGTTAGAAATTGCCCAAGGTCACAGTTCTGGTAAAAGCTGTATATGGAATTCAAATTCAGGCAGCCTGAGTCCACAGCCTCTGCTCTTAACTTGGAAGACCGTGACTTTGTATTTCAATATAATTAAAATATTTTTTTAAACCCCAACTTCATGCTTTAATTGAAAACCTTTACCTGAAAACTAAACTACATAGTCAAGAAGATATCAAAACCAAATGTTCATCTCAGACCTTGCTTTCCTGACTTTTTACTCTATTCACTTTTTATAGATATAAATACAATTTTCTTGATTATGTCTTCAATAGGACCATATTTGATGAGAAATGTGACTTTTTACAAAAGAATTGTCTCTTAGAATTGACTATATCTGCTCCAAAAAGATTCAACCAACTTAGTTTTTGTATTTTTCATCCTTTGAGAACTATAAATCCCACTTGGTGTAATGTGGTTCTTGTATTTATATGAATACAGATGAAATTGGTAAATGGATATTTTGTGGCATTTTGAAATTGGGTTTTGGAATTTATTTCATGCTATGCATCCTTAAGCTTGACCCTCCATTCTATACAGTTACTTCATGCATAACCCTAATTACATATGTGGAAGGCAAATAGCTCACATGAGTGCATACACACACAAACACACATGCACAGATCAAGGCCATTTACAGAAGCAATATCTCCAATCAACACAATCAAAGACCCCTCTTTATGAAGTTATTCCAAATAATTTCTAGCCCTCTCCAATCTAGAAGTTCTCTCTTCAATTTCCCAGCCATATGACATTTAAAATAGGATTCATGCTACCTTACATGAATCTGACTCACTGTGTACATATCTGTCGCCTCCAATAGTCTGGAAGCTCCTTGAAGACTGGGTCTTATGACTCTCCTGGACCTAGCAGAGAGCTCTGTACATAGGAGATGCATCTGAAAGACTTCTAAATGAATGTACACTAAACTCACTCAAACAATCACAAAATGTCAGTGGCATGCAACAATGAGCATTTATTCACTGCACTTGTGAAGGGCAACTCTCCTTCAGGCTGTGTGTCAACTGGGTCAGTGCTGCTTGTCTCAATTTGGGCCCAGGCTGGAGGGGCAAAACTACCTTGCACATGTTTTTGTCATGGTGGAAGTTAGAAGACGCCAGATGGGCAAGTGACAACTTGTGATGTCTTTTAAAGCTTAGGCTCAGAATTGGTACCTTTCACTTCCACCCCCATTTAATGGTCTAAAGCCAGTCAGTAGCCAAGCCCAAATTTACCCATGGAGGGTAAATGGTTCAGAGAGAGTCAATGTTTTCTGAACAAAAATGTAATCTGCCATGAACACCAAAGACTCACATAATAAGGAGCATAACCTATTGCTCTTTCTGTTATGTAAAGCATCTAAAACATAAAAAGGATTAAAAAGGTAGAAAATTACCTCATTATCAAGATCATGAAAAACCCTTCATGATTTCCACTGATAAATTTTTTAATACAATTAATTAAACTTACCAGAATTTTCTTTGTGTGTTCGGCATCAGTACAATAAGCTACAGCTGGCTGCTTTTCTTCTTTTTGTCTTCTGAATGTCTGGAGAAGTAATCAAACCTCTTTTTCCATCCTTGAAGACCATTAGTCAATTGTCCTTATGTTCTCTCTTCCAGGCTGACAGTCTCAGTTCTTTCATCTCCTCCTCTGCATTTCACTTGTCTAACAATATCCTACCTTTGTGGCTCTTCTTTGGGACTCTCCCCCAAAACATTTAGAGCCAAAAGCTATACTGAAATATCTTCTCACTATCAATCAATCAAAACTGGAAAGTGAATCTTATTTTCTTAGAGGACAAATATTGGCAAATTCCCAGCTGAAGAGAAACATATGGGTCCACAGCCCCACTCCTACATTTTCCTAAACCCCACTGCAATCTGCAAACATATCAGAGTCAATTTGACTAAACTGAATCGGATCAAAAAACAGCTCCAAGGAGGGTGAAGTCAGGCTTCAAACATCAGCTAAGGACAATTTGGTAACAGAAAGGAAAACATCTCTCCCAGGGCGACATCTTTCTTTCCAGACGTTCAAAGAGTGTTATTCATTACCAAGTTTATGGTACCCACAAGGGGTGCACAGTGCATTACTTCAGAATTTCTGCCCAGTTTACATGGAAGGCCTCCTGTCAGCTGCCTAGTGCTTTTCACAGCAGATTCGGTGTCTGAATATAAAATAGGTTATTAGACAATCTCTAGCTGTACTTGGTCATATGGTGACTGTAAACACTAACCAAGGGGTCTGAAATTTTAAAAGTTTTTATTTTACTTTTAAAATTAGAAAAAAATTTATTTTACATTCTAGAGAGTCAGATTCATTCACACGTTCTTCATTTAACTTAGTAGCTAGAGCTTTTGTTTTAATATAAATGTACAAGAAAAATCATACTTTGCAATATAATTTTGTAAATCCATAGTGAGAGGAAAATAAACTAAATTGTATCCAAAACCCTGACTGGTATCAGTTATTCACACATATTCAAATTCCTGAGCACAAAATGGGGATAACATGGCTTACAATTCCCTTTGTTTCACTACTTAGCTGTTTAAATAAGGACATACTGGACCGCTATACAGACTTGGCACTCCCCAGTACTCTTAAAAGGTTGTAAAATCAATGACTGAATTATTGTACGAATTTAATAACATTCAGAAACATCACAAAGCAAATATACTTGGAACCATACCTAAACTGACTCTCTCCTAAAGCCTAAAAGAAATTAGCACAAACATGAAAGAAGTTTGGCAAGAATGCTAAAAGAAACTTAATATCTACCCCAAAAATAATGTATCCACTTTGCAAGATATATTACGTCATATTTATTAGACTAGAAGCAGGAGAAATTAAATAGCCAGTGTACTATAAACTAGCAGAGTTTATGGGCTGTTGAAAAATGCTTCTTGGATAAGACACTCCAGTAAGGCTGCTTAAACTAAATAACTGCATACCCTTCAAAACCAAATCATGAGTCAATCAATCTCTTGCCTCATAATTTTAGCCTTCACCGTATAGCACACTGAGGCTGAGAATCTCAGATTAAATGCTGCATAAGGAACAATGGCCTATCCTGATGTCCTGAAATTCATGAAAAAGGAGAAATCAAGCATGTGACACACTAACACAGGGAAAGCTCTTTCAACTTTCCTGTTAAAGGCCAAACACAAGAGAAAAGTCCTCATTTTGATTACGTGTGAAACATTGCTTTAGAAGCTGCTTCTGGCATTTTATAAATTCACAGACCTACAGGGCCTCCCACACAGGGCAGATGCCTTAGACTACTAAAATATCTGGGGATAAGCACCACATGGAGAAAAAAAAAAAAAAAATTCAGGCCATGGCCCCATGCAGCAAGATTCTTTGCTTATTCATCAAAAAATCTCAAGTTGCTAGAAAAATGTGATTCCTTTTCTATTAAAAAAAATTCTGATAATTTCAATTTTAATACTTATCCAAGATTAAATTCACCACTTCACATAGGATTGTAATAAAATCCCAGAAAATGGTAGTTTCAGATCTTCATAAGGTTTATTACCTGCTCCATTTTACACACTGCTCATTGGTACCCTCAACTGCCATGGGGTTTGCTGGAGTCATAATCACGTATTTTAACTCTCCAGAGTTCCCAGACCCTCATAAAATGCTGTTCAACTTTTATTTGTTCAATTTTCTAACTCACTTTCAGGATTTATGTACAGAAGTCAGGGATTCCCACGATATCATTCAGACTTGTTTTCTATTATATACACGTGAATGTGTTCATGTGTGTATGATCTAGGTGTTTTAATAAAATGTTGAACTAAAATTTATGGAGGAACTGTCATATTTGAGACACCATTCTAGACAATGACAGTCCAACTGGTTCACCAATTCCCTTGAAATTTGTAGTCTAATGTGGGAGAGGAGCAATAAATAAAATTAATGCTATATTCAAAACTCTGAGAGACCATCTAAAAGACAAGAAGTAGATGTTAAAAGATGCATTTAGCAGGTGAAGCTAATTTAGCCAGGAGAACTAGAAAACGCTTCCCTGAAAAAGTGATATGTTAATTCTCTCCTGAAAGACAGAAGGACAAAGGGTATTCCAGGAAGTGGGAATAGCATGTGCAAAGCACATTTGAGAAATACACTAAAACCTGGTATAGCCTCAAAGGGGTATTGAGATTATGGTAAGAATTTTAGAACTCATCCTAAGAACACAGGAAGGTTATTACAGGGCTTTAAACAGGCGACTAACAGGGTAAAATCTGCATTCTTCAAAGACCATGCTAATTGCTGTATGAAGAATGGTTTAAAGGGAATCAATAATGGAAACTGAGTCCAATGGACTAAGATAGTGGTGTAACATGAGCCACTGTTCCCCTGCAAAATTTTGGAACAACTAGCATAAACTGACAAGCCATCTTCTTCAAAACTCTGGAAAACAGTTAAAGGATTCTAATAACTGGCCGACTGTGGAGTCAAGGAAATGCAGCTTTAAAAACAGAAGGATATAGTTAACAGTAATATTGTAATATTCTTTCATCAATTGTAACAAAGGAACCACACCAATGCTGAGTGTCAGTAATGGGGGTGAGGGGTGGGTATCAGGGGTATGGGGTTTTTCTTTTTTGGAGCAATGAAAAGGTTCTCAAATTGATTCTGATGAAGAAAATGCAGCTTTGTAAATTTTTTACCTTTTCTATCTCTCAATTATTCCCTTAATGCCTACTTTCATATTTATTTGATTTCTTTATTGCCTGATTTGAGTCCCTTCTCATTTCTTTCCATATATATTTTTCAGATATTTTCTTTGTTGTTAATCTGGGACTTATTTAGGAATCTAAGGCTATATAAATCACTTTGAGTTGATACCAACTTAATAGCATACACCTATACTTTTCCTATACCCCTCCATCCCCCCAACTTTTTTGTTGTTACAAATTATGTCTTCATACATTGTATGTCCAAAACCATAGATTTATCATTTCTTTTTTATGCATTTGCATTTTAGAAACTGAAGGAAGTAAAAATGAGAGTTACTTACCAAAAAGTTTAATACAATAGTGATGGCATTTCTAATTACCCATATGGGAATCTTTACTGGAAGTCTTTATTTCTTTATGCCACTTCCTTCTACTCTCTGGTGTCCTTAACCTTCAATCTGAAAAACTCCCTTGCATTTGTAGAACAACTCTAGTGTGATGCACTCCCTCAGCTGAAACAACCTAATCAAAAGGTGTTTTCTGCAAGATTTTTCTGTAAACCTACAACTTCTATAATAAAAATTTATATATAAAAACAGAAAGGATACTGTGAGACTAATTGGGAGACTATTGTATCAGTTTAGACAAAAGATGAAAGTAGCAATAGAGATAGAATAAAATAAAACAAAATAAAATAAATGTGAGATACCTTGTTGATAAAATTCACTAGGGCTAGGTCATTAATAAATGAGGTTATATTGCAGATAGAGGTGTCAAGGGTTCCAGCATGAGTAAAGCAGATGGAAAATATATCAGTATTGAAGAAAGTGAGATTAATTTTTAAAATGTACAGTTAGAGATGCCCGTGAGACATCCAAAAGGAAATACAGAATAATTTGTCAGATACATGGCTCTGAAGGTCAGTTGAGAGACATGAGTTATGGTTATAAATTTAGAGATCATCAGACAACATTTGAAGCCATGAGAAACAATCAACTCACCTTAAGTACAGTGAGAAGAAATTAAGGTCCAGGGAACCCCTGAGAAATTCGGGTAAAGAAGGACGAGCCTCACAGGAGAAGGAAGAAAGAGAAAATAAGGGATTGTGGCAACCCAGAAGACAAGGGGACAGAATTTTAAGAGGAGGGGCCAGTTGTATCAAATGATGGTAAGAAGTGAAGTACAGGTAGTAGGTAACATGGTGCATTGCTCAGATCCCCCATTGCCCAGATCCCCCCTTCCAGGACTGAGCCCCTCATTCCTTCAACTGCTGAGAATATTGGCAATCAACAGCTCTCAGCTGAGCCTCTCTCTAGGAATTTCTCTGTTAACAAGAAATGCTTTGCCTAAAGTTGTGCCTCTTTTGCAAGGTGGCCAGCATCTAACTACTGGTTGATATGGGGGGGGGGGGGGGGGGAGGCCTGGCCCTCAGTCCAATTCAAAATAACTCTTTGTTGGAATTGCATCATAGCCTAGTTTCTCCCTCTGCCCAGTACTGCTGCCTTCAGTGCTCCACTAACAGCGCTCCCTAGTAACTTTTCTCCATGCAAATCTTTATTTTAAAATCTGCTGTCCAGGACAATGACCTTCTACAGTTGCATAAGTACCAAACAAGCAAGTAAACAAACACACAAAACAAAAACCCTGTCCAATGGATTTATCAATATGGAAGAATTGGTGACCTTAGTAAGAGCAATATTTTTTGGAAACACAATGAATGTGGTACTATGGTTGCATAGGATTCCATGGTATGAATGGAATACAATGGTCTGATGATGGTTAAATAGGTTCTTTGAATTTTTATTATATAAATCATGTTGTGATACACATCCTTGTACAGATTTTTCAAGAGGATAACATAGCAAATCTCAAAGAACTAACCTTTTCCTAAACTACACCATGATTTCTAGACAACGTGTCTCAGACTGGCCACCTCATAGCAAAAACATGGGGGAAAAGGCAATATCTTAACACACATCTCTCAGATGTTTCTACCATTCCTATTTTTGAGCACTTAGGTTCTGCATTAAATCCACCAAATAGATCAATACGGAACAAAATGTTTCCTTTATCTCCTTAAGAAGACCAAACACATTTATTTCCTTTGGATGATTTAACTTTTACACATCTAAAACCTTATTTAAGGAAATATATGTTCAGTATAACAACCACACTCAAAGTACACAGACTCAGTTTTTTGTTGTTGTTGTTTGTTTGTTTGTTTGTTTGTTTGTTTTTTAATCTTCATTTTATTGAGATATATTTACATACCACGCAGTCATACAAAACAAATCGTACTTTCGATTGTTTACAGTACCATTACATAGTGGTACATTCATCACCCAAATCAATCCCTGACACCTTCATTAGCACACACACAAAAATAACAAGAATAATAATTAGAGTGAAAAAGAGCAATTGAAGTAAAAAAGAACACTGGGTACCTTTGTCTGTTTGTTTCCTTCCCCTATTTTTCTACTCATCCATCCATAAACTAGACAAAGTGGAGTGTGGTCCTTATGGCTTTCCCAATCCCATTATCACCCCTCATAAGCTACATTTTTATACAACTGTCTTCGAGATTCATGGGTTCTGGGTTGTAGTTTGATAGTTTCAGGTATCCACCACCAGCTACCCCAATTCTTTAGAACCTAAAAAGGGTTGTCTAAAGTGTGCATAAGACTGCCCACCAGAGTGACCTCTCGGCTCCTTTTGGAATCTCTCTGCCACTGAAGCTTATTTCATTTCCTTTCACATCCCCCTTTTGGTCAAGAAGATGTTCTCCGTCCCACGATGCCAGGTCTACATTCCTCCCCGGGAGTCGTATTCCACGTTGCCAGGGAGATTCACTCCCCTGGGTGTCTGATCCCACGTAGGGGGGAGGGCAGTGATTTCACCTTTCAAGTTGGCTCAGCTAGAGAGACAGGGCCACATCTGAGCAACAAAGAGGCATTCGGGAGGAGGCTCTTAGGCACAACCATAGGGAGGCCTAGCCTCTCCTTTGCAGCAACCGTCTTCCCAAGGGTAAAACCTGTGGTAGAGGGCTCAACCCATCAAACCACCAGTCCCCTATGTCTGTGGTCATGTTAGCAACCGTGGAGGTGGGGTAGGCGAATACCCCTGCATTCTCCACAGGCTCCTCAAGGGGGCACTACATCTTTTTTTTTTTCCTTGTTTTTCTTTTTTTCTTTTTTTTTAACTTTCCCTTCTTTTTTAAATCAACTGTATGAAAAAAAAGTTAAAAAGAAAACAAACATACAATAAAAGAACATTTCAAAGAGACCATAACAAGGGAGTAAGAAAAAGACAACTAACTTAAGATAACTGCTTAACTTCCAACATGTTCCTACTTTACCCCAAGAAAGTTACCTAATATAGCAACATTTCTGTGAACTTGCTCCTACTATATCCATCAGAAATTAACAGACCATAGTCATTCCTGGGCATCCCCAGAACGTTAAATAGCTTATCTGTTCTTCTTGGATTATTGTTCCCCCTTCCTTAATTGCTCTCTATTGCTAGTTCCCCTACATTCTACATTATAAACCATTTGTTTTACATTTTTCAAAGTTCACATTAGTGGTAGCATATAATATTTCTCTTTTTGTGCCTGGCTTATTTCGCTCAGCATTATGTCTTCAAGGTTCATCCATGTTGTCATATGTTTCATGAGATCGTTCTTTCTTACTGCCGCGTAGGATTCCATCGTGTGTATATACCACATTTTATTTATCCACTCATCTGTTGAAGGACATTTGGGTTGTTTCCATGTCTTGGCAATTGTGAATAATGCTGCTAGGAACATTGGCGTGCAGATATCTGTTCGTGTCACTGCTTTCCAATCTTCCGGGTATATACTGAGAAGTGCAATCGCTGGATCGAATGGTAACTCTATATCTAGTTTTCTAAGGAACTGCCAAACTGACTTCCAGAGTGGCTGAACCATTATACAGTCCCACCAACAGTGAATAAGAGTTCCAATTTCTCCACATCCCCTCCAGCATTTGTAGTTTCCTGTTTGTTTAATGGCAGCCATTCTAACCGGTGTTAGATGGTATCTCATTGTGGTCTTAATTTGCATCTCTCTAATAGCTAGTGAAGCTGAACATTTTTTCATGTGTTTCTTGGCCATTTGTATTTCCTCTTCAGAGAACTGTCTTTTCATATCTTTTGCCCATTTTATAATTGGGCCGACTGTACTATTGTCATTGAGTTGTAGGATTTCTTTATATATGCAAGATATCAGTCTTTTGTCAGATACATGGTTTCCAAAAATTTTTTCCCATTGAGTTGGCTGCCTCTTTACCTTTTTGAGAAATTCCTTTGAGGTGCAGAAACTTCTAAGCTTGAGGAGTTCCCATTTATCTATTTTCTCTTTCGTTGCTTGTGCTTTGGGTGTAAAGTCTAGGAAGTGGCCGCCTAATACAAGGTCTTGAAGATGTTTTCCTACATTATCTTCTAGGAGTTTTATGGTACTTTCCTTTATATTGAGGTCTTTGGTCCATTTTGAGTTAATTTTTGTGTAGGGGGTGAGGTAGGGGTCCTCTTTCATTCTTTTGGATATGGATATCCAATTCTCCCAGCCCCATTTGTTGAAAAGACCATTATGACTCAGTTCAGTGACTTTGGGGGCCTTATCAAAGATCAGTCGGCCATAGATCTGAGGGTATATCTCTGAATTCTCAATTCGATTCCATTGATCTATATGTCTATCTTTGTGCCAGTACCATGCTGTTTTGGCAACTGTGGCTTTATAATAAGCTTCAAAGTCAGGGAGTGTAAGTCCTCCCACTTCGTTTTTCTTTTCTAGAGTGTCTTTAGCAATTCGAGGCATCTTCCCTTTCCAAATAAATTTGATAACTAGCTTTTCCAAGTCTGCAAAGTAGGTTGTTGGAATTTTGATTGGGATTGCATTGAATCTGTAGATGAGTTTGGGTAGAATTGACATCTTAATGACATTTAGTCTTCCTATCCATGAACATGGAATATTTTTCCATCTTTTAAGGTCCCCTTCTATTTCTTTTAGTAGAGTTATGTAGTTTTCTTTGTATAGGTCTTTTACATCTTTGGTTAAGTTTATTCCTAGGTACTTGATTTTTTTAGTGGCTATTGAAAATGGTATCTTTTTCTTGAGTGTCTCTTCAGTTGGTTCATTTCTAGCATATAGAAACATTACTGACTTATGTGCATTAACCTTGTGTCCCGCTACTTTTCTAAATTTGTTTATTAGCTCTAGTAGCTGTATCGTCGATTTCTCAGGGTTTTCTAGATATAAGATCATATCGTCTGCAAACAATGACAGTTTTACTTCTTCTTTTCCAATTTGGATGCCTTTTATTTCTTTGTCTTGCCGGATTGCCCTGGCTAGCACTTCCAGCACAATGTTGAATAGCAGTGGTGATAGCGGGCATTCTTGTCTTGTTCCTGATCTTAGAGGGAAGGCTTTCAGTCTCTCACCATTGAGTACTATGCTGGCTGTGGGTTTTTCATATATGCTCTTTATCATGTTGAGGAAGTTTCCTTCAATTCCTAACTTTTGAAGTGTTTTTATCAAAAAGGGATGTTGGATTTTGTCAAATGCTTTTTCAGCATCTATTGAGATGATCAATTGATTTTTCCCTTTTGACTTGTTAATGTGTTGTAATACATTGATTGATTTTCTTATGTTGAACCATCCTTGCATGCCTGTAATAAACCCCACTTGGTCATGGTGTATGATTTTTTTAATGTGTCTTTGGATTCGATTTGCAAGTATTTTGTTGAGGATTTTTGCATCTATATTCATTAGGGAGATTGGCCGGTAGTTTTCCTTTTTTGTAGCTTCTTTGCCTGGTTTTGGTATTAGATTGATGTTAGCTTCATAAAATGAGTTAGGTAGTGTTCCATTTTCTTCAATGTTTTGAAGGAGTTTGAGTAAGATTGTTGTCAGTTCTTTCTGGAAAGTTTGGTAGAATTCCCCTGTGAAGCCATCTGGCCCTCAGCATTTATTTGTGGGAAGATTTTTGATGACTGATTGGATCTCTTTGCTTGTGATGGGTTCGTTGAGGTCTTCTATTTCTTCTCTGGTCAGTCTAGGTTGTTCATATGTTTCCAGGAAATTGTCCATTTCCTCTACATTATCCAGTTTGTTGCTATACAGTTGTTCATAGTATCCTCTTATAATTTTTTAAATTTCTTCAGGATCTGCAGTTATGTCACCTTTTTCATTCATTATTTTGTTTATATGGGTCTTCTCTCTTTTTGATTTTGTCAGTCTAGGTAGGGGCTTGTCAATCTTGTTGATCTTCTCAAAGAACCAACTTTTGGTGATATTTATCCTCTCTATTGTTTTTTTGTTCTCTATGTCATTTATTTCTGCTTTAATCCTTGTTATTTCTTTTCTTGTACTTGGTTTAGGATTGGTTTGCTGTTCATTTTCTAGCTTCTTCAGTTGATCAATTAGTTCTTTGATTTTGGCTCTTTTTTCCTTTTTAATATATGCGTTTAGTGCTATAAATTTCCCCCTTAGCACTGCTTTTGCTGCATCCCATAGGTTTTGGTATGTTGTGTTCTCATTTTCATTCGTCTCTATATATTTAGCAATTTCTGTTGCTATTTCTTCTTTAACCCACTGATTGTTTAGGAGTGTGTTGTTTAACCTCCAGGTATTTGTGAATTTTCTAAGTCTCTAATGGTTATTGACTTCTAATTGTATTCCATTGTGGTCAGAGAATGTGCTTTGAATAATTTCAATCTTTTTAAATTTATTGAGCCTTGTTTTATGTCCCAGCATATGATCTATTCTGGAGAAAGTTCCATGAGCACTAGAAAAGTATGTGTATCCTGGTGATTTGGGATGTAATGTCCTGTATATGTCTGTTAAATCTAATTCATTTATCAGATTGTTTAGGTTTTCAATTTCCTTATTGGTCTTCTGTCTGGTTGATCTATCTATAGGAGAGAGTGATGTGTTGAAGTCTCCCACAATTATTGTGGAAACATCAATTGCTTCCTTTAGTTTTGCCAGTGTTTCTCTCATGTATTTTGTGGCACCTTGATTGGGTGCATAGACATTTACGATTGTTATTTCTTCTTGCTGAATTGCCCCTTTTATTAGTACGTAGTGGCCTTCTTTGTCTCTCAAAACATCCCTGCATTTGAAGTCTATTTTATCTGAGATTAATATTGCTACACCTGCTTTCTTTTGGCTGTAGCTTGCATGAAATATTTTTTTCCATCCTTTCACTTTCAGTTTCTTTGTGTCCCTGTGTCTAAGATGAGTCTCTTGTA
Organism: Choloepus didactylus; assembly: GCF_015220235.1. Classification (NCBI taxonomy): domain Eukaryota; kingdom Metazoa; phylum Chordata; class Mammalia; order Pilosa; family Megalonychidae; genus Choloepus; species Choloepus didactylus. The sequence goes on along the minus strand of NC_051320.1, from coordinate 60,961,886 downwards.
TGCAACATATTTATGGTTCCTTTTTTTTGATCCATTCTGCGAATCTATATCTTTTAATTGGGGAGTTTAATCCATTTACATTCAACATTATAATCGTGAAGGCATTTCTTGAATCAGCCATCTTATCCTTTGGTTTATGTTTGTCATATTTTTCCCCTCTGTCTATTAATATCCTTTATTGTACCCATACCGAATCTCTTTAGTACTGAACCTTTCTCCAAGTCTCTCTGTCCTTTCTTTGTTTCTCTGTCTGTAGGGCTCCCTTTAGTATCTCCAGTAGGGCAGGTCTCTTGTTAGCAAATTCTCTCAGCATTTCTTTGTCTGTGAAAAATATAAGCTCTCCCTCAAATTTGAAGGAGAGCTTTGCTGGATAAAGTATTCTTGGCTGGAAATTTTTCTCACTCAGAATTTTAAATATATCGTGCCACTGCCTTCTCGCCTCCATGGTGGCTGCTGAGTAGTCACTACTTAGTCTTATGCTGTTTCTTTTGTATGTGGTGAATTGCTTTTCTCTTGCTGCTTTCAGAACTTGCTCCTTCTCTTCTGTGTTTGACAGTGTGATCAGTATATGTCTCGGAGTCGGTTTATTTGGATTTATTCTATTTGGGGTTCGCTGAGCATTTATGATTTGTGTATTTATGTTGTTTAGAAGATTTGGGAAGTTTTCCCCAACAATTTCTTTGAATACTCTTCCTAGACCTCTACCCTTTTCTTCCCCTTCTGGGACACAATGAGTCTTATATTTGGACGTTTCATATTATCTATCATATCCCTGAGGTCCATTTCGATTTTTTCAATTTTTTTCCCCATTCTTTCTTTTATGGTTTCATTTTCCATTCTGTCATCTTCCATGTCACTGATTCGTTGTTCAACTTCCTCTAATCTTGTACTATGAGTGTCCAGAATCTTTTTAATTTCGTCAACAGTTTCTTTAATTTCCATAAGATCATCCATTTTTTTATTTAGTCTTGCAATGTCTTCTTTATGCTCTTCTAGGGTCTTCTTGATTTCCTTTGTCTCCCATACTATGGTCTCATTGTTCATCTTTAGTTCTTTGAGTAGCTGCTCTAGGTGCTGTGTCTCTTCTGTTCTTTTGATTTGGGTGCTTGGGCTTGGATTATCCATATCATCTGGTTTTTTCATATGCTTTATAATTTTCTGTTGTTTTTGGCCTCGTGGCATTTGCTGAACTTGATAGGGTTCTTTTAGGATTTGTAGACCAATTGAAGTCCTTATCTCTAATTTATCAGATCTACAGCTTCGTGGAGTACACTTTCTCTAACTAACCAGCAGGTGGCGTCCACGAGCCACCTGTTCTCCACAAGCCAGTTCTCCCCTGCTTAGCCTTTTTGGTGAGTGGGGGAGTAAGTCTTGTGGGGTCCAATTGGTGTACCAAGCTTGCGTGTGTAGTTGGTGTTGCCTGCCCTGTATATGGGGCGTGTTTCTGGGCAGTCAGGGAGGGGGGGTGGCTCTAACAATCAAATCTCCCTGGTGATCCTAGAGTTTTAAAGTTGCTGCAATAGTCTAATCCTTCAGTTCAGTCCTGCCACAGTTTGTCTCTGCCACTGACCCACAAGTCCTTGGTATTGGCGTATGGCTCCTGAGACTTGCAAGTGGGCCCCTCTTCCAGGCTGTGCACCCCGGGTCCTCTGTTGAGGGATGACTGTGCTATGTCACAGGTGAGTGCCGTCTGCCCAGGGCAGTTCTGGGCTGCTGGGCTGTGTAGGGAGGCTCCCAGTCTGCTGAAATGATGGCTGTATGGGGCTTTGTTAATTCACACTGCTCTACCTTCCCAACTCTGGGACAATCAGCTGAGGTTGCAGGGAAGGCTAATGTCCACGCCCAGTTTTGTGGTGTGTGCCTGTTATTTGAAGCACTTCCGTCACACTGGGTTGTCTGGGGCAGTTCTGGGCTATGGGGCTGGCGATGGGTAGGAGTGTTTCCTGTCCACCAGGATGATGGCTGTGAGCGGACACCCCCGTTTTCTTGGGAAATTGTGGTGTTTAGTGAATTTTCTCAGCCACTGGATTATTGCCTTTTGTCTCAGAGCTCTCCTAGTTCTGCTCTTGACTTGACCTGCCCAAATTGCAGGTCTTTGAAGCTTTCTGTATTGGGCTTCTTAGAGTAATTGTTTTAGAAAAAGAAAAAAGGATTAAAAAAAAAAAAAAAAAAGGGCCCTCCTCAGAGATCTAATGGGTTATTGAAATGCTAAGAGACAAAGCAACCAGGGCCATTAAGGAAAGGTCCACAGGGCAGAGAGATCAGCTTTTTTTCAGGATTTGCATATGCGCCTCAGGGCCTGAGCTCGGGCCTGGGCTCAGCCCTTCCCCTTTCTATGTTCACCAGAACTCCAAAAATCCTCCGCTTTTATTTTGGAGTTTTTCGTGTTGTTTTTTTTCTATGCCTGTCTCCTCTCTGCTGGGCTGGCTGCTCTCAGATTCTCTGGTGTCTGGTCTCAATCTATCTATGGTTGGAGTTTGGATCAGTAGAATGAGTTTCTGATAAGGGCTGCCACTGCAGTTCTCCCTTCTCCTTCCCGGAGCTGACAGCCCCTCCTCCCACGGGACTGAGCCTGGCAGGGAGGGGCACGGGTCCCCTGGCCGCAAAAACTTACAGATTTCGCTGATCTCAGCAGTTCCACGTTTTCATGAGTGTTGTATGAAGTATGCCCAAAGTCAGATTGCTCTGTGGTGTCCAGTCCACGCAGTTCCTGGCTTTCTACCTACTTTCCTGGAGGAGTAACTAAAACATACAGCTCACCAGTCTGCCATCTTGCCCCGCCCGCTCTGTTTTTTTTTTTTTAACAACACACAAATACAGTTGCTGTCAGGCTCTGTAAGAATTTGCTATAGTTTCCCTTCCTTTCCATTTATTGAGCATACAGAGCTTGTTTTATAGTAATTTAATGTACACTGACTAATGTGTCTGTTGACTATCTCTATCATTTGTTTTTGACACTTGTCTGGATACTCTCTGAAGGCCTCCAAACACTAAAATACATGGCACTTAAAAGAATGATATATGAAATACCAAACATACATTTCAGGTCCCCCACCAATAATAATCCTTACTGGATGAACCTTCTAAACTTGTGTTTCTTCCCTTTACTTGGACTATTTCTAACGCATTTTTCATTATAAATAAATTTGTTGTTGCTTGTTGAACATTACTCATATGCAAATTAAGGTAGCATTGGTCTCCTGGAGATCTGAGGTCAATAAAAGAAGAAATCACCAAAGGTAGCATAAGTCAGTATGACTGCCAAGAACAAGCCCTTAAGTTCAAATTTGACTGATAAGAAGTGCTTAAAAGCTCCCACTGATCAAATAGGGGGTGGGGGATTTGAAAAGGAAAACCAACTCTCAGCCTTTTGCCTAAAATCAACTGTAAAAGAGGAAAGAAAGAAGGATTATGTAAAGGAAGTTCAAGTAAACAATAAGGAATGGAGCCTAGAGCAAAAAAAAGAAAAGTTGTAAAGAGAAAGGTGAGACTCCCAGCTTCAACTCAAACATGTAAAGAGCTTGGAAGCTGTCACTCCCATCCTTGCTACAAGAAAAAGTTGAACCAACTAAAAATCAGACACATCAAAGAACTGAGTTCTCAGGGCAAACTGCACCCTGAAATCTGGAGACAGTTGCATCCAGAGAGACACATCCAAGATCTGTTTACCTGAAGCAGAGGCCACTGGACCCATAAGACTTAAATAGTTATTTAGATGAATTGCTGGAGGCTGAGTACAATGAGGATGAGAGTGAGAAACTTCTGGAGGCAGTAGTCTTAGAGCGACTCCACATTTTGTGGGTGTTACCTCCAGGAAACATACTAAGGTCTCAAGATGAAGATCTGTGAAAGATCCTTCATGGTTCTGGTAGAGGGCGGGAAGAAATAATGATTATGAAATACACCAGATCCTTCTCCATAAAAAAAGACTACTGTCCCAGGGAAAAGACTTTACCAGAGCCTTATCCCACCTGGGGGAAAGGCATTTCCCCAACTCCATCTCCCACCAGCCATCCTGTCTCACCTCAGTGGTAAGGGAGGGGGAATTCAAAAGGGGTCAGCACTTCAAGAAAACAAATTGCAAATGCTGCAGACAGAGAAGATAATAGAGGAAGTAGGGAGGGGTATACCTCTCAGGAAACAATTGTGAAGGTCACAGCCCCAAGACACAAGCCCATAAAAAGACTGAGACATAATTGGAAGATTACAGGATACTTCTCTCCTCCATACCTTACCATTGCACTTACAGGGTTCCAGTATAACAACAGTGGATTATAGCTGAAAGAGCTGCAAGACCTAGACTCTCTTCTCTGCAAGACCCAGGGGGCTGCAGGGAAGCCCAAAGTCAAACAAATATGCTACAGGAATTTGAAGCTTTGAGCAAACATTAAACACAGTCCAATTCCTATCCAGCTTAACATAAATCTTCAGACTAGAGGCTTATTTATCTCAGTTCCTATCATACAGTACAACATGTCTGGCTTTCAACAAAAAATTACAAGGCATGCCAAAAGTCAAGAGAAAAATACAGTCTAAAAAACAAAGCAATCATCAGAAGCAGACTGAGATATGAAATAGATGTTGGACTTATCAGAAAGGGAATTTAAAATAACTACATGTAATAAGTTAAGGTCTCTAATGGAAAAATAGGCAATATGCAAGAACAGATGGGTAATACAATCAGAGAGATCAAAACCTAAGAAAAACAAAAAGGAAATACTGGAAATTAAAAGCACTATAATAAATGAAAAATGCTTTCAATGGGAAAATTAGAGATATGATACAAAGGAGGAAAGAATCAGTGAGTTTGAACATAGGTCAACAGAAATTTCCCAAACTGAAATGCAAAGAGAAAAAAGAATCAACGAAACACAACAGAACATCCAAGAACTGTGGGATAATATTAAAAGGTGTAACATAAATAATCAGGATAACAGAAGGAGAAGAAAGATATAAAGGAGCAGAAGAAACATTTGAAGTAATAATGGCTAAGAATTTCCCAAAAGTCATGACAGACACAAACCACACATCCAAGAAGCTCAGAGAACATCAAACAGGACAAATATAAAACACACATATGCACACACGTATACACAGAGGTATAGCATATTTAAGCTGCAGAAAACCAAAAACAGAGAATATCTTAAAAGAAGCCAGAGAAAAATATACCTTACCTATAAAGGAACAAAGATAATTATAGCAGATGTCTAATCAGAAACGATATAAGCAAGAAGACTGTGGAGTGAAATATTTAGTGTTGTAAACAAAAATCACCAACCTAGAATTCTATATCCAACAAAATTATCCTCCAAAAGTGAAGGAGAAATGATGACTTTCCAAGACCAAACAAGCAAACTAACAAAATGAAGAAAGTTTTTTAAAAAAGGTCTTCAAGCAGAAGAAAACTGCTATAGGTCAGAGACTTGGATCTATATAAGGAAAAGAAGAGAGTTAGAGTTGCAATAAATTAAGGTTAATAAAATTTTTTATTTTTATTATTCTTAATTGAACTAAAAGATAATTATTTGTTTAAAGCAATAGTATTACCAAAGTATTAGCTGATTATAGCATATAGATAAATGAAATGAATGGCAGTAAGGTCATAAGGACAGGAGGGAGGAATTGGGAATACTCTCTTGTAAGATCCCTGCACTAACATAAAGCGATATGAAATTATTCGGAGTTATACTTAGATTAGCAAAAAATATATACTGTAAAGTCTAGGGCAACCACTAGATTTTTAAAAACATATATAACTGATTTTCTAAGAGAGGAGATCAAATGGTCAATTAAAATTAGGGAAGGCAGAAAAACAGAAGCAAGCAAAAAGGAAACAAAGAACAAATGCATCAAATAGAAGAGTTAAAACATGGTAGCTATTAATCCAACCAAATCAATAATGACTTTAAATTTGAATTGTCTAAATATACCAATTAAAAGACAGATTGTCACAGTGGATTAAAAAGAGAACATACGTTGTCTTTGAGAAACTCACTGTAAATATAAGGACAGTGATATGTTAAAAGTAAAGGGATGGAAAAAGACATATCACACAAACACTAATTAAAACAAACAAACAAACAAACAAACAACCTGGAATACCTATATAAATTTCAGACAAAGCAGACTTCAGAACCAGGAAGATTATCAGGGATAAAGAGGGACAATATATAATGATACAGGGATCAATTCTCCAAGAAGACATATAGATGTATGTACCTAAAACAAAGTATCAGAATACATGAGGCAAAACTGATAGACCTGAAAGGAAAAATAGACAAATCCACTAGTATAATTGGAGACTTTAAGACCCCTCTCTCATAAAATGCTAGACCAAGCAGACAGAAAATCAGTAAGGATTCAGATGACATGAGAAGCACTATCAGTCAAGTTTATCTAATTGAAATTAATAGAATACTCCTTCCAACAACAGCAGAATGCACATTCTTCACAAGCTCATATGGAACAGTTATAAAGATAAACTATACTTTGGGCCATAAAACACATCTTAGCAAATTTAAAATGATAGAAATAATACAAACTATGTTCTCAGATGACATGAATTAAACTAGAAATCAATAAGAGAAGATAGCTGGAAAATCCCCCAAATATTTGAAAATTAAACAACACACTTCTAAATAACACATGGGTCAAGGAAGAAGTCTCAACAGAACTTTAAAAATATTTTGAACTACAAGAAAATTAAAATACAACTTCTCAGAATCTGTGGATTGCAGCAAAAGTAGTGCATAGCGGGAAATTAATAGAATTACATGCGTACATTATAAATGGAAAAGATCTAAAAATCAATTTATGCTTCCGTCTAGAGAAAGAATTAAGCAAATTAAGCCTAAGACAAGTTGAAGAAACAGAAAATAAAAATACAAAATTCAAAACAAGAAATTGACAGAGAAAATCAATAAAACCAAAAGCTAGTTTTTAAAAAATCAGTAAAATTGATAAACCTTTAGACAGACTAACCAAGAAAAAAATAGACAAAAATTAACCACACCAGAAATGAAAGATGCACCATCACTATTGATCCCATGTACATTAAAAGAATAATGAGGGACTATTACAAACAACTCTATGACCACAAATTTGATAACTTAGATGAAATGGACCAAATAATTGAAAGACACAAATTATCAAAATGCACACAAAGAGAAATAGATAACCTGAATAGCCCTATGTCTATTAAATAAATTGACTCAATAACTAATAACCTTCCAAAAAAGAAAGCACCATGCCTAGGTGGTTTCACTAGTGAATTCTACCAAACTATTAAGGATGAAATAATAGAAAATATCCACAATCTCATCCAGTAAATAGAAGCAGAGAGAATACTTCCTAATTCATGCCATGAAGCCAACATTATCCTAATATCAAAGCCGGATAAAGATATTACAAAAAATAAAACTACAGACCAATATCTCTCATGAATATAGATGCAAAAACTGTCAACAAAATATTAGCAAATTTAATCCAACAAGGTATGAAAGTAATTGTATACCATGACAAAGTAGGATTTAACCTAGGTATGCACAGCTAATTCAAAACTGGAAAATAAATCAATATAATCCAACATATTCATAGGCTAAAGGAGAAAAATTACATACCAAATGACAGAGTAAAGCATTAGACAAAATCCAATACCCATTCAAAATAAAAACACTCTTCAAACTGGAAATAGAAGATAACTTCCTCTATTTGACAAAGAACAGCTACCAAAAACAAAACAAAACAAAACAAAAACCTACAATTACCATAATATTTGATAGTGAGAGACTGGATACTTTCTTCCTAAGATGGTAAAAAGACAAGAATGTTCTCTCTCACCCTCTGTATTCAGCATCATAATAGAAATCCTAGAAAGTTTAATAAAATGAGAAGAAATAAAAGGTATACATACTGGGGAGGAGGAAATAAAACAATCTTATCTGCAGATGACATGATTCATCATATAGAAAAGTTTAACTAACCACAATAAAGAAACAAGAAAAATAACACAAAAAAGTCAATTGCTTTCCTATATAACATCAGCGAACAACTGGAATGTGAGTTTTTTAAATGCCATTTACAGTAGCAGAAAAAATTGATGTATTTAAATATAAATATAAAAAAGGATCCCAGATCTGTATGAGAAAACCTACTAATATTGATGAAAGAAATCAATATATTAAGAGATAGATAATTCATGATCATGAATTAGAAGGCTCAATATTGTCAAGATGTCAATTCTTCCCAAACTCATCTATAGATTCAATGCAATTCCAGTCAAATTCAGACAGCTATTTTGTAGATGTCAAAACACTGATTCTAAAATATATATGGAAAGTTGAAAGACCTAGAAAAGCCAATACAATATTCAAGAAGAACAAATTGGAGGATTCACATCACCTGATTTTAAGACTTACTAGAAAGTTACAGAAGTTAACATAGCACGGTACAAGTGAAACAACAGACACATAAATACATGGAACAGAATAGAGAGCCCAGAGATAGACCCTACAAATATACTCAACTGATTTTTTACAAAGGCCAAAAGAAATTCAATGGGGAAAGGATAATTTTTACAACAATTTGGTGCTGGAACAATTTGCTGAACTTATGGAAATGAAAGGAACAACAGATGAGATGAAAAACAAAATGGAGACATACAACAGCAGATTTGAAGAGGCAGAAGAAAGGATTCATGAACTAGAGGACAGGACATCTGAAATCCTAAACACAAAAGAAAAGATGGAAAAGAATGGCAAAATATGAGTGGGGTCTCAGGGAATTGAATGAAAACATGAAGTGAACAAATATACATATCATGGGTGTCCCAGAAGGAGAAGAGAAGGGAAAATGGGAAGAAACAATAATGGAGGAAAAAATCACTGAAAATTCCCTATCTCTTGTGAAAGACATAAAGTTAGTCCCAAGAAGTACAGCGTATCCCAAACAGGACAGTTCTGAATAGACCTAATGTAGACACTTAATAATCAGATTATCAAATATCAAAGATAAAGAGAGAATTCTGAAAACAGCAAGAGAAAAGCTATCTGTCACATACAAGGGAAGCTCGATAAGACCATATGCAGATTTCTCAGTAGAAACCATGGAGGTGAGAAGGCAATGGTACGATATATCTAAGATACTGAAAGAGAAAAACTGCCAACAAAGAATCCTACATTTTGCAAAACCATCCTTCAAAAATGAGGGAGAGTTTAAAATATTTTCAGACAAACAGACACTGAAAGGGTTTGTGGACAAGATACCTGCTCTATAGGAAATACTAACGGGAGCACTACAGGCAGATAGGAAAAGACAAGAGAGAGGGGTTGGAGAAGAGTGTAGAAATGAAGACTATCAGTAAGGGTAAAAAGATAGAGAAAGGAAAAATAAAAATAAAATAAGATATGACATATAAAATCCAAAAGACAAAATGGTAGACAGGAGACATTACATTGAGTGAAATTAGCCAGAAACAAAAGGATAAATACTACATGGTCTCACTAATATGAACTAACATTAATGAGTGAACTTTGAGCATTAAAGCTGAGAACACAGGTATTCAGTAGATAGAAAGAGGGCAGAGATTGGGCATTTGATGCTGAAGGAGTACAGAAGGTTCAACAGGATTGATTTTATAGATCCAGAAATGGATGGCACAATGCTTGTGATGTTAGCACAATATTGTAAGTACACTGAACATAGATGAGTGTGAGTACCGTTGAAAGAGGAAGACTAGGGGTATGGATGACACCAGAAGGAAAGAGAGAAGATAAAGACTGGGATTGTATAACTTAGTAAAACTTAGAGTGGTCAATGATGATGATTAAATGTACAAATATAAGAATGTTTTTACATGAGGGAAAACGAATGTTAACATTGCAAGGTGTTGAAAACTGGATGGTATGGGGGAAAGTATAATCAATGCAAACTAAACTCTATAGTTAACAGTAACATTGTTATATGCTTCCATTAATTGTAACAAAGGAAATATACCCAAGCTGAATGTCTCTAAGATGGGGATGCAAAGGAGTGGTATGGGATTCTTGGTGGTGGTGGTGTCTGACATTTTCATTGTATTTTATTTTATTTTTGTTTTTACTTCTATCTTTTATTTTTTATTAATCATTTTTTTCTTGTCTTCCTCTTTCTTTGCAGAGGAAATGGTAAAGTCCTCATACAGATTGTGGTGGTGAATGTATAACTATGTGATTAACCAGGAAGCATTGGTTGTTTACTTAAGATGGATTGTATGGTGTGTGAATAGAACTATGTAAAAATTAAACAAAGGGATATTAGTGCTAGAGAAAATTTGGAGAGAGGGATATGCCTATTCACTGTTGGTGGGAAAGTAGAATGGTGCAGCTCATCTGGAGGGCAGTGTAGTGGTTCCACAGGAAGGTAAATGTGTGGTTGCCATATGGTCCTGCAACCCTGCTACTGGGTATATACTTGGAAAAACTGAAACAGGGATATGAATGGACACGTGTACACTGGTGTTTATGGTGGCAGTATTCATGATCTGCAATGGATGGAGGTGGCCTAAGGGTACATCAACTGATAAATGGAATGGTGAACTGTTGTGTATACATACAATGGAATACTGAGTAGAGGCAAGAAGGAATGAAATTGTGAAGTATGCAACTACGTGAATGGACCTTGAGGACAGTATGTTGAGTGAAATAAGTAAGAAATGAAAAGACAAACATTATAACACCTCACTGATATGGACTAACTATAATGTGCAAACTCTGAGAATTGAATCTGAGAGCACAGGTTATAAAGGGCAAGGCTTCTTGTAAAGTTTCCTGGATTGTAAGCTCTTACAGCAGTCACATCTATTCATGAGTTGTAATAGTTATTTCTAAATTCTGGGATGCTGAGTTGTTTGTGTATAACCTAGTTGGTCTCTGGAACTTTGGGTATCTAATGTGACACCTGAAACTCAGAGCCAGAGTTAGGCAGCTATGAATGTCAGCATTAACCCATAGAGTAACTGTTAAAGAAGCTGAAAAAGAGATCAGAGTTCAGTTAGAGATATGAATGAAATGGACTTGGCTAGGACTAAGGTAAATCAGACTAAAGGGTAAAGAATGATATTGACTGTGTTTTAAAACTTCAATTTCTGTATGAGACCAAAGGAAGAGATGTTTATTTGGTGCAAAATCTATATTTTCTGTAGCACACTATATAATTTAACTTATATGGTCAGTTTATTCAAACACCATAATTACATGGAACCTTGACTAGGGAGTGAGATCTGGTTGGTTTGTACAGGTTAGCATGAAGCCCCAATATATCCTAGAGTAATTTGAGCAGAGGATAAAAAGTATTTGCAAAGTCCCCTTGAGGGACTGGGGAAAAGTGTGGAAATATTAAACTTCCCCAGCTGGGGAATTCCTGATATTCTACTAAGCATTGGGGACTATAAATTTAGAAGGCTGAGCCCTCAATCTTGGGGCTTGCCCTTATCAAGCTTGTTACTACAAAGGAGAGGCTAAGCCTACTTATAATTGTGCCTGACAGTCACCCCCAGAGAACTTTTTTATTGCTCAGATGTGGCATCTCTCTCTAAACCAACTCTGCAGGTAAACTCACTGCCCTGTCCCCCCTACATGGGACATGACTTCCAGGGGTGTAAATCTCCCTGGCAACATGGGACATGACTGCTGGGGATGAGCCTGGACCTGGCATCATGGGATTGAGAAAGTCTTCTTGACTGAAAGGGGGGAGAGAAATAAAACAAAATAAATTCTCAGTGGCTGAGAGATTTCAAATGGACTCGAGAGGTCATTCTGGAGGTTATTCTTATGCATTATATAGATATTCCTTTTTGGTTTTTAGTGTATTGGAATAGCTAGAAGGACTTATCTGAAACTGTTGAACTGCAACCCATTAGCCTAGATTCTTGAAGACGATTGTATAACTACATAGCTTACATGGTGTGACCATGTGATTGTGAAAACCTTGTGGCTCACATTCCCTTTATTCAGTGTACAGACAGATGAGTAGAAAAATGGGGACAAAAAGTAAATGAATAATGGGGTGAGGAGTGGTATGGGATGTTTTGGACATTCTTTTTTACTTTTATTTTTATTCTTATTTTTTGGTGTAATGAAAATGTTCAAAAACTTATTGTGGGGATTAATACACAACTATATGATGGTACTGTAAACAACTGATTTTACAATTTGGATGATTTTATAGTATGTGAGTATATCTCAGTAAAACTGCATAAAAAAACAAAGCTAGGATCATTTAAATAGGTGCAAAAAATAACATTTATTATTTTATATAATAATTGTTTCCATCTACACTGTTAATTTTCAACAAATAAATGACAGTGATTCTAATTCTTGCAAATTAAGAAAGCAAAAATGGTATGGTTGTATTTCTTGAGTGAAAAATAAATACACTTCTGAGATCTGGGAAAACAATAAGTAAAACTTAATGATAAGGAAACAAACTAATTAAAAAAATGGGCAAAAGAACTGAAAAGACATCATACTGAAGAAGATATACAGATGGCAAGTAAGCATATGAAAAGATATTACACATAATTTGTCATTAGGGATTTGCAAATTCAAACAACCAATGACATACCACTACAGATTTATTAAAATGGCTGAAAGCTAAAAATACGACAATACCAATTGGTGAGGACAAAGATTAACAGGAATTCTCACTCATGTTGGTGGGGATGCGCAAACAGTACAGCCACTTTGGAAGAGAGTTTGCAGTTTCTTACAAAGCTAAACATAGTCTTACCATACCATCCAGCAATTCTGCTCCTAGGTATTTACACAACTGATTTAAATAGATCCACACATAAACCTGCACATGTATGTTTATCGCAGCGTTATTCATTATCACCAAAAGCTGGAAGCAATTAAGATCTCTCCTTCACTAGGTGAATGCATACACAAATGGTGGTACATCCATACAGTGCAATACTTTATTAAATTATGTTTTTTAATAAGAAACAAGTACAATACTTTTAAGCAATAAAAAGATGAGTCATCAAGCTATGCAAAACACATATGAATCTTAACTGCACAATGCTAAGTGAAAGAAGAGTCTTAAAAGATTATATATGGTAATGATTTCATGCATATAACATCTGGAAAAGGCAAAACCACAAAGATGGTAAACAGATTAGTGGTTCTCAGGGGTTTGGTGATGGAGAAGAGTTGAATAGGTGAAGCACAAGGGATTTTTAGGGAGGTGAAAGTTTTTGTATGATACCGTAATGGTGGATATATGACACTAAGCATTTGTCAAAACTCATTTTATTAACACCTTATATGAGTGGGGCACAAGTGTCTTAATTAATGAACCAATATTGATACATTATTATTAACTAAAGTCCATACTTCATACAGATTTCCTTAGTTTGTTCCTAACGTCCCTTTTCTGTTAATAATAGGAGAAAGAGAGTGTGAGACATATGGGAACTCTCTGTGCTACCTTTGCAAATTTCCGTAAATTTAAAACTATTTTAAAATGAAGCATTTATTAAAAAGAGGAAGACTCCCCCCAAATGTAGAGCAAATTAACATTTTCCTAACATAAAGACTAAATAACTGCTGTTTGATAATAATTTGTTTGATAATTCCTTTCAGATTTATTTTTAATTAAAAATCTTTACATTAGAATGATAAAGAAGAATTCAGGATAACACCAAGTTCCTGGGGCCAATAAATTGCTCTCATCTTTCTCCTACTTTCCTTTTCCTAATTATGGAAAATATTGTTTGCTTGTGCTTAATGCCTCAACAACTCATAAAATGTTTTCCCACTCTATCCTCCTAGTTCCCTTTCATTATTTTACTAGTAATTTTTAATGAACTTTTTAGTAAAAATGTTGGTAATGGTAAAAAATGAAATTAACAATTTCAACATTTATATATGTGATGAATTATATTGACTTTTAGGACAAAGTTTTGAGAGGGAAAATACAAATACCTGAAATATTTGTGAAAAATTAAGAGTATAAAGCAGAAAATAAAAATCAACCATTAATCTACTAAATAGAAAAACCTATGTTTTATACGTACCTCCCTGTACGTTCTTTTGCAATGCATATTTGAACAACATTGAAACCACACTACATGTGAATTTTTATTACAGCTTTTTCATTTTACATTAATTTCTCATGTCCTAAAAATTCTTCAAAAATGAGTTTTAGGGGCTAAATAATATTCCAACTTACAACTGTATCATAATTTATTCAATCATTTTCATAGTCACAGATGATACTCTGATCAACATCCTTATACATAAATCTTTCATTCTATTGGAGGACATGCCAACACTACAGTGAAAAATGAACATATCCCTTTCAAGGACCACCTAGTTCAGTGTCAACCATATTGCAGTTTTTTACATAGCCTTGATTTCTGGAAACAGAATTACAGGGTTAAAAAGCATGCACAATATGAAGGCTTTTGATAGAAATTCAACTTACCTATTTCCAAAGCATTGCATCACTATAGCACAATGGCGAATATTGAAAACTATCTGTATTTTATCCTTTGAAAATATGGTAGAATCAAAATTAGTGCATCACAGAAAATTTCATATTTCCTCTATTTCTCCTTCAACACATTTACCTGATCCTTATTCCTTATAAAGGAGAGAGTTTTGCCTTCAAAATAGCCTTGACTCTTGTGCTTCTGTTTCCTCAACTATAAAATGGAGATGATAATCATACCACCTCATTGGGTTGTCATGAAGATAAAAAAATTAATAAATGTAAATGTCCGTGGTGCAACAAAATATTAGTTATCACCATCATCATTTTCAATTGCCAATAGATTAATTTAAAATGCATGGTACAGGCTAACATCATCTGACCTATCTATTTTTGTAACAGTGAAGCCAGTGTTCTTCATTCTTTGTCTTATCAAATGGATAGAAAACTACATGGAGATGCAGAACAGTCATAAACTCATGCCACAAAACTATATCAATGTAGTCCCTTGGATTCAAATGGAAAGGAGACTGACTATGGCAGGTTCTTGATCGGGGTCTAAAGGCAATGAGGTAAACATACTTTTAAATAGGAAGCAGTTCCACAGACTCCTTCTAAGGAGGTCCTCTCTGTAGGCAATATACTCAGTAGGAAGACCACACAGAACAAGCAGGCTGTTCTGCTGCACCCAGGCCAGCCAGCAGTGTTGTTTGTCAGAACAGGGTATGGATGTCATGATTAGGAAGTTTCAGGAGATCTATGGAGGACCTCAGTGGCAGCTATAACAATGAGCCTACAGACTCCAACTCAAGGACGCATAATTGTTTAAGGGCCCCAGATGCTACCCTGGAGCTCTATCACTGCTTATGTGGAGACCATGCTGCTCTCAGACTGCACCTAGCCAATGACTGAGTGCAGCATGGATACTGCATACCCCATGGGGTCAGGGGGACAGACTGGAGTCCTCTGAGGGCTGACTCTGGCTTGAGGACTCCCAGTAATTTTGCTACCTGTTCCTTAGCCTGCACAGCAGATTGGGATGGTTCTATCCAACCTTCTCTCCTTCACTGGGAGTCAGACTTGCATCACAGCCTGCTGGCTGTCCCTCCGTCTCCAGATTCCTCCCTACCTTCTCTCACATAGGCATTTCCCCAAATAAAATCGTGCACATTTAATTGTAGAAGGTCTGAAGAGTACTACTAACTTTAGGAAAGAGCTCTGCACTGGGACCTGGTAGTAATTCATCCTTGCCTTGTCTGATTTGAAGTTTCATCTACCACTTTAAAACTTGGCTTCAATTGGCCTGATTCTCAAAACTGAATCCCTAACTGCTACCTAGTTATAAAGTGACTATCTCATCTTTAGAAGGATAAACTACTGGGTAACCCAGTTTTATAGTACCTAGCCCCTTTCCTTAACTTGCTATTTCTACTTTACCTTAGGAGTAACTCTTTCTCCTGAACTCCAGGCCCAATGTGATTGCTGGCCTGTATTTATAAATATCTGCAGCTCTTGGACCTCACAGCATGCTCCATTCACCTGTCAGGACATCCCTGATAATTTATGTCACCTCTACCTCCCATTCCCAGCCATCTATTTGCTTAACCTCTAGATATTGCCCTATTGCTAAATTATCTGGACACTGTGCTCTATAGTCCAGATTAGAATTCCTCCCATGGCTTGCCTGCAGGGCCTGCTGCCCCTCCTTGGGCAGACTGGTGTACAGGGAGGCCCCTTCATGCTCGACCCTCCTGATACAGATAACTAGGTATTACCCATTTATGTATTAACCAGCAAGAGTAACCAAAAAAGTGACAGGATATATAGGAATGCAAAAGAAAATGGCAATGTTTAGCCAGATATGCTGTGGAAGGTAGCTTCAAATACTTTAAGCTCTGTGATATAGAAGGAGGAGGAGGCATCAAATTCTAAAGAACCTCCAGAGGTAGAACAAAGATGAGTGATTTAAAGCTACAGAAGCACAGATTCAGGTTTCATGTAGAAGGAACTTTCTAACATTCATTGTAATAGAATGAAAGATTTCTGAAGATAGAGAATTCTCAGTCATTGCTTACATTCATGCAGAGGATATATGTTTATCTGTGAAGACTGTAAGAAGTAGTAGGAATTCCTGCTATCTTTATGAGCCTAGACGATGTAGCTTCTCCAGTCCCTTCCAACTCTAAGATTGTACAATGTATACTGCTTCAGCAATTAGAATGTCTCATAGATAAATTTTTGGAAGCAGCTGTGGTGTTTCTTATTCCTCATACCCAATTAACATATCTCAAAAAACTTCATGTTCAAAAATTTCACAAACAAAATCAACACAAAGGATCATCTATGCAATTGGACATTATTTCCACATGATAAAAGTCAGAAACCAATTAAGAGGAAATTGACTTATTAGCACTAAGCTATTATTAGTGCTGCACCCCATCCAAATCATTTATAAAACTACTACCATCAAAAAATTACATGTAGGAAGGCAAACACATTTTTAAAATGCCAAATTAGGTCAGGATAGTATCCATCCTAAACACTTCTCTATCTTTTGAACTGCTCCTTAGAAAATGTGCTCATAGAGACGGAAGTCTTGCAAAGCTTGGTATTCAACAAAATTGAGAAAAGAAATAAATTTGTTACTGCAAAGACCAACTATGGAAGGGAAAGAATTTAACAATGTCTCTATAAATTCATACTTCAACTGAGTTTTTATCCTATTTACATTACAACTGAAGATGAAACAAATGCCTCTACTAAAAGTAAAATTCCCCAAATTCTGTGTGATTTTCAACTCCCTCTGTTGATGAATGCCAAATCAATCATCTCTAGTCACAATCTCTTCCCGAAGCTCCTGATTTGTTATCCAGATGGCTATTGGATATTTCCAGTTGGATGTTCCATAAACAGCTGGAGCTCATTGAGTTCAAAGATAATAATCACTTTATCCTCTTGTCAAAACCTGACTTTTTTCCCTGGTTTCCTATTTCTATGAATGGTATTATCATATACCAAAGTCAAAAACTTCCTCTATTTTCCACATTCTCAGATCTGCTTACAGTTTGACCTCATTATCATCTTTTATTGAGTCCTCTTTTATTTATTCCCACTGCTATTGCTCTGATTCAATCTTGTTTTTTACACATCTATCTCATTATCCATAACTGCAATGGTCTCCTAACTGGTATTCCTGCCTCATCTCTCATCTGTCTCCAGTATTTTCTCATCAGGGGGATGCTTTAAGCTACAAATATGAGCCGACAGCTTCTTCAATGGCGTCCATTGCCCATGAAATAAAATTCACATTCTCAGGACATAACCTAAAGGCTAGTTATTCTGGCTCTTGCTACTCCTCCACCTTACAATCTGCACTGCAGCTATTCTAAAATAAAAATGCCCCTGGAAAATTTTGTCGCAAATGCTTATTCTTTTGACTGGAACTTACTCTACCATCTTCTTTTCCTTGGATAGTGTGTTAGTCCTTCCAGACTGACTCAGCTTAAGTGCCAACTGGCAAAGAAGACTAGGATATGTAATTTGCAGACCTCCAGCCTTAGCATTATTATATGGAAATTGCTGTTTCCATTTTGACTGCTTTTCAAGTCTGTTTAGACCCCTTAACCTCCAGGACAGGCAGAATAATCTCAACAGGGAAGTTTTTACAAAAGATAGAAACAACTGTTCATTCCAAATAGCTTCTATTTTCTACTCTGCAAAAATACCAAGGCAGGAAATTGCTAAGGATTTTTATCTCAAGAATTATCCTTCATAGTGGCACTAAGTAGCACAGTGGCACAATGTAGCAAAGTAGCATGAACATGGGATTTTTGTCAAAGAAACTATAATGGACACCTTTTACAGTGTCTGACCAGCTCACAAAGCAATGCTTTCTTCCTTTCTCTTTGAACTCTCCCAGCCACATGGCTACAGGGGTGGGGATCCAGTAGCAATTCTATAGCACAGGATCTCATTTCTTAGCCACAGTTGATTAGGCCAGAGGTGAGAATCTTTCCTAGGTTAGACTGATTAAGATATTTTCCCCAAGAATTCAGAAATGAGACTAAGCAAGACTTACCTTAACATGAGAACTCAGGAGGTGTGGAATATCTATGCTTTCCATCATAGGCCTGAAAAGCAGAAAAAGCTGGTCTTTACAAAGTGGTTATTAAAAAAAAAAAAATGAAGCAGACACAGAGAAAATAAAATATTACCTTGATTTCCTATAGCCTTCCAGTTTTCAGTTTTATTTATTAACCCCCTCCATGACTTTCATGACTGTAGGCTCTATATATTTAAAATAATTTCTTTAAACTTGCATTTATTTCTGTTACTTGCACCCTAAATAGTCCTAATCCAGAAATAATTGGTTATAGTTCCAGAACCCTAAATCTTTTGAACTTGACTCCCATTCATTCCTTCAGTAAGCATTTACTGAATGTCTTTTACATCCCAGGCACTATGCTAGGAACTGGGGATACAAAGATGAACTCATCATCGTCCTTGACCAAACCACTCAATCTGCGCCTCATTTTCCTCTTTTATTTAATCAAGCAAGTATAACAACAATGCTAATAACCGACTCAGGACAAGATTCAAATGAGATCATACATATGATCTGTAGGTATCACACAAATGTTATTTTGCTTGTGTTATGAGAGAATTTTAGGCTTTCTACCTTTACTATCATTACTGTAATCTCTTGCATGAGAGTGTTCCCATTTTGACTTTTATCCCCAAAGCCTGCCCTTAATAATAAGGAATGTTACTAGCATATTTCCAGGTCAGTTAACTACAGCTCATAAACCTATTCAGTGTAAATGTCAAGAACATGTCAGGAGCAGAGAACACAAAGATCATCAAAGTGAGGCACAGAAGAAAGTTACCATTTCCAACTTTATCCAGTTTAAGACAAGTCTGGCTAGAGGTCCCTATCCTCTCCAAGTTTCTCTCCAGTTACCTTCTTCCCTTTAAGAACAACAAATGAGATGTTTGTATTTTCTTCTTCACTCCACTTGCTTTTAGTTCCAGCCCAAGCAACAGAATTATGCCTACACACACACACACACAATGTATGTATGTTTATGTGTGTGTGTGTATGTGTGTATATATATATATATATATCAGTCTTAATGTGACTAATTTCTCATCAATCAATAATGAAGCAGACAATATTTTTGGTTCTCCAGGTCCTAACCCTAGTTCAAATCCAAAGCCACCCCAGCACTGAGTGACAAGATTATCTGAGAACAATCCAGTACCCTTATCTCCACAAGCTGCAGAAGTCTGACCACAACATCAAAATTTTCCTTAATTTCATTTTTCCTCTCCATTTACTATGCTGCTTTTAGATACATGGAACTTAGATTCATCCTTTCCATCTTATTGTAACACCTTCACTCCATCCATATACCACCTATCTAATTAATGTACAGAGGCATAGGCTTGACAGCGGCTGCAGCAGTGGGTGTGGGTGATTATCCTGGGCCACAGGAAATGAAAATCTGCTTTTCTCTGCACACTCTGGATGTAGATTCTAGAGATGCAGAAGACTCCTGGACTCTAGAGGACGGAAGAGCTGCAAGATGGAAGAAGCCTGGGTCCCTGAATCACTGCAGGGAGAAAAGCTATCCACAGACCAGCAACATCTACATCAATTATGTGAATGAAAAATAAACTGCTATTGTGTTAAGCCACTGGTGGATGGGGGGAGGGAAGAGGCATAGGCTTTTACTTACTGCCAGTGATAGTCGTTTATAGCAAAGGGATAGTCAAGGCTCTCGTCCAATTCTGTAACTCTTTTCTGGGGTTGGTTGATGAAAAGTCCCAAGGTCTAACTGAGACAAGGCTTATTTAAGAAGTTTTTGGAAATTCCTGACTGTAGTAGCATTGGATGTATCTAAATCTCTGTAAAATTTAACTATACAGTTTTTATGTAGTATTATTACCAGTATTGTCCCATCCTATATGTCAGTTTTTCAAATATCACTTCTTAAGTTAATAGTAATCAAAAAACAAACCAAGTGTTTACTAGGCAGCTAAGCAATATTCTTACTAATGGCTTAGTTCATTTCTAAGAAGGTTATCAGTCTTTACTTCTCTTTCAAGTTTTATGACTTTTATCTATGGAATACATTTTAGCCATAGCATTCATGAAAAATATATTGAAGACTCATACATATTTCAGATTACTAATCAACACACATAATCCATCACTAAGTACTACCCTACCCTATCTTCTTAACGTTCAGTTTAGTTAAAACAAGAAGAACTATAGTATATATTAACCCCAGAGGGTTACTGCATTTCCAGCAAAAGATGGTTGTACACAATTTATTAACAGTAGGTTGCTGATTCTCAAATGGTGTGTTACTGATTATAAAACAATTAGACTGCAATCATTCTGTTGTAGTGCTTAAAGCAATACACATTAAAAAAAGATGAATTCTTTTTTTTTCCCTAGTATGGTTAAATAGTACAAATGTAAACACTGAAAATTCCCTAGTCTGATACAAAGCAAATATCACACTGGGTAAAGATTCTTCATATGGATCTTTGATGTGCAGTGAAAACTTAAGTGCCACAATATAACACTTAAGTTTGCTTTCTGGGAAATATATCAGAAGGCACAGTACAGCAGAGGGTCTAATGAAAAATTCTCTATCCTATTTTCTCTGAAAGTGTACAGCCCCACTGGCTCACACTACATTAGGGGAGATCCTTTAAGGCAAGGAAATGATCCTGCAAAATTTTACCTTTGCTCTCTGGAGATTTGGATTATTATATCTTTTTACCAGTTATACAACTAGGAATCTCAGGCCTAGCCTGCAGAGAAAATTCAGCAGAGACATTTTTCCCTACATACAGTTTCCTACTGATTCCTAATCTCCAGGAACCTCCTGTGCCATTGGTACTGTCAGAGTCCTGGGTACCCCAAAGACCCCTGGATCACCACAGGATCAGAGGGCTTTGGGCAGGTCACTGAAGGTGCCGGGCATCTCACTGCTCTTCAACTAAGGAGCCTCTACTTTTATTCATGTATTTGCAGTGTTTTTTTGTTTTTTTGTTTTTTTTCCCTTTGCAAGAATGATTCTTCCATCAAACAAGTTTGAAACTCACTTCTCTAAATCAATAGCTAATAGGCCCAATATAGCAGATCCAATATATGACCCAGTTTACCTGGGGCCTCTAAGGATGTGATCAGGAAACAAAGTCCCATTAACTTTGGCCCACATACCTATCACATCATTTACTGCATGTCTCTGAAACTCCAATCCTCCACTATTTGCACCACATTTATTTTGTGGCTTTGGTCTTTTTAAATATATGACTTAAAAAAGACTTGGAGATTAGAACCATCATTTTACAGATGAAAAAGCATTTTTAACATAGTGTTTTGTGTTTTATACCCCTGTCTACTTTCAAAAAGATTTGGAAGCAACAAATAATCACAAAATGTGGCAATAGCATAAAAATGTCAAACCTCCCCCCACCAAAAAATTTTAGGAAGGAAAAGATATTTAGAAAGATTGAGGTACAAGGAGAAATTGTTTGATTTTGAGATGAACGATACCTGAGTCTGAAATGGTTGAGTAGTTTATCCAGCTCATAAGAAGCAAGGATTGGAAATCAAGTGATGTGCTTTGGGGCTGCATCTAAGCTACACTAAAGGGAAAGCTCTGAGGAAAAGCAGACCACATTTCTTCAAACACTGCAGCTACTTGCAGCTAAGAGATTCTAAATTTTAATCACATGAATTTTTAGTTTTATGAAAATTCCTCCAGGTAGCAAGGGATGTGTTCAAGTACTTTCTTTGCTCAGTAGAGTATTGCCACCTGATTCCCTCTCTCCCCAGTGTACCCAATGTGAGGAGTTTTCTCTCTCTTATCCCCATACCCTCCCTTATTGTCCACAATCTTTATCACTCATCTGAAACCAATGAAAAGAACTGTCTACCCAGGGTGTGTCATATAAGGAAACGAGTACAATCTAGGGATGCAGTGAAGAATCATCCCTGATGGACAGTCAGGGATAATGATAGGATACTGTTGAGGAATTTCTTCACTGTACAACTCGAAGAACATTATAGTATCTCTTTGGCCCAGTTGACAAGCTGTCTTGCTAATATGGATCTAGGCAATGTTGGATACCAATTCAGCTAACACCCAGGTCCTAGTCAAGGTATAGGCAAGTCTTCAACTGATCTCATTTGATGACCATCTCACTGCACCTTTCTGAGGAGGCCTACCCCGGCTTTGAGACCCTTTGCAGGCCCACTGGCTTTCTCTTCCATTCAACTTCCATACTCTATCACATGCCCTGAAATTTTGGAATGTCCTCCACACCTCTGGAAAATGTATGGCTTCTTTTGCCTTCTTCCCAGATTATAAGTCTACCAATTGTACCATATGGCATTTTCAGAGGACATATTACCAGGATTGCTTTCTCCCTGGAACTCTGAAATTCTCTGTACACTCAGATCTCAAATTTAGAAGGGGCAGTATCTATCCTGCTTTCCACCTGGGACCTGGAAGGGAAAAGGTATACATCAAGGGGCAGGGCCAGGATGCAGAGCCTCCAAGCTAACTCTGTTGCATCCTTGCTATCTGTTCCCTCTCCTCTCCTCCCAGACTCAGAAGGTCTAGATCAACTTTCAATGTGAGATGAGTGGAGAGAAAATACATCTATTATAATCATTCTTACTACTCCCTAAACCTTTTTAATCTCATACTGGAATCTGTTGCCTTTGAACTTGGAAGCTAAAATTTTAGTCACTTTTCTATTGTTTTCCAGTTGCAATTCTAATAGCTGTCCCTTGGGCTAGTGGTCGATCTATGTCTTAGAGAAGACAGAAATGAAAGTGATGGTTGGGGAGGAAGGGAAGAAGAAAGAACAGTCTGGTTAATATTGATTAGGTAAATATTTATTAATCATCTGCCATATGCCAAGCACCATTCCAAGAACTATATTTCAAATGTTTACTGTACCGCATCAGTAAATAAAAGATTTTTGTTTTCTTAAATTGTATCCATCTCAAATCTGGAAGCAAACCAAAGACATATTGTTTTTTTAAAATGAAACCAAAGTTTTCTATCTCATGTCACAGGTTTTTTTGGTATGAATTAATTCAAGTTCCAGATTTTTTGCAAGATCTTTATACTCCCTAGTGTCTATTTAAATTTCATTCCAAAACAGGAGGACCTCAAGCTATAGAACTTTAATGGGCCCAAATTCTGTCCTAGAATAAGAGACAGAATAAAAATCTATAAACTGTTGGGATATACAGTTACTTACCTGGGGAAATAAATTCTGGGTCATAATCAAGGTCCCTCATTTTCTTTGCTGTAGTGAACACAGATAATGCATGATAATTGCCTCCCTAGGAAACATCTTGCCCGGTCTTCAGGCTCAAATGTTTGTAGAGCATATTGTTCAGAAATAACTCAAGAGCCATAATATAGTTCTCTCTTGCCCTTTTTATAAGTAAATTTCTTGAAACTGCATCTTTATTTGGAAGAGAACGGGCTTCCAATGTCTCTCACTCACACCTCTCACTTTGGAGAGGTTCTAGCCCTTTCTCTTATCAATAAGCAGACAATGCCTTTTCAGAGCTGTTAGAACAAAGAGATTGCTTTCTCTTTCCTAGGAAGGCACTTGGACAGGATTAAGTAGCACAATCCAATCGCCATAACAGAGACAGATGTGTGGGTCAAAGGCAATGGATGAACTGGCTCAACACTTGGAGAGACCATGTCTATCATGAGTGATAGAAAATGCTTGGCTGCCCTCAGAAGAAAACTAAAGGAACCTGAACATTCTTTAAGAAAGCCTTAGGCCACTTTCTACTATAGAGACATGGAAAGGCAATGTTTGAGAATTACTCAAAATATTCATTGGCAAGGATAAACCTATATACAAAACTCCGACTTGTACTAATCGTTTGTACAAAATAGAATTTTCAAATATTTCCATTCATGACCTATCAAATCCCCTTACCTCCCTCTAAATGTAAACTGCTGAAGAGATTACATCTTTTAGAAATGGAACAACCTTGAATACAAATTTCTGACTTGTATTCTTAAGTATACAGTAGATTCTCAGTAATTATTTGTTGAATTGCCTTAATAAAATCCCTCTGCCATGTTGTTGATTACCCTTCACTATGATTTCAACTCTTATTTTATTCTTCTTATCATTTCAAGAAAAAGGGAATTAATCTAAGTTATTGGAGTTCCAGGCAGTCAGAGGCTGAGAAGCTATGGCTAAAGACATATCCTCTTCAAAATAATTATACTGATAACTTCTTAGATGAATTGTTTTGGTGTGCTTTATCTCTATATATGAAGAGGAGAGAGTTAAATACCAAATTCCTGGAGCTCAAATCTTATTAGGTTTTCTTTTTAGGGTAAGCTTCTTGAAAAGCAGTTTCCTTGAAATAAATCTGGACCTAAAAATGTTATTAGAGAATGTATTAGTTGTATTCAAGAAGTTTAACCTTAGCAGTTGTATGACTCAGTTATACTAGATAATTTAGCAAAAGGCCCTAACCTCTTATTCCAAAAAGTAAACGAACACTTCCCATTACTAATATTTCCCTTTTAAATAGTATCTTTATATAAATTATATGTCCTAATCATTAGTTAAGAAAATTAATTATAAAAATTGAACACAATGAGTTGTTAGAACTTTTAGTGATACTATGTAATATTGAAACCAATAAACCCACTAAATGTTTGAAAGAGATTGATTTGATACTCTCAATATCCAATTGATTATTCTCAATATCCAATCTGATAGCTGGAGTAGTTCATATATAGAATGCAACAAAATTTTATTGAGCATCTATTATATACAGGCAGAGTGCTTGATGCTACTTCAATTACAATGATCAATAAAAAACAACCTCCGTCCTCAGTAAGCCAACATTCTAGAGTTGGACTTGGGGAGGGGATGATGGAATAAACAACTATCTGCATAATCATAACATGAGATTGCATTTAATGTATCAAAATAAAGGTATAAATGAAGTGCTACTCCAGTTAAAATGGGAAGAAAGAAAGAGATAATGAGTTTGAAATGAGAGGTAAAATTATAAAAGCTTCATGGATTAAATGATATTTAAACTATACCTTAAAAGATGCTAAACACAGTGTGTAGCATATAGCAGGGGCTTAATAATAACAAATGAATAAATAAATGAGTGAATGATATTTTGATAGGCAGAGAAATAGGGATGGAAAACTCTAGCTAGAGAGAATAACATTAGCAAGGCCTCAGAGGCAAGAAATGACAAAATGAGACTGGGACAGACACAGGGAGTAATCTATATTATATTTACAGTATGAGAAACGAATTGAGTATATACAGTTAGAAATGTATGTTTTATTGGGGCAGAATAACATAGGACTTTAAATGATCACCTGAGGAATATGTACTTAATTTGAGAGGCAATCATCATAAGAATACAAAAAACTGAAAAATGGAAAATATTTCAAAACCTTAAGCTATTTTCAAATCCATTCATGTTTAGTATTGCCATCACAACGTATATCTGCAAATACTATTGAGTAAAAACTCTGAAAGTTCTAAAGCCCAAGTGTCATAACTCATCCATGCTGCCTAGCCAATGATGGTCACTGTGTTCCTGAAATGTTTGTTCGCTTGTTAAAATCCATGTCACAAATCTTCAGTGCAACAGCTAATATTTTACAATTGATCAAATAGTCTTGGATATACATTCCAAATATGTGACTTAATGGAAACAACATAAAGATTTATGCTCTATTTAATGTACTTAGCTAAACTCATGGGATTTCAAAAGACGATAAAAAACAAAAGGCAACGTGGGTTAATGCTTAGTTATCTTTTGGTTAAGTTATATAGCTTAGTAATCAAAGAACATGAAAGGGGAACCTTTGATAAAACTCGATTGTTTTTTAAAATCCATAAAAAGCAGCTGCTTTTCAAGGAAGGACCGTATTAACATCGGAATGTACAACTTTTAAACAAAGCTCTTGCTAAGCTTCATTTGTAAGTGACAGCCAAGAAACAATTTTTTAAGCCATTGCCATTCAATGATGCTAGCAAAATGAACCTACAGTAGGAAGACCATTTTCTTTACTTATTACATAAATGAAACTTGAGTACTTTTCTCTCTAGACTTGATAGAGCAGGATGCCTCAGAGTGCCCACTTTGTCTTGGGGTGCCTTCTGAAGGTAACTGAAACCAAATATTGAAGGTTCCATAATTTTTTCAAATATATCTCATACAGATGATTCCAAAAGTTTCCTTCAGCAGATGATCACGAAATACTACATCTCTAGCAACTCTCAAGTTCCTTGAATCTGTCTGGGAGCTACCATGAGAGGAAGCAAAACTTGAGACCAGAAGTGGGTAAGGTGGCAAAACCTGAGCTTGTGATGATTGGGTGTGGCAGACAAAGACCCAGGAAAGAACCTAATGGAGGACATAATATTGGAAAGGCACTGTCAAAGTTCCATGGCATTCAAAGGGGTGAAATAATGGTGGATAATGATAGGACTGAGTCATTGACCATCACAGAGCTGGGGCCACGTATTCACCAGAAACAGGCTCAAGTATATCCCAGACTATAAAATCAATCACATTCTTATCAAGAGAAAATAAAGGAAGCAGGGAGCCATGATTCAAAACTAAGTTAGATTTGCTAATTAGTACTGTGTGACAGTTATCTGACACACACTGACACATTCCTCAAACACCTATGTCTGTTGAACTTCTTGGTAACCTGACTTTCTCTAGAAGTTCACCCAAGGACCAAAATTCTTCCCACTGAATTCATATCTCTGTCAGAAATGCTTGATGTGGGCCAGACCACCTGTCTAACTATTGTCTCTTAGGAACCTCCCCTAATGCTAAATTCCACCTGCCTTCTGGGCCCTCATTCACAGTCCTTTGCTAGATACTCTGTGCAATATAATGAAAAACTTAGATGGCCTTTGTTTTCAGTTCCTGGGGAAGCACCCTCTGAATCTTTGGAATTCCCTGTAATGGCACTGTCTTTTGTTCTTCATGGTGGGCCCAGAACTACACCTGGCAGTTCATACACTAAGGAGATGACAGGAAGAGGCTAGTCACACTTGAAGTCTTAGGGTAGGGTGAGGCCCTACCAGAAAGACCTACCATATGATTAGGGGGCTGGGGCTTCGAGCCACATCATATCCGCCCTCTAACCCAGGACAACTGAACCTCTGACGAGCTTCCATGGCTGAGAAAATACTTCCCTATTGTGCCAGGAATATATGTACTGACTCCATGGAGAGGACATGGAAGCTCACCCTACGCATTTCTTCTTTTAGCTTCTTACTTGTATCCTTTACTATTTAAAAAAAAAAAAAGCACCCACACAAAAACTATAATTGGAAGTATAGCACTATCAGAGAGTTCTGTGAGTCATTCTAGCTAATTGTCAAGCTGGAGAAGGTGGTGGCAACTCCCGAATTAGTAGCCAGTTGGACAGATGTCCGAGTGGCCTGGTCCCCAGAAGTTGCAACTGGTGCTTGAAGGACACTCTTGTAGAAGTTTGCCCTTACCTTGTAGAGTCAGAATTGAATTGGATTGAGTGATTCAGCAGCCTTTGCTGATTGAAGGTTCTGATACAAGTTGGTTTCAGAAGCTTTTGCAGCCATAGAGAAGTTTTTGATAATCTTCACCCTGATAACTACCCTGATACTGCTTGTCCTAATTATTACTGGTTACAAAAAGCTCCTGCCTCTCTTGACAGTCTTCTCAACTTCCTCACCTAATCTTGGGGGATTTGTGTCTACTATGGGTTCTTGCCTTCATTGTATGGACATTCTAAAGTACATTAACCTGTCCTGTCTAGATGAGACATATGACCTGTGGTGAATATACAAATGATTAAGGCAGGATCCAGTGGTATTACCACCAATAAATCCCAGAAATAACAAGTGGAAGAGGGAATTGGGTGTAGCTGGAACAAATCAGCATTTGATGGGTATTAATTTCCTAGTCACACAATCAACAAACTGATATCTGCAAAAATGGGTAACATTATTTTTTTCTAGAGCATGAGCCCCATATGTCTGATGCAGAAAGCTTAATCTAGTCACTTCCCAATAGGTTCATCAAATTCAGTGTCTTTTCAGTCTTTTTGGCTTTAAAGTTCATCCACGTTCAGGGTCCCCCACCCACAACCATTTTTCCTTGAAATTGATGATATGCTCTGATGACTTATGTGAACACAGACCATGAGAGACTTGGTCTGCTTCTCCAACCTTCATCTACCTTGCCCCTAGCTGGCTTCCTGCTCCAGTCTGATCCTCAGGTATGGCCTCTTCAACATAAGCAATACACTGAGATATAGCCAAGTTCTAATGCATTCTCCAATGGGGCTCCTTCAGCTTGGGTGGCCCTTGCTCAGCACTGAGGCCCTCTGCTCACTCTCTGGTACACCAACTTTTTGCCCAAGCATGTGTTCTGTGTTTCTCGCATGAGCACAGGGAAGGCTGACTGCTCTTTCCCAGATGCCTCTGGAGCCACAGGAGGATTGGGGCTGTCAGCAGCAACCCAACATCCTCCTCAGATGTCTCTGCTTCCTTGCTTGCTCCTACATTGCATATCAACAGATCTGAGGCAACTCCTGATGGGGGCAGCAAGACTGTCCTCTCCTCGCTGATTTCTCCAAATCCAACTGGGATCACAGAAACAGGTAAAATACAAGTTCTTCCTTCCCTTCCCATTCTTCTTCTCCTGCTTAGCTAGTGGGATCTTTAGTTAGTCTGGAACATTTGAAGAGGGTTATATTGAGGGGTAGAAAAGCCAATTGTGGGTATCCTGTGCACACGCCTTGCAAGTAATGACGCCATGAGTTTGACTTCCAATTCCAGCATATGAGCCCACTCCATGCTGGGAATAGACAACTCTCCTCAGAGGCTGAGGCTAACCAGACTATGCTGAACTTGCTTCTCTCCACCATTCCCTGGAGCTGGGGTATTGAATGGATTGCAGCAGTTACCATTGCTGCTGGAACAGCTGCAATTGGTTATCTAGCATACAAAAGATTTTATATTAAAGATCATCGCAATAAAGCTATGGTAAACCTTCACATCCAGAAAGACAACCCCAAGGTAGTGCATGCTTTTGACATGGAGGATTTGGGAGATAAAGCTGTGTACTGCCGTTGTTGGAGGTCCAAAAAGTTTCCACTCTGTGATGGGTCTCACATAAAACACAATGAGGAAACTGGAGACAACGTGGGACCTCTGATCATTAAGAAAAAAGAAACTTAAATGGACAATTTTGATGCTGCAAACTATGTTGTCATAATGTTACCTGATTGTTTAATTAGAATGAATAGCACTTCTGTGTGATTCACATCCCTAGATACTAGATGTGATATATTGCAAACTGCAGCTTTCATATTCATGGCATTTGCCTTACTTGTTGAAACATCGTGGTGCACATTTGTTTAAACAAAAAAAACAAAAAAAAAAAAAAAAAGGGAAAAACCAACCTCATGGCCTGTGGGTTATTTTGGTCTTGTAAGGAACCATTTCTTTAAATTTAAAATGATGACGTAAGAATATAGTTGAATGTTGAAGTTAACATGAAATTATTCTCAAAATCATGTATGTAGAGATTGTTTCAAAGAAAAAGTATCACCTCTTCATATTCTTCGTTAACCTGGAAAGTAAATTAGTAAATTAGTTGTGATTAAGCTACACTAATTTCTTAATACGATCTAGGAAAAATCTTATGACCTTAATTTTCTTCTTGACAATGGTAACGTCACTGAGAAAATGTGGCTTCTGTTTTCACAGTTTTCAATCAAAACAAACTATGAATGTCATTCTGTTTAATTATGAGTGAGCCAGGTCAATAATGAAGAGGTGGTAACTTCTTTGTATTCATCTTCATGAATATTTAATTGATCCATTAAAGGAACAAATAGTGTAAATTTAGATCAAAGTGATATTAGATTTAAAGTCATTATGAAGGCTCTCTTAATAATGTAGTTTCTTCTGGAATTGTAGCCCAAGAAGCAGCAAGCACTTGAACTGGGGACACTGAAGAAATTGGAGGACAAACTCTCAAGTCTCTTGAAAAGCCATACATCCATAACATAAATGGTAGTCACAAGTCTAGATCAGAGGTGTGCAGAGATTTTTTTCCTCATTTTGGCTAATCCAGCACATGGCTAATACTAGCAAAACTATTTTAAAGAGAAAATTAAGAATTACAACTCTTATAAATTGTATGATCTTTTTCTTAAATGCAAGAATTTGAAGATAAGTGTTTACATAATATTCTTCAAAGAAAACTTGCATTCGTTGCTGGTTCAGAAAACACCAAAACAAAAACAATTTCGAATCATAAATGAATTAAGACAGGAGTTAAATATATTTCTAAAGAGAGATTGTTTTGGGTTTTATACATTAGAAGAAAAAAATGGCAATTCATCCATGATATATATTTAAGTAAAATAGATTATTTGAAGTTGGTAAAAGTACTCAAACAGGTAAATGTATACCCATTATTTCTTTTAAAATAATTGAGTTCTCAGTTGTAGTCAATGACAAGTTTCCTGTTACTAAAGTCCAATTACCTTGGAACTCAAAAATCCATGAAACTAGATATTAACGTTCCTGTGTTATATATAATCACTGATATTTTTAAAATGCATAGTTGTGTATTACAGTATTTGTGTAGATAAAATTGATAGCAAAAAAAAAAAGCCAATTGTGACTTCATGTTTTCAAATTTTTCTTGTCTCACAACTGAATCAAATAAATAATTTAGCATCTTTGTTCTCTGATTCTTGTATTGACAATGTGTAGTGTAATGGGTGTCCTCTAATCTAGCTGTTTAAACCAGGTTTGCTGATTTAGTAAACAGAAGTAAAAAAAAATCTTCATATATTTAGCCACAAATCCTATGAGAATTTAAAAAACAGCACTTTTTGCATACAAAGCACAGTCCTAGATTCAGAACTTTATCAGGCTCAACATCCTGTTTGAAATGATTGTGGAAAGCTACCTGCGACAGGTGAGTTTTTTAATCCAAGTGTTAGAGGAAGCAGTTCCGATACTAATGGATAGGTAGATTACATGTTAAAAAAAAAACAAAACAAAACTTTAGGGTTTATTAAATTTAACTGTTCTGCCATGCCCTCTGTGCGATGTCTACATTTTATCATCAGATTTTTTCTCTATTTTTACATACGTCCCATGATATTAGTGGGCATCATTTCAATGAGACAAACTTTTAGAAATAATTTAGAACTACAGATTGTAATCTCTGATTTTCAGCAGCATGAGCAACTGTAGCCTACTTTTACTCAGTGAATTATTTTTGGGATCTT
Source organism: Choloepus didactylus (assembly GCF_015220235.1). Classification (NCBI taxonomy): domain Eukaryota; kingdom Metazoa; phylum Chordata; class Mammalia; order Pilosa; family Megalonychidae; genus Choloepus; species Choloepus didactylus. The sequence continues at coordinate 60,930,054 of NC_051320.1, read as the reverse complement.
GAGCACAAAAGACTGTAAAATCACTCACTCTGAGTTCTCCCCCTGCTTCTTTGATTTAGTCCTTATGTGTCTGCTTTATTGGCTTTTTTTCCTTCTCCTGTTTCAAATTGTATATCTCTCCTAAGATTCATTCCTTGGCCCTTTGCTTTTCTCTCCAAAGAGATTCCACAACATTTCCAGGTTTTATCTACCCACGTGAATGTCTCAAAAATTATTATTTCCTGGTCTCCAGCCTCCTGCCCTATTGCCATTCAACACATTTATTTAACAAATGTTTATTGAGGACCTACCATCTGCCACCTCTGTACTAGAAACAGAGGTTTTAGATGATTTTTATCAGTTTTTTTTCTTTATTAGAGAAGTTGTGGGTTTACAGAATAATCATGCATAAAATACAGGATTCCCAGTACCATCCTATTACTAACACCTTGCATTGATGGGGAACATTATTACAATTGATAATAGCACATTTTTATAACTGTACTCTTAACTATAGTCCATGGTTTAACTTATAGTTCCCTGTTTGTGTAGTGTAGTCCCATGGATTTTTAAAAAATTTTTTATTCTGTTACCATATACACAATCTAACATTTCCTTTAAATCACATTCAGATATGAATTTTAGTGCTGCTGATTACATTCAGAATGTCATACTACCATCACCACCATCCATTACCAAAACATTTCCATCATTCCAAATAGGAACTCTGTACATTTAAAGCCTTAACTTCTTAGTCCCTGTCCCCACTCTGTCCCTTGGTAACCTATATTCTAGATTATGACCCCATGAGTTTGTTTATTCTAACTATTTCAAATCACTGATATCATACAATATTTGTCCTTTTCTGACTTACTTCACTCAGCATGATGTCTTCAAGGTTCATGTTGTCTCATGTATCAGGGCTTCATCTCTTTTTAGGCTGAATAATACTCCACCCTATGTATACACCACATTTCATTTATCCATTCATCAGTTGATGGACACCTGGGTTGCTTCCATCTTTGGCAATTGTGAATAAAGCCATATGGGGTGTGCACATATCTGCTGAGTCCCTGCTTTCAATTCTTTTGGGCATATACCTAGTAGTGGGATTGCCAGGTCATATGGTAGTTCTATACTTGGCTTTCTAAGGAACTGCCAAACTGTCTTCCACAGCAGCTGCACCATTTTACATTGCCATCAGCAATGAATGAATGTTCCTATTTCTCTGTGTCCTCTTCAACACTTGTTATTTTCTATTTTTCTTAATAGCAGCCATTCTAATGGGTGTATTTTGGTTTGCTAATCAGACAAAATGCAATGTACCAAAACTGGGTTGGCTTTTACAAAGGGGATTTATTAACTTACAAGCTTACAATTCTTATTGTCTGATGATGTCCAAATCACGACATCGTCAGACAATATCTGGACTCCTCTGTCACCTGGCAATGCACATGGCCAGCATCTACTGGTATTTCTCTACTGGGTTTCATTCTTTAGTTTCTGCTTTCTCCATCTGTGGCTTTATCGCTCAACTTCTCTGGGGCTTCTCTGTCTTTTATTCTCTTAATAAAGGACTCCAGTAAGAGGATTAAGCCCACCCTGGGGCCAGCCTCAACTGAAATAACCCAATCAGAAGGTCCCACCCACGAAAGGTGTACATCCACAAGAATGGATTAAAATAACGTGATCTTTTCTGGGGTACATAACAGCCTCAAACCAATACAGGGTGTGAAATGGTATCTCATGATTTTGATTTGCATTTCCTGATGGTTAATGAAGTTGAGCATCTTTTCACGTGATTTCTAGCTATTTGGAGAGATGTATATTCAAATGTTTTGCCCATTTTTTAATTCATTGTTTGTCTTTTTGTTGTTAAATTGAAGGATTTCTCAATATATTCTGGATATTAAACCTTTATCAGATATGTGGATCCCAAATATTTTCTCCCATTGTGTAGGTTGTCATTTTACTTTCATGATAAAGTCCTTTGGAGCACAAAAGTTTTTAATTTGGATGAGGTACTACTTATCTATTTTTTTCTTTTGTTGCTTTTGCTTTGGTTGTAAAGTCTAAGAAACTGTTGCCTAACACAAAGTCCTGAAGATGCGTCCTTGCATTTTCTTCTATGAGTTTATAGTTCTGGCCCCTATAATTAGGTCTTTGATCCATTTTGAGTTGATTTTTGAATAAAGTGTGAGGTAGACCTCTTCTTTTTTTATGCAAATGGAGATCCAGTTTTCCAGCGCTATTTGTGGAAGACACTATTCTTTCCCAATTGAGTGATCTTTGCCCCCTTGTCCAAAATCAGTTGGCTATAAATGTGAGAGTTGATCTCTGAGCTCTCAAGTCAATTTCATTGGTCTACACAGCTGTCCCTGTGACAGTACCATGCTGTTTTGATTACTGTGGCTTTGTATTATGTTTTGAGATCAGGAAATGTGAGTCCTTTAACTTCATTCTTCTTTTTCAAGATGCTGTTAGCCATTTGGGGCCCCTTACCCTTCCATATAAATTTGATGATTGGCTCTTACATTTCTACAGAGAAGGTTGTTGGAATTTGGATTGGGATTGTGTTGACTCTGTAAATTGCTTTGCATAGGATTGACATCTTAATGATATTTAGTCTTCCAATCCATGAACATAGAATGTCCTTCTATTTATTTAGGTCTTCTTTGGTTTCTTTTAGAAATATTTTGTAGTTTTCTGTGCCTGTACTAGATTCTTTTTTTTTTTTTTTTTGAAAAATTTTTTAATGAAAAAAATGTAAATTGTGATTCTTAGAATACTATAATAGCAGGTACAATTCATAGAAGGGGTAAAATTCAAATGGAGCAATCATTTATAAATGGATTTTTTGGCTTCCTAAAAATGTTAAAGGTCAACAAGAGCAAACTCAAAGAACTGTCGACTGTGTATTACCGGGAGAATCAGAGAAAGTGTGCTTGTGGCATTTGCTGACATCAAAGTAAGACAAAAGTCATAACATTAATTGGAAGGCTTATGCTGATCACAGAATGACCAACTAACTATTTGCTAAATATTATGTTTAACAACAACAACAACAACAAAAACTAAGGGAAAAGATATGTTAATTTTAGAGATCAAAGCACTTACTCAAATAATTGTCAAAGAAACTCAACTACAATGGCCCTTAATGAGCTTCAATACTCAAAATAAAGTATTATAAAAGAGAAGCTTTGCCATTTTAAGGACCAAGTATTACTGGTATTCACCTCAATTTATAGTTTCAAAGTCTCAGCAAATACAGTGAACGTTGTATAAAAGGACTCTAATGACATGGAAGAATAAATTTTTGCAACCCACAAAAATTTCAACATAAACTGATAACTGCCAAAATTATGTGATACATTAAATGCACACTGAATTCTACTGAAATACAAAATTACAAACCATGCTCAAGTTTCATAATCTGCTAATTAAAAATTCAAAATAAATGATGATGATGTTACCAAATAATCTGATTTATAGGCATTCTGTTCCAATTAAATCAATATTCTGAAGGAAAAAAAAAAAGCCATTTTCAAATAGAATTCAAATATGATAAAGGATCTGCTTCCATAAATATTCTGAACTTAACTGGCTTAAATGGACCTAGGTGTTTCTAACTGTAAAAAAAGTTCAACATGACATTAACACATACTTTAGCTGTTTATTTATTCCCTGTCTGAAAGCCTGATTTACAGGCAATAAAATGCAATCACTATACAAACCAGAAGCAAGAATCATCTGCTAATGGAACTTTTAATTGAGAAGTGACCAGTGACATGAGGTAATTCTTCCTATGTAGGATCGCTCCTGAAGACCTCTTTGCACTTTATCACAGTAAACAATCACTAACATATGCATTAAAGAAAATTTAAATACATTATGACCCAATAAATATCATAATCAATCAATATACAATTTTCTTCTGCTAAAGATTTAATGTTCAGGACTCCACACTATTAGTGTTATACTATTACACTTACTTAGATCTGGGTGATTTTTTACATGTTTGTACAAAGTTTAACCATTTGTAATCAGATGATAATCAGATATGTTTTAAAAACTAGTACTCCCTTAGGAATTACCAGGCAGAAAATCATGTAAAGGAAAACCTTACATGTCTAAAATTCTTTTAAACAGCGTTATTGAGATATACTTTACATAAACTTCATTCTGGGGAGAGAGGTTTAGATGCCAAATTCTAAATACAATCTGGTTTAAATATATACATAGTCCAAAGAAGAGGAATAAGAGCAATCTCTTATCCCTTCTGAATCTGCAGTACTGTACAATGAGATTTCACCTTCAAGATAGTTTCAAGTAATAAGCAGCATGCCAGTAAACAGAGAAAAAAAAATGAGTTTATCCTCACATAACTAATAGTTATCTAGAAAACTTAAATGAGCCAGAATCATTTAGTTTTCTTGTCTCTACATTAATCAAAATTGGACTATTCACACATTCAGGAGGGAAAAACAATATATATAATTTTAATAAAATTTAATTCATACAAATAAAATTAACATTTTGTCTGCTGTCTGTTATTGAGTTGTGTGAGAAACACCAAATTTGCTGAGGATATGTCAAGTTAATCTAGCAAAATAAAGGCTCATCTTGATATAGAAGGTCCTTGGGCTCATCTTAATAGAAAAAACTGTAGCACATCATTTTAAAGATTTTCAAACAATGAGGCAAGAAATTTCTGTTCTCCAGAGGAGCTGAAACTGAGTTTCAATAAGAAGTGTGTATGATCACTGACATGGAGAGACAGATTATTTCACTGAGAACTAAAACCAACGCCAATGCATAGCTCCAGTTTGGGAAAGAAATGTTATATGTCTAAAGACAAAATGAAGTGAGGAAATGATCTATTTAAAATTTATGCTAAGGAATCTAACATCAGGCTGATGTCTGAAATTTGCCACTGAAATAAGGTAAGCATAAACATACAGGCTGTTATAATGATGAGGTCACAATGGAACCCATTAGTAAGCCTGAAGAACAGCTAAAATATTTATTATTATTATTAAAGTAGAAACATTTGGAATTTGAACAAATAAACAATAACTGGGCCTGTAACAATGCATCTCCAAGAGATGCAAATAAAGAATTAGTTGTTATCCCCAGAGCATGCTGATTCCCTTCAACACCCATCTGCTTTCTTAGGCTTTCAATTTACCACCTATGCTCACTGTCATTAGGCAATAACCTAACTCACAACCATAAAAATGAACTACAGCCTAATCTCTGTTCAGTGCAGTGGTTTTTGAACACTTAGCATTTTAATTTTTTTAAAAAAATTTTAAGGTAAACTCCAACACATAAACCATGAAAAATAGCATTTTATTAAGTTAACATTTTATAAGCTCAAATGTCTAACACTGCTAATTATTGATTCAATTTATAGAGTAAGTTGCTTTAATGGACACAATAGTTTGAAATCAGGGTTTATAGAAGACATTTTACAGTTTTATATAAGTTTGGGCATTTAAAGCATCAAGAAAATCCTGATTAAAAGATTTCAGAGTAGATAATGAGCCATTTAAAAAAACCAATTGCCATGCATTCTCAGGACAATTTTAAATTAAGTAATTCAGAAGTTAGAGAGAACAGTAACAGGAAATTTGTTGTAGAGTTGAATCATTAACAGTATCTCATAACTGCTTACATTACATTCCTTATCATACTTTTATTTTTTTATTTTTATTTTTTTAATCTTCATTTTATTGAGATATATTCACATACCACACAGTCATACAAAACAAATCGTACTTTCGATTGTTTACAGTACCATTACATAGTGGTACATTCATCACCCAAATCAATCCCTGACACCTTCATTAGCACACACACAAAAATAACAAGAATAATAATTAGAGTGAAAAACAGCAATTGAAGTAAAAAAGAACACTGGGTACCTTTGTCTGTTTGTTTCCTTCCCCTATTTTTCTACTCATCCATCCATAAACTAGACAAAGTGGAGTGTGGTCCTTATGGCTTTCCCAATCCCATTGTCACCCCTCATAAGCTACATTTTTATACAACTGTCTTCGAGATTCATGGGTTCTGGGTTGTAGTTTGATAGTTTCAGGTATCCACCACCAGCTACCCCAATTCTTTAGAACCTAAAAAGGGTTGTCTAAAGTGTGCATAAGAGTGCCCACCAGAGCGACCTCTCGGCTCCTTTTGGAATCTCTCTGCCACTGAAGCTTATTTCATTTCCTTTCACATCCCCCTTTTGGTCAAGAAGATGTTCTCCGTCCCACGATGCCAGGTCTACATTCCTCCCCAGGAGTCATATTCCACGTTGCCAGGGAGATTCACTCCCCTGGGTGTCTGATCCCACGTTGGGGGGAGGGCAGTGATTTCACCTTTCAAGTTGGCTTAGCTAGAGAGACAGGGCCACATCTGAGTAACAAAAAGGCATTCGGGAGGAGGCTCTTAGGCACAACCATGGGGAGGCCTAGCCTCTCCTTTGCAGCAACCGTCTTCCCAAGGGTAAAACCTGTGGTAGAGGGCTCAACCCATCAAACCACCAGTCCCCTATGTCTGTGGTCATGTTAGCAACCATGGAGGTGGGGTAGGCGAATACCCCTGCATTCTCCACAGGCTCCTCAAGGGGGCACTACATCTTTTTTTTTTTTCCCTTGTTTTTCTTTTTTTTTTTTTTTTTTAACTTTCCCTTCTTTTTTAAATAAACTGTATGAAAAAAAAGTTAAAAAGAAAACAAACATACAATAAAAGAACATTTCAAAGAGACCATAACAAGAGAGTAAGAAAAAGACAACTAACCTAAGATAACTGCTTAACTTCCAACATGTTCCTACTTTACCCCAAGAAATTTACATAATATAGCAACCTTTCTGTGAACTTGTTCCTACTATATCCATCAGAATTTAACAGACCATAGTCATTCCTGGGCATCCCCAGAACGTTAAATAGCTTATCTGTTCTTCTTGGATTATTGTTCCCCCTTCCTTAATTGCTCTCTATTGCTAGTTCCCCTACATTCTACATTATAAACCATTTGTTTTACATTTTTCAAAGTTCACATTAGTGGTAGCATATAATATTTCTCTTTTTGTGCCTGGCTTATTTCGCTCAGCATTATGTCTTCAAGGTTCATCCATGTTGTCATATGTTTCACGAGATCGTTCCTTCTTACTGCCATGTAGTATTCCATCGTGTGTATATACCACATTTTATTTATCCACTCATCTGTTGAAGGACATTTGGGTTGTTTCCATCTCTTGGCAATTGTGAATAATGCTGCTATGAACATTGGCGTGCAGATATCTGCTCGTGTCACTGCTTTCCGATCTTCCGGGTATATACCGAGAAGTGCAAACGCTGGATGGAATGGTAACTCTATATCTAGTTTTCTAAGGAATTGCCAGACTGACTTCCAGAGTGGCTGAACCATTATACAGTCCCACCAACAATGAATAAGAGTTCCAATTTCTCCACATCCCCTCCAGCATTTGTAGTTTCCTGTTTGTTTAATGGCAGCCATTCTAATCGGTGTTAGATGGTATCTCATTGTGGTCTTAATTTGCATCTCTCTAATAGCTAGTGAAGCTGAACATTTTTTCATGTGTTTCTTGGCCATTTGTATTTCCTCTTCAGAGAACTGTCTTTTCATATCTTTTGCCCATTTTATAATTGGGCTGTCTGTACTATTGTCATTGAGTTGTAGCATTTCTTTATATATGCAAGATATCAGTCTTTTGTCAGATACATGGTTTCCAAAAATTTTTTCCCATTGAGTTGGCTGCCTCTTTACCTTTTTGAGAAATTCCTTTGAGGTGCAGAAACTTCTAAGCTTGAGGAGTTCCCATTTATCTATTTTCTCTTTTGTTGCTTGTGCTTTGGTTGTAAAGCTTGGGAAGTGGCCGCCTAATACGAGGTCTTGAAGATATTTTCCTACATTATCTTCTAGGAGTTTTATGGTACATTCTTTTATATTGAGATCTTTGGTCCATTTTGAGTTAATTTTTGTGTAGGGGGTGAGGTAGGGGTCCTCTTTCATTCTTTTGGATATGGATATCCAACTCTCCCAGCCCCATTTGTTGAAAAGACCATTATGACTCAGTTCAGTGACTTTGGGGGCCTTATCAAAGATCAGTCGGCCATAGATCTGAGGGTCTATCTCCGAATTCTCAATTTGATTCCATTGATCTATATGTCTATCTTTGCGCCAGTACCATGCTGTTTTAGCAACTGTGGTTTTATAATAAGCTTCAAAGTCAGGGAGTGTAAGTCCTCCCACTTCATTTTTCTTTTTTAGAGTGTCTTTAGCAATTCGAGGCATCTTCCCTTTCCAAATAAATTTGATAACTAGCTTTTCCAAGTCTGCAAAGTAGGTTGTTGGAATTTTGATTGCGATTGCATTGAATCTGTAGATGGGTTTGGGTAGAATTGACATGTTAATGACATTTAGTCTTCCTCCTCCATGAACATGGAATATTTTTCCATCTTTTAAGGTCCCCTTCTATTTCTTTTAGTAGACTTATGTAGTTTTCTTTGTATAGGTCTTTTACATCTTTGGTTAAGTTGATTCCTAGGTACTTGATTTTTTTAGTTGCTATTGAAAATGGTATCTTTTTCTTGAGTGTCTCTTCAGTTTGTTCATTTCTAGCATATAGAAACATTACTGACTTATGTGCATTAACCTTGTATCCCGCTACTTTGCTAAATTTGTTTATTAGCTCTAGTAGCTGTATCGTCGATTTCTCAGGGTTTTCCAGATATAAGATCATATCATCTGCAAACAATGACAGTTTTACTTCTTCTTTTCCAATTTGGATGCCTTTTATTTCTTTGTCTTGCCAGATTGCCCTGGCTAGCACTTCCAGCACAATGTTGAGTAACAGTGGTGAGAGCAGGCATCCTTGTCTTGTTCCTGATCTTAGAGGGAAGGCTTTCAGTCTCTCACCTTTGAGTACTATGCTGGCTGTGGGTTTTTCATATATGCTCTTTATCATGTTGAGGAAGTTTCCTTCAATTCCTACCTTTTGAAGTGCTTTTATCAAAAACGGATGTTGGATTTTGTCAAATGCTTTTTCAGCATCTATTGAGATGATCAATTGATTTTTCCCTTTTGACCTGTTAATGTGTTGTAATACATTGATTGATTTTCTTATGTTGAACCATCCTTGCATGCCTGGAATAAACCCCACTTGGTCATGGTGTATGATTTTTTTAATGTGTCTTTGGATTTGATTTGCAAGTATTTTGTTGAGGATTTTTGCATCTATATTCATTAGGGAGATTGGCTGGTAGTTTTCCTTTTTTGTAGCATCTTTGCCTGGTTTTGGTATTAGATTGATGTTAGCTTCATAAAATGAGTTAGGTAGTCTTTCATTTTCTTCAATGTTTTGAAAGAGTTTGAGTAAGATTGGTGTCAGTTCTTTCTGGAAAGTTTGGTAGAATTCCCCTGTGAAGCCATCTGGCCCTGGGCATTTATTTGTGGGAAGATTTTTGATGACTGATTGGATCTCTTTGCTTGTGATGGGTTGGTTGAGGTCTTCTATTTCTTCTCTGGTCAGTCTAGGTTGTTCATATGTTTCCAGGAAATTGTCCATTTCCTCTACATTATCCAGTTTGTTGCCATACAGTTGTTCATAGTATCCTCTTATAATTTTTTTTAATTTCTTCAGGATCTGCAGTTATGTCACCTTTTTCATTCATTATTTTGTTTATATGGGTCTTCTCTCTTTTTGATTTTGTCAGTCTAGCTAGGGGCTTGTCAATCTTGTTGATCTTCTCAAAGAACCAACTTTTGGTGATATTTATCCTCTCTATTGTTTTTTTGTTCTCTATGTCATTTATTTCTGCTTTAATCCTTGTTATTTGTTTTCTTCTACTTGGTTTCGGATTGGTTTGCTGTTCATTTTCTAGCTTCTTCAGTTCATCCATTAGTTCTTTGATTTTGGCTCTTTCTTCCTTTTTAATATATGCGTTTAGTGCTATAAATTTCCCCCTTAGCACTGCTTTTGCTGCATCCCATAGGTTTTGGTATGTTGTGTTCTCATTTTCATTCGTCTCTATATATTTAGCAATTTCTCTTGCTATTTCTTCTTTAACCCACTGATTGTTTAGGAGTGTGTTGTTTAACCTCCAGGTATTTGTGAATTTTCTAAGTCTCTGATGGTTATTGTCTTCTAATTGTATTCCATTGTGGTCAGAGAATGTGCTTTGAATAATTTCAATCTTTTTAAATTTATTGAGCCTTGTTTTATGTCCCAGCATATGATCTATTCTGGAGAACGTTCTGTGAGCACTAGAAAAGTATGTGTATCCTGGTGATTTGGGATGTAATGTCCTGTATATGTCTGTTAAATCTAATTCATTTATCAGATTGTTTAGGTTTTCAATTTCCTTATTGGTCTTCTGTCTGGTTGATCTATCTATAGGAGATAGTGATGTGTTGAAGTCTCCCACAATTATTGTGGAAACATCAATTGCTTCCTTTAGTTTTGCCAGTGTTTCCCTCATGTATTTTGTGGCACCTTGACGATTGTTATTTCTTCTTGTTGAATTGCCCCTTTTATTAGTATGTAGTGGCCTTCTTTGTCTCTCAAAACATCCCTGCATTTGAAGTCTATTTTATCTGAGATTAATATTGCTACACCTGCTTTCTTTTGGCTGTAGCTTGCATGAAATATTTTTTTCCATCCTTTCACTTTCAGTTTCTTTGTGTCCCTGTGTCTAAGATTAGTCTCTTGTATGCAACATATTGATGGTTCATTTTTTTTGATCCATTCTGAGAATCTATATCTTTTAATTGGGGAGTTTAATCCATTTACATTCAACGTTAAAACCGTGAAGGCATGTCTTGAATCGGCCATCTTATCCTTTGGTTTATGTTTGCCATATTTTTCCCTCTCTCTATTAATATCCTTTATTGTACCCATACCGAATCTCTTTAGTACTGAACCTTTCTCCAAGTCTCTGTGTCCTTTCTTTGTTTCTCTGTCTGTAGGGCTCCCTTTAGTATCTCCAGTAGGGCAGGTCTCTTGTTAGCAAATTCTCTCAGCATTTTTTTGTCTGTGAAAAATTTAAGCTCTCCATCAAATTTGAAGGAGAGCTTTGCTGGATAAAGTATTCTTGGCTGGAAATTTTTCTCACTCAGAATTTTAAATATATTGTGCCACTGCCTTCTCGCCACCATGGTGGCTGCTGAGTAGTCACTACTTAGTCTTATGCTGTTTCCTTTGTATGTGGTGAATTGCTTTTCTCTTGCTGCTTTCAGAACTTGCTCCTTCTCTTCTGTGTTTGACAGTGTGATCAGTATATGTCTCGGAGTGGGTTTATCTGGATTTATTCTATTTGGGTTCGCTGAGCATTTATGATTTGTGTATTTATGTTGTTTAGAAGATTTGGGAAGTTTTCCCCAACAATTTCTTTGAATACTCTTCCTAGACCTCTACCCTTTTCTTCCCCTTCTGGGACACCAATGAGTCTTATAATTGGACGTTTCATATTATCTGTCATATCCCTGAGTCCATTTCAATTTTTTCAATTTTTTTCCCCATTCTTTCTTTTATGCTTTCATTTTCCATTCTGTCATCTTCGAGGTCACTGATTCGTTGTTCAACTTCCTCTAGTCTTGTACTATGAATGTACAGAATCTTTTCAATTTGGTCAACAGTTTCTTTAATTTCCATAAGATCATCCATTTTTTTATTTAGTCTTGCAATGTCTTCTTTGTGCTCTTCTAGGGTCTTCTTGATTTCCTTTGTATCCCGTACTATGGTCTCATTGTTCATCTTTAGTTCTTTGAGTAGCTGCTCTAGGTGCTGTGTCTCTTCTGGTCTTTTGATTTGGGTGCTTGGGCTTGGGTTATCCATATCGTCTGTTTTTTTCATATGCTTTATAATTTTCTGTTGTTTTTGGCCTCGTGGCATTTGCTGAACTTGATAGGGTTCTTTTAGGATTTGTAGACCAATTGAAGTCCTTATCTCTAATTTATCAGATCTACAGCTTCGTGGAGTACACTTTCTCTAACTAACCAGCAGGTGGCGTCCACGAGCCACCTGTTCTCCACAAGCCAGTTCTCCCCTGCTTAGCCTTTTTGGTGAGTGGGGGAGTGAGTCTTGTGGGGTCCAATTGGTGTACCAAGCTTGCGTGTGTAGTTGGTGTTGCCTGCCCTGTATATGGGGCGTGTTTCTGGGCAGTCAGGGAGGGGGGGGTGGCTCTAATAATCAAATCTCCCTGGTGATCCTAGAGTTTTAAAGCTGCTGCAATAGTCTAATCCTTCAGTTCAGTCCTGCCACAGTTTGTCTCTGCCACTGACCCACAAGTCCTTGGTATTGGCGTATGGCTCCTGAGACTTGCAAGTGGGCCCCTCTTCCAGGCCGTGTACCCTGGGTCCTCTGTTGAGGGATGACTGTGCTATGTCACAGGTGAGTGCCGTCCCCCCAGGGCAGTTCTGGGCTGCTGGGCTGTGTAGGGAGGCTCCCAGTCTGCTGAAATGATGGCTGAATGGGGCTTTGTTAATTCACACTGCTCTACCTTCCCAACTCTGGGACAATCAGCTGAGGTTGCAGGGAAGACTAATGTCCACGCCCAGTTTTGTGGTGTGTGCCTGTTATTTGAAGCACTTCCATCACACTGGGTTGTCTGGGGCAGTTCTGGGCTATGGGGCTGGCGATGGGCAGGAGTGTTTCCTGTCCACCAGGATGATGGCTGTGAGCGGACACCCCCGTTTTCTTGGGAAGTTGTGGTGTTTAGTGAATTTTCTCAGCCACTGGATTATTGCGTTTTGTCTCAGAGCTCTCCTAGTTCTGTTCTTGACTTGACCTGCCCAAATTGCAGGTCTTTGAAGCTTTCTGTATTGGGCTTCTTAGAGTAATTGTTTTAGAAAAAGAAAAAAGGATTAAAAAAAAAAAAAAAAAAAAAGGGCCCTCCTCAGAGATCTAATGGGTTATTGAAATGCTAAGAGACAAAGCAACCAGGGCCATTAAGGAGAGGTCCACAGGGCAGAGAGATCAGCTTTTCTTCGGGATTTGCATATGCGCCTCAGGGCCTGAGCTCAGGCCTGAGCTCTGCCCTTCCCCCTTCTATGTTCACCAGAACTCCAAAAATCCTCCGCTTTTATTTTGGAGTTTTTCGTGTTGTTTTTTTTTCTATGCCTGTCTCCTCTCTGCTGGGCTGGCTGCTCTCAGATTCTCTGGTGTCTGGTCTCCATCTATCTATGGTTGGAGTTTGGATCAGCAGAATGAGTTTCCGATAAGGGCTGCCACTGCAGTTCTCCCTTCTCCTTCCCGGAGCTGACAGCCCCTCCTCCCACGGGACTGAGCCTGGCAGGGAGGGGCGCGGGTCCCCTGGCCACAAAAACTTACAGATTTCGCTGATCTCAGCAGTTCCACATTTTCATGAGTGTTGTATGAAGTATGCCCAAAGTCAGATTGCTCTGTGGTGTCCAGTCCACGCAGTTCCTGGCTTTCTACCTACTTTCCTGGAGGAGTAACTAAAACATACAGCTCACCAGTCTGCCATCTTGCCCCGCCTCCTAGATTCTTGAGATTTAAATATGAAAGGCAGACTCCCTACCTTCATAGAGCAGGGAAGTAACATAATTCCAAATTAGATATTTCTCACCTAAATTCTCTTTTCCTTGACCTCCTTATTTCAATTTATAGCATCATTATTCTCTGAGCCTAAAAAATATCGTATTATTACTGGTTCCTTCCTCTCCTTTATCCTCCCTACATCATCAGGTCATCAACATCTCCTTATCCCATTATGCCCCTAAAATTCCTATGACTACCACTCTAGGGCAAGCCTGATTTACCTAATGCCTGTGATAATTCAATAATTATCTAACTGGACTCCTGCATCTGACTGTACCAGACTGTACAGAAAGATACTGTCAGATTAGCCTTACTAAAGTACTATATTACATACTTAGCTTGTGCTCTGAATCTCCCCCTGCCTAGCAATCCCTGCTGCATAGACATCTGTCATATTCATAGCTGCCCCTCATCTTTTGAATAGACTTCCTATAATTGGAAAATTCCACATGATGAGCTCTGTTTCCCTAAAATAAGTGTCAGACCTCAAAGTCCCAACCTCCCTTGCAGCTAGGAAGCAGGCATGTGACCTAGGCTCCAACAATCTGATTAACTCACATAACAATTTATATGGAGGTGAGCAGGCTTTGTGGGAAGTTTCCATTTTTGGCTGATCCAAATGGGAGTTGAGACATTTCATTTTTTGTAGTGACAGTAGTAGTTTTATTGGTTTCCCACTGGTTGCAAAGAAAAATTCCTGGTGCAGAAGTAGCACAGGGGGTGGGCAAAGAGAGTGGCCTCTAGGTTCAGTAGGTGCTTCAGAGGGGGCCAGAGTGTCCTTATCAGGCCAAATCTGTAGAATGTTTCTGTTCCTTGAAGCTTTGCTTCAGCTCTGATTTCTACCCTGCCCAATAATTCTGTGAGCACCTCAGTAACTACTTTGGGGGAATAATCAGCCAAGGTCAGACTCTGTTGCTAGAAATGAAGACCCTTGACTTATACAATTGCCTCCATAAGTAAGACTCCCAAGGCTTTGTTTCATCTACTCTACCAATTCTCCAGCTTTATTCCTCCATCCATCTACGAATTCATTCATTTAGCAGCTACTTATCAAGTACCTACCATGATCCAGGCGTTGTTCTTGGTACTGAAAATAGAGGGGTTAACAAAATAGACCAAATCCCTGCCCTCATGGAAATTAGATTCCAACTCCTCTCTACCAGCTCTCAAATTCACCCAACCATCTCTACCCTGCATGTCCTCTATACATCATACAAAGCTCCACCTTTGGACTGGATGTTGCTCAGCCTAGAATAATCTCCCCATTCTTCTTACCTATGTCTACTTAGTTGTTTCTTCTGTAAACACCTTCCCCAAGTGCTTTGTCTGACCTCTCTTTCTACCTGTCTGACCTTTTACTGAACTTTAATCTGATTCTTTCAGTATTTGGATCACAGCTTGTATTATTAATTATTGCCTTATGCACACAGCATCCTCCAACTAGATTCTAGACTATTTGAAGGTTGGGACTGTATATCATACCTTTGTAACTCCTAGCATTTGGCCCAGTCTCCTGCACATATCGTATGCATGGATCAGAATGATGAGGATGTCCCTACTTGTGCAGTCGCTGTCCTCCATTCTGACATGAGTTTAGTTCGTTCCTCTGCTAGGATCTCACAAGTCTGAAATAAAGGTGTTGACTCTGCTGCATTATCATCTGCAGGACTAAATGGGGAAGCTCTTTCAAGTCATTGGCAGACTTCATATCCTTGTGGCTGTGTGATTGAGGGCCCCAGCTCCTTACTGGGTGTCTGCTAGAGGCTATTCTTGGGTCCCAGAGGCTCTGTACTTCTCTGCCACATGACTCTTTCAAATAGTCCACAACATAGTTGTTTGCTTCCTTGATGCCAGCAGGAGAATCTCTCTCACTCCAGGCTACTAAAACAGAGTCTTACATAACACAACTCAGTGAAGGATAAAACATGCCATGCCTTTTGTCTCATTCTGTTAGTTAGAAGCAAATCTCAGTTTCCACCTTTACTGAAGGGGAGAGGATCTTATACAAAGTTGTATACCTTAGGGTGTATCTGCTACAGTGTGTGTAACTTTGGCCAAAATAAAAACTGTTAGTCTACTTTGAAAATTAAGAATACTTTGATCATCCAAAGCAACTTTCACATTATGATTTCAAAGTGAAAACTACTGCATTGTACAAAAGGGGGATGTGAAAGGAAATGAAATAAGCTTCAGTGGCAGAGAGATTCCAAAAGGAGCCGAGAGGTCACTCTGGTGGGCACTCTTACGCACACTTTAGACAACCCTTTTTAGGTTCTAAAGAATTGGGGTAGCTGGTGGTGGATACCTGAAACTATCAAACTACAACCCAGAACCCATGAATCTTGAAGACAGTTGTATAAAAATGTAGCTTATGAGGGGTGACAATGGGATTGGGAAAGCCATAAGGACCACACTCCACTTTGCCTAGTTTATGGATGGATGAGTAGAAAAATAGGGGAAGAAACAAACAAACAAACAGACAAAGGTACCCAGTGTTCTTTTTTACTTCAATTGCTCTTTTTCACTTTAATTATTATTCTTGTTATTTTTGTGTGTGTGCTAATGAAGGTGTCAGGGATTGATTTAGGTGATGAATGTACAACTATGTAATGGTACTGTGAACAAACAAATGTACGATTTGTTTTGTATGACTGCATGGTATGTGAATATATCTCAATAAAATGAATATTAAAAAAAACTGCATTGTATAGAAAGGAATATATACTATTTAATTCAATTGGCTTACTGTGACTCAAAATGATGAATGGCCTCTCATAATTAATTTATCTCATTCCTTATCCAGGCTGACAATATTTTTACTGCCAATTTTCAATTAAATTGTTACTATCATGCCTCCTTGACCTCCGGGTGTTAGGTCTAAGTAGTCGTCTGGAAGCCCTCAACTAAGTAATGGTTTCTACTAAATTCAGAACAAGTCCTTTGCACTAAGACAGTAAATACAGGCACAATATACCAGACTTCTTAGTACCCAGCTAGAATTCCTAGATCAAAAATACAAAATTTGTCACTGTATTCTTGGATCATTTCCCTTCATAAGGGTTAGGAGAGCAGCGTTTCTAGCATCAAGCACCACATTAGGCTCAAAGCAGAACTCAGTAAAATCCTGTTGGCATAGCTTGAAGAGAAGCTGAGATTGAAATGCCAGGGGTAGTACTTAAATTCTGCCATTCAATGACTCTTGGTCAAAAAGGTAAATTAAGGGTTAAATTAAAATGCTTTATATGCATTCCCTGAGATCACGTCCTTTGCTATAAGGAAGAGAAGATAATGGGATGAGTTTTTCCTTTGTAAATCTTTCCTATGTAATTAAATATACTGCCTTAAAAATTATTCATAGCATCTGGTACACAGAATCCTCTTTAACAGAAAATATAGCATCCTGTTTATACAGCATTAGGGTGACTATAAGGAAAACACTTTTTCATTTATATCTTTTCCCATCCGACTACACAGTGACTTAATTATAGAAGTGGCATATGCTGCCTTGACTACATACTTTGCCCTGTTAAATATAGAACAAAATAGTATAAAGTTTTATTTCTCTATCATGTTTTAAGTGTATTCACCCTTTACCATTTTCATTACAATAGATAACCGAACAGTTTGTTTCTTCCTGAAAGGAAATGGAAAGTTTCCATGAAAACTTGGTTCAAGGGTTTGAGTTGAGTAATACACCCTTACAGCTTAATTTTCCTCTACTGGGCCATGAAAATTAAAGGTGGCAAGTTTAATTCTGTGGTTATAAAGACCTAATCTGAGAATTCTTGATAATTGTGCAGCTAAGGCCATCTTTGACATTTCCCTCTGTTTTCCTTTGGGTTAACAATTTTTCTTCATTATTAATTTGCTGCTGCTGCTGCTAATGATGATAGCTAATATCTATTGAGCACCTAAAACCTGCCAAGCCTTTAATCCAGGTACTTAACATGCATTATTTTACTGAGCTTCACAACACCCTATAACAATCCTAATTTAACAGATAAGGAAACCGAGGCTTAGAATTTAATAGCATGCCCAAATGTCATAAAGGTGGCAGATCCAAGACTCAAACTCAGTTCATGCTATCATGAAATTACATGCTATTGGCCTCTATGCTCTATGTCTTTTTACTGGTTGAATTTTATGAATCAATACATCATCATAGAAAAAATCTATGAATATTCAATGTGTATATGCTGGAAAAATTTTAATACTTGTATAGTCACTACAGTATGTTTTCCATCAAATTTTACAATATTGTCACAAATCTGTTACCACATTTGACACTGTACCAGATTAGAGTAATTTCAGCTTCAAAATATCCGTGTAAGACACGACCTTGGTCTTCTAGCTTAGCAGAATATGTATATCTCCCATTTGATCTGAGGCTTTCTTTAAAGGTATTAATATATGCTGTGGTCATTTTCTAGAGGTCTGTAGAATTGAGTGGCTAGGTACAGTTATATGCATGATACTGATAAAGAAAATACATACAAGGAGAGACATATCTTGTCAAAATGAAGAAGGCATATTGACTGTCACAATATCAACAATATTGTCAATATCTTTTTAAGATTATAATCCTCTTAAATGGTTCAATGAAACAGGGCAGCAAGACGATATTGCAGGTATATCCTGATGACTGCCCAGCAAGTAATAAAAACACACCATTGGCTTGGTACTAAAGAATACTTCTCTTTCTTGGTGTGATTTTTTAAACACAACAGTCAAAAGTTATTTAGGAAATAACATTAGTTATTTATGAAAATATAAAAGTGAAAATGCTCACAGAGAAGTCACAATTCCTATCCCTGAAAATGAAACAAACTAGAAAGCAGTTAATGTACAAAATGCAGAAATTTTCTCCTAAATTTCAGCTATCTAGAACCCAACTCATACCACATGGTACAACATTTTGACAGATTATGCAGGGTCTATATGGTGGTCTGAAGCTGTATATACCCCTGGAAAAACATGTTCTTAAATTTAATCCATTCCTGTGGGTGTGAACCCATTGTACATGGGAAATTTTGATGAGGCTACTTCAGTTAAGGTAAGGTGTGAGCCACCTCAATCAGGATTGGTCTAAATCCTATTACTGGAGTCCTTTATCAAAGAATGAAATTCAGATAAAAAGAGAGAAAGCCATGGAAGCAAGAAGTTGAAATCAATAAAACCCAGAAGAGAAGAGAGAGACCAGCAGACATCACCATGTG
Organism: Choloepus didactylus; assembly: GCF_015220235.1. Lineage (NCBI taxonomy): Eukaryota > Metazoa > Chordata > Mammalia > Pilosa > Megalonychidae > Choloepus > Choloepus didactylus. The sequence goes on along the minus strand of NC_051320.1, from coordinate 60,911,273 downwards.
CCTGCCATGTGACCCAGGAGCCGAAGATTGCCAGCAGCAGGGCTTTAGGAAGAAAGCATTACCTTGATTTGGACATTTTCCCGGCCTCAAAACTATGAGTGAATAAACCCATTGTTTAACTAGACCCATTTCATGGTGTTTGCTTTGTGCAGCCTAGGAAACTAAAACAGTCAGTTCTGGTAAAGGAAATCATATTTTCTCATTGACTTTCATCATAAAAGCAGAGCTGTGTCTCCTGGGTACCAGGGACTCCATTTTCTTATATTTTGAACGTTTCCATGGACCAGTCACCACTGATCTGTCACTTTTGATTCAGTTCCAACTACCAACACTTCAACTAAGAAAGTGATAAGTAGCAGTGACACATGGAACTCCTACACAGCACGGGAATGACAGATCTGTTTATTTTTGCAATTAATAAATAATACAGAAGCCCTTCCTGAAATTTGTACTTGGGGGTCCACATACTTAATTTGCTAATTTATCCCTGTTCCTCCTTTGGCTAGAATTTGACAAAGAACTTGGGATGGTAATTTAAGTCTGAGACCATGGCTTTCGAAAGCATTAAGTAATGATGAAAAATAAGGTAGAGTGTATCTTTCAAAATGTCATAAATCAGGGGTTATTGTTAATCATTTTTTAATCATAGATCATTTTGAGGAATAACTTATGAAAGCTACAGAGGCTTATTTAGCCAAAATCATGCAAAATTTTACACAACATTTCAGAGGGTTTAAAGATTTCTTGAAACAAAAATCTTTCATTAAATAAATAGACAAAAATAAAATAAAATAAAATAAAATAAAATAAAAAGGTTGCAGAGACTTCAAACTCAGCTCAGGGATATAGAGACCTGGAAGGAGCCTAACTCCTGATCAGATTAACACAAACCTTCATATTGAAGGCCTAGCAGAAGGTAAGAAAAGTTCATCTCAAGGAATAAATCTATTTACCTCATTCTCTATTACTACGTAAGATTTCTGGCTTTCAACAAAAATTACAAGGCATATGAAAAGGTAAGAGAAAAATTCCCAAGAGACAAAGCAATCATCCAAACCAGACTCAGATATGACACAGACATGGAACTGATAGGGAATGTAAAATAACTGATTAATATGTTAAAGGACATAATTTTAAGATCACATAGGAAATTTCAACAATGATTAAAATTATAAGACATACTCGAAGAGAAATGCTAGGAATGTAAAACACAAACATAGATGAAGAATGCCTTCAATGAGCTGATCAGTGGCTTTGATACAGCTGAGAAAAGAATAAGTAAACTGAGATCTATAGGAATTACCCAAACTGAAACACAAAGAGAAAAAAAGTGGAAAAAAAATCAGAGAAGAATACCAAAGAATTATTTTCTATTTGTTTCATTTATTCTTTGTTTCAAATAAAAATGGTTTTTAATTTCTTTTAACCCATGCATTATTTAGAAGTACACTGCTTAACTTCCAAATTTTGGGATATATTCAAATAACTTTTATTGGTTTCTAGTTTAATTCCATTAAGATCCAAGAATATACTTTGATGATTTTTCTTCCTTTAAATTTAATATAGCTTATTTTATGGCCCAGAATACAGTCAATCTACCTGAATTTCCCATGTGCACTTGGGAAGAATGTGTATTCTGCTACTGTTGGAAGGAGTGTTCTAGAAATGAGTATCAGTTCAAGCTGCTTGATAGTGCCTTTCAGGTCATCTACATCCTTTATGCTTTTAGATTGACTTATTTTTACAATTACAGAAGGGAGTGTTAATATCTGCAACTCTAATTGAAGGGCTAAAGCTAAATAAAACAAAACAAAACAAAAAAACAAAAAAACTCAACAACACCAAGTGCTGGTGAGGATGCTGAGCAACTAGAACTCTCGTATATTGTCAGTTGTAATGCAACATGATACTGCCACTTTGGAGGGTATTTGGGTAGTTTCTTACAAATGTAAACTTATACTTAACCATATGGCCTAGAAATCCAACTCCTAGGTATTTACCAAAGTGAAATGAAAACATGTTCACACAAAATCCGGTATGTGAATTTTTATAGCAATTGTATTTATAAGGTCAAATAACTGGAAACAACATAAATATCCTTTAACAGGTGAATAAATAAACAGGTAACTAAATACAGTGGAATACTACTCAGCAATAACAAGAAATGAACTATTGATTTGGGTAATAACATGGATGAATGCTAAATGAAATTTGCAGAGTGAAAGAAGTTGAAACCAAAAGGCTACATATTCTACAATTCAATTCACATGACATTCTCAAAAAAGCAAATCTAAAGGGATATAAATAAGATCTGTGATAGTCAAAAGTTGAAGGTGGGGAAGTGCTTGGCTACAAAGGGACATGAGGGAATGTGGGGGATCATGGAACCATCTTGTATGGTGCTATTTTGTTAAATACATGACTCTACGTATTTATCAAAACCCACAGAAAAGTATACAACAAAGAATGAATTTTATTATATGCAAATTTAAAAAAAATTCAACCAGATTGCCAGGAAAGCACAAAATGGAATGCAGACTAAAGCCATGACACCCATGAAGTTGGGTGAAGACCACATGGGAACTCTCTGTACTATCTTGCAACTCTTCTCTAAGTCTAAAATTATATTAAAATTAAAAGAAAAAAAGAAGCAACTACCTGATTACATTGCTATCACTTAATATAACATCTTAACAACAGAAGAGAAGGACATAATCTCATAATAATGTCCCTAAAATTAACTAAATTTAATATTATCACAAAAAGGGAACGGTTTTAGCAGCCAATTAAGGCTCTAGAAGTATTATTTTTCCATCTCCTTTCCTGACACATTTTAAAACATCATTTAAAGGATATAAGTCTAGGAGATACTTAAGAAAGGTTTCTGAATAAATGAGTTTAAAAAATACTAAAAATTCAACTCATCATCTTCCCTTTAGCCCAAGTACCTTCTAATTTCATGATTTTAGTTAAAGATGAGTTTAGTATCCCAGTACCCCTCAAAACCTGGCATCTTTTTTGACTCTAGATTTTCATTTCAACACTTCTCCCACCCTACATACATCAAGTAAGTCACCAACCAAGTTATTTTTACACCACCTTATCAGTTATTACTCTTTATCACCATAGTTAAGGCTCCCGTAAATTCTCATATGTCTGATTACAATATCAATTCAAATGTCCTCCTTTGTAAAAATGGCTGCCAGGTAAATCTTCCTTATGGCGCGGTCATACTCCCTAACTTCCGAGAATTCACCATTTCCTATTAAATAGATGCAGCTTCTTTAGGGAATTTAGTTGGTCCCAATATTTACCAACCAGGCAAACTGGACTGCTCATTATTTTCCAATAATAGTATCAATTTATGCCATTGTTATTGCTATTCCTTCGCTTGAATATGTTCTTCCTATCTATTAATAGAAATTCAGCCACATTAATTCACATTCCATATACTTCATGAAGCTATGCCTGATTCCCTGGATCTGGATTCAGATCTCCATCCCTATCCCACCCTCAAAACTCCATTACCATTTTGTATGACTCTCTCTTACCTTGTATTATGATTATTTAATCTGTCTGATTCATTGTCTATTATTATACTGTAAGCAAAATGAGAACAGAGGCTGTGATTCATCTTTATAGTCTATATTACTCATTGTACCAAACAAAGTGCCTGCTTCATAAAACAATAAATACTTGAAGAATGATAAAATAAATGAAATTATCAATGGATGAATGGGTTCATGCTAACTAAATTGTGATGGAGGAGGAGGTAAAGGTTTGGATTGAAGATTTATTTAAGAAAAAAAAAGTTGTTCCTTTTCTCATATCAAGGCTACTGGAGAAGAGAATTAATTGAGGAGAACACCAATGGTTATTCAAATACTCTGCTGGCTACTAGACCTACTATTCTAGTCATGGGCGCACAGGTGGCAAAAGAAGGTGGCAGCCAGCCTCCCTCAGTCCTCAGAGCTGACTTTGTGGGTTCCAGCAATGGCTACCTTGATTCTTCGGAATATAAGCCCTTCCAATCAGCTTCCATGTACTGAAAAAAAAAAAAGTACTATAAAGACACTTGCATTATCTCTTTTACATAAAAGAAACTAGGCTGTACAGAAAGAGCACTAGAGAATTTACCTCAGATAATAGCAGTCTCAGTAAAAAGCACCTGCTGACCCATACAAAATTAAGACATCACATGACACATACATTAAAGATACACATCAAATTAAATTCTAATACTCCAAATGACACTCTACTTTATTAAGCATGACTGAATGCAAAAGCCTATGACTGACAGGCATTTTCCTAGGCAGTCATAGGTAAAGGATATTTTATGGCTGAAAAATCATTTAAATATCTAAATATCAAGTGGACTAAACAAAACATGCCTGGATCTGGATTTCTTTTTTTCCTGTTAAAGACCAAGTCTTTCTCAATGCTATTGTCCTCCTGTGAAATGTTTTTCTTGTTTACATGAAATTACTCGAACTCTTTTCACTTAAAATCAACAAATCTTCCCTAAAATCACTTAGGAACACAAGAAAAACAGAGTACACAGGGTTACTTGACCTGCTATATTCGTGGACCAGGTCAGTGGCCCTAACTAACTGTGTTCATGTGGTAACTAAAGTCAGGCAGTTAACAACACAGTACTGAAATACCAAAAGCCTACCTGTGTGTTACTACATTTGGCCTTTAAAATGTTGAATCTCATATCCATTCTTACCTCTTACTACTTTCATTTTCCCTTGGAAAAAACACAAAAGGAGAATTTTTAAAACTTTATTTAAATACGGCATTACCACAGATGTAGATTCTAAGAAGAGCCAAACTCTTTAACTTATTCAAAATTAATTGTCAAATATAATTTAGTTGAACTTTTAAAAAGAGCTCCAGAGGAGGGGCAAGATGGCAGCATAGAGAGCTGTGGAATTCAGTTAGTTCCCTGGAGCAACTAATAAACAACCAGGATCAACCAGTAAATAATCTGGAACAACTACTGAGGGACAACTGTGACTGTCCACACATCATACACCAACCTGGAATAGGTGGAATGGCTGAGACTGCAGCATAAAAGCTGTAAGTAAAAATTGCAGAACCACACTGGGAGCTCCCTCCCCCAACAGCAGGCTGAGCTGCAAGACCTCGCTGTGGGAGAAAGCAGCATTCCTGGAGCAAGCGAATATAGCTCAACCTAGCTCCAAATAGGTTTTTAATTAACAAACGTAGACTGATGAATACAAGCTACAAGCATAGACAAACCCCTAACAAGCAGCAAAGTACCCTGAGGTTGCTCCCAGTGGACAGAAGGAGGGGCTGATGGAAAAAAATAAAAATACAGAGACTTTAGAGACGGCTGACCTTAGACAGCCAGAAAACACCTGTGTCCCAGGAAACAGGCTAGAAGAACGGGTGATATCTCTAGCCAATGGGTGAAACTGGGGGGCTGTAGACTGGCTCTGAAAGGGGGCTTCTTTCCCTTTTTCTCTCTCTCAAGCTGAATGGCTCAGTGGAGAAAGCCCCAGCCATTTTCAGTTCACAGCGCTCTGATCCAGACAGGGGTGGAGTTAACAGAGTCAGAGAGACAAAGGAGTAATTCAAGTGCAGAAGATAACTCCCTAGGGGGTGAATCTTCTCTAAGAGGAAGGAGATGGGGCTCAGCTCTAGTGCCTGCCCTCCCTTCAGAACTCAGACCCCATGGCCTGGGGGAAAACAGTCAAAACAGAAACAACTTAAGCTGAGAATTAAAGAGACCACACCCCTTTAAATCAGTGGGGAGTAACAGGCTGACAGGCACCACCTGCTGGGCAGGTTAGTAAAAGCACAGTGGCTAGAGGCTTCACAGGAAAGTCTGTCAATCCTCTAAGACACACCCTCAGGGAAACCTGACAATGAGTAAAGTCCCATTCTGAGAACTGAACCTGTTCTGGTCTGGGAAAATATGATTGGGTAACCAAGAAAACCAGAATCCTAAACAACAGACAACTACAAATTACACTAGGAAAAATGAAGATATGTTCCAGTCAAAGGAAAAAACTTAAACCTCAACTGGGATACAGGTGAGATATTGATTCACTTTAATGAAACAATCAATTAAAGATTTTCAAATAAATATGCTATCAATTCAAAAACTAAATCAATGAGTTTAGGGAAGATATGGCAAAAGAGATGAAGGATATAAAGAAAACACTTGGTGAACATAAGAAAGAAATCAAAAGTTTGAAAAACAACTGGCAGAATCTATGGAAATGAAAGACAATGCAAGAGATGAAAAACACAATGGAGACATACAGCACCAGATTTCAAGAGGCAGAAGAAAACATTCAGAAACTGGAGAACAAGACACCTGATAGCCTACATACAAAAGAACAGATAGGGAAAAGAATGGAAAAATATGAGCAAAGTATCAGAGAATTGAAAGAAACATGAAGCACATGAATATACGTGTCATGGGTGTCCCAAAGGAGAAGAGAAGGGAAAAGGGGCAGAAGCAATAATAGAAGAAATAATCAATGAAAATTTCCCATCTCTTATGAAAGACATAAAATTACAGATCCAAGAAGCGTAGTGTACCCCAACAGAATAGATCTGAATAGACCTACGCCAAGACACTTAATAATCAGATTATCAAATGTCAAAGACAAAGAGAGAATCCTGAAAGCAGCAAGAAAAAAGTGATCCATCACATACATGGGAAGTTTGATAAGACTATGTGTGGAGTTCCAGGTAGAAACCATGGAGGCAAGAAGGAAGTGGTATGATATATTTAAGATACTGAAAGAGAAAAACCGCCAACCAAGAATCCTATATCCAGCAAAACTGTCCTTCAAATATGAGGGAGAGCTTAAAATATTCTCTGACAAACAGGCAATGAGAGAGTTTGTGAACAAGATACCTGTGCTACAGGAAATACTAAAGCGGGCACTACAAACAGATAGGAAAAGACAGGACTGAGAGATTTGGAACACAAATTTGGGTGATGGCATCACAACAACGTAAGTACACTGAACAAAGATGACTATGAGTATGGTTGAAAGAGGAAGGTTAGGAGCATGTGGGACACCAGAAGGAAAGAGGAAAGATAAAGACTGGGAATGTATGACTCAGTGAAACCTAGAGTACTCAACAATTGTGATAAAATGTACAAATATGTTTTTACATGAGGGAGAACAAATGAATATCAACCTTGCAAAGTGTTAAAAATGGGGTGGTATTGGGGGGAAAATATAATCAATGTAAACTAGAGACTATAGGTAACAGAAACATTGCATTATGCTTCCTTTAACGTAACAAAGGCAATATACCAAAGCTAAATGCCTGTAAGAGGGGGATATAAGAAAAGGGAATGGGACTCTCGGCTTTGTTGATATTGTCTGACTCTTTCATTATACTTTCTTTCATTATACTTTATTTTAATTCTATCTCTCCTTTTGTTGCTTTTTAGTGGTCATCTTTTTTTTCTTCTTTCTTTTTCTTTTTTCTCTCTACCTTCTTTGACTCTTCCTCTTTCTTTGTGGAAAAAATGGAAATGTCCTTATATAGACAGTGGTGATGGTGGTGAATGAATAAATACATGATTATACAGGGAACCATCGATTGTTTACTTAGGGCAGAATGTATGGTGCATGAACAAAACTGTCTTTAAAAAAAAACAAAAAAACAAAAAAAAAACGGGTTGAAGAAACCCTGAGGACATTATATTGAGTGAAATAAGTCAGACACAAAAGGGCAAATATTGCAGGGTCTCACTGATATGAACTAATTATAAAATGTAAACTCACAGACATGAAATATAGGTTACCAGGATATAGAATGAGACTAAAAAATGGGGAGTGGTTGGTTATTATGAGCAGAATGTTTAACTAGGTTGAACTTAAGTTTTTGGAAATGGACAGAGGTGACAGTAGCACATTATTATAAAATAACTAACAGTGCTGAATGGTGTGTGAACATGACGGAAAGGGGAAGCTTAGAGTCACGTATGTCACCAGAAGGAAAGTTGGAGGTTAAATATGGGAATATATAAAACAGTGAATCCTGTGGTGGACAATGTCCTTGATTAACTGTACAAATATTAGGAATCTCTTTCATGACCTAGAACAAATGTATGACACTCTAACTGGAAGTTAATAATAGAGGGGTATATAGGGAAAAAATATAACTCTTGCAAACCATGTACCACAGTTAGTAGTATTTTAACATTCTTTCAACAACAGTAACAAATGTACTATACCAATACTATGAGTTAATAATGGAGGGGGGTGTTTAGGGGTATGGGAGGATTTGAGTTTTCTTTTATCTTTTTATTTCTTTTCTGGAGTAATGAAAATGTTCTAAAAATTGAAAAAAAATTAACCATGGCGATGAATGTACAACTATATAATGGTACCAGGAACAACTGATTGTACACTTCGGTGTACCATATTGTATGGTATGTGAACAATCTCAATAAAATTGAATGTAAAGAAAAAAGATCTCTAGGCACATGGGCAGCCAGCTTTTTAAATGGTTACCTTCATTGTAGGTTTCTCCAAACCCACCTTTACTTTTTTTTAATTCAATTTTATTGAGATATATTCACACACCATACAGTTGTACAAAGTGTACAATCAGTTGTTCACAGAACCGCCATACAGCTGTGTGTCCATCACCAAAATCAATTTTTGAACACCTTCATTATCACACAGACAAAAATAATAAGAACAAAAATTAAAGTGAAAAAGAACAATTAACATAAAAAAGATCACTGGATGCTTTTTTTTTTTTTTTTTTTTTTTTTTTGCCCCCGTTTTTCTACTCATCCATCCATATACTGGACAAAGGGGAGTGTGATCCACATGGCTTTCCCAATCACATTGTCACCCCTCATAATCTACATTGTTATACAATTGTCTTCAAGATTCAAGGGTTCTGGGTTGTAGTTTGACAGTTTCAGGTATTTACTGCTAGCTATTCCAATTCATTAGAACCTAAAAAAGGTTATCTATATTATGCATAAGAGTGCCCACCAGAGTGACTTCTGGGCTCCTTTTGGAATCTCTCTGCCACTGAAACTTATCTCATTTCATTTCACATCCTCCTTTGGGTCAAGAAGATGTTCTCCATCCTATGATGCTGGGTCCCCACCTTTACCTTTAAATCACCAATACTCTATAATAATTCTCAAAAGTTTATAGTATTTTTCTCCAATAAATCTGGAATACACAGGTTCACACAAATGTGGGATTAATTTACATTAACTACACAATAATTTTAAAGCTCATATTCTAAATACTGCTGAGTCTCCACATTAATCAAAATTGCAATTAAAAAAGGGGAAAGAGTATTTAAAGGAATCCTCTAGTGAATCCTTTTGCAAAGTGAGTAATCACATTCTAACTTATCTGTTTTGTAAGTTGGGAAACAAGATTCTTGTTTCTGTAACTCTGGTAGAGGAGATGAGAATGAGGGCAAAGAGCATCTCTTGGATGGCCCAAGAGGAAAGGGTGAGATGAGAGGCGAGAGCAGCAGCTCAGTTCTCTCCCTGGAAAGTTAAATGTCAGCAGGGTTAGGCCTTGCCAATATAAATACAATCACAATGATGGTATAAAAAGACATGCATTTTCACCTCTATTGACTTTTCACGTTCATGGGATAATTATTGTAACATTTTCTTAAAGGGCAAAAAGCTTTTGATGATGAATACATCTCATTACATGGAATTTTACGTGTAATCCTTACACGAATCTCATTGTAATTCAATGGATGAATTACGTGTTAATGCTAGCATAACAAGCCTTTAACCTATTTGACTTAATTATAGGCTCATCATCAGATTTACTGGGAAAAGGTTTCTTCCCTATGCTCTAAAAAGTCTTTTCACTTTTTTAACCCTTTGATTATACCTTTGAAAGACAGCATCAGCTGCTGTTGCTCTCAGTCTCTTATTACCACTTCCTACAGATTCCACCTATAGCTATGAAGAATAGAAAGAACATCGTTTTCCTTAACTTTGGGAGTGTCTATCTAGGTGTTGGGTCTCTCAAGAACCCTGACCCCAAAGAAGCAAGACATTTTTCAAGTCAAGAGACGTGATAAAAATAGAATGAATTTAGGGCTGGCAGTCTGAAATCTAGCTCTGACAGTCACTAACAGGGTATTTAGAAAAGTCAATTAACTGGCATGAACCTCAGCTTTCTTTTCTAGTAGAGGAGCTAAAATACCCATCTGTCTACTCACAGAGTTCTGGTGAAGACCCAATGATAAAAGCCAAGTATTTGGAATGGTGATGTGTAAACAACAGAACACGATACAACTAGGAAATATAGATGACGATGATGGTGATGCTGATGATGGTGATGTAAAGCTAATTAAGAGGACCTCATGTTCAAAGAGTGAGGGTTCTAGTTTTAGATGTGTTCTTTGTGTAAACTGTCTTCAAAGCCAACTCCTCTGGGGCTGCCTTGGACATGCCCAATTTGTCCTGCTTCAACTTCTCTGCTGACCACTACCCATCTCCTAACACATAAATCCTTCCCATTGACCACCTCATCATCTATTTATAAATTCCCATTTTACCTGCAAGAGAAAGCCCTAGCTTTGAGCTTCAAACTTCCCCTTTACCACCTTCCATTTTTAATTTCATCCTTAAAATCTGAGGGTAAAGCTGTATGAAAGGAGAGGTTAGCATGCCCCTTGACAAGGATGGAAGAGGCCCTCGGGCCTGCACAACATGCAGATGGTTAAGGCATTGCACCTACTTCATGGCATCTAGCCATCATTTTTAGAGAATCCAGTCTATGAAACAAGCCTAAGAAAGAAGTTAAAAAGAAGAGGTGGAACCATTCCAAAATGTCTATTGCACAAAGAAAGATCAGGTAGTGCAGAAAAAGGCAAGTTTCCTCAGAGCTCAGGAGTGGGCTGCTCAAGCTAAACCAAACTGCAATTTTCTATGAAGATTTTTCTGATAAAGACAGTAAACTTATCAACCTGCTAAACAACCCCCCCCCAAAAAAAATCTAAGAAGTAAACAGTCTGTTTTCTGTGAAAGCTACCAGTACCAGCCAATACAGAAAAAAAAATGGCTCTTCCCTGAGAAGCTCTGCCCCCTGACCCCACAACTGATTCTCTGCTCTCTTCATCTCCTAGAAATGCCCCAGCAGGGCAATACCAACTCCTCAGTGCTCTACTTTCTCAGGTCTAGTTCAGGCTCTAGGTAATGAGCTCAGTGCTACTGAGCATTAGTCCTTTTGTACACTCTGATCTAGCATTTGAAGATAAAAGTGAATGGAGGGGTCCAAACAGGGCCTGCTCAGAATCGCCTCAGCTGGAAGTCAAACATGCCAAGTTGGGAGAGAAGGGTCCTATTTCATGGGGGCCTGATGGATACTCCTGGGACTCCTGCTGGAGAAGCAGTGGTAGGGCTAAGACTCTGGGACATAGTAAGTGGAAAACAGTGCTTTTAACCTTGTGACTAATTTGATGAATTGGGAAGGATCACAATCTGAGGGAAAAAAATAGTCCTATGCATCAGTTTGGGTCAAGATTGCCAGTTAGGTGTAGATGAGAAGGATGATTTTGAAGATAGCACTGGGCAGTGTCACCAGATTTGTCTTTTGACCCAATGTCCAAAGGAACCCATGTCATTGGAAATCAAAAGATGGACAGAGCACCAAGACAAAGGTAGGATAGAATGTCATTAGTGCAACAAGCTCTGGGGCCTGAGCAGTGTACCCAGCACAGAGTCAACAAGAATGAGAACAAGATGTAGAGGTGGAGGGGCCAGATGTCGACATAATTGAAGGAAGTGGGCCAGTAAAAGGCAGTGTACTGTGATTGATCCCCCAGATACACTGGCCTTTAAAATACTGTATAGGGGCCAAACATTTTGGTAGGCTTAAATTTCTCCAGTCAACAGAGGGTTTGCAAACTCTGCATAATCTGTCAAAGAACAAAAACATAACATTAATGAATACTTACCAAGAGCTGATGTGAGCCAGACAGTTTCTAACTGCTTTACATGAACTAACTCAATTACTTTTAACAATTTCCCTGTGCACCAGATACTATTTTTAACCCCATTTTCACAAATGAGGCACAGGGAGATTAACAAAAAATTGTACAAGCTCACACAGTGAATGGGGGATCCAAGCTTTGAGCTCAGAGAGCATGATGCCAGGGTATACATGTTCAGCCACTGTATCAGTCAACTGTTGTCACAATATTGCTGCATAACAAACAACTCCAAAATCTCTGTGGCTTACATTCAAAAGCATTTATTTTTCCTAGCTCACAGGACGGCAGTTAGTTGGGGTTCAGATAACCTCAGTTGCTAAGGTTCAGAGATCTGTTCCACCATGTCTTAGCAGAGGCCCAGGCTGAAGGGGCAGCAGCTACTCAAGGCATGTTCTCATGTGAGAGGGTCAAGTCAAACTTCACAGGCATACTTCAAGCCTCTGCTCACATCACATTTGTTCTCATCTCTTAGGCTGAAGCAAGTCACACGTCTGAGCCAAGAGCCATGGATGTATAATTTTATTAGAGGAGATTGAAGAATTAGGACTAATAACTTGATCAACCATAGCCAATAACCTTGATAACCTCAACCTCAGCTTAAAAGAGAAATGTAAGGGCCAAAGGATGTGTGAGCACCCATGGGACCTCACAAAGGCAAAGAGGCTCTTGGATGTGGGGTCTGAGGTTTCTGATAACATATTAAGGGTGAGGCTGAAGCAGAATCCACTGTCGTGACCCATGTTCTCTTGATTGCACCCAAGGCTGAGGTAAACTCAATCATCTGTTGTATTTGTAGGATCGATCCATGATTTTTCAGTGCCCTGGTACAATGCCCTTGTGAAATCCTAGAATTATAACCATTTACTTTTGTGCCTCAGTGTCCCTGACATGATGAGAAGACTTGGACACTGGACAGATAAGGTCCTCAAAATCACTATTGGTGTGGGGATGTGATTTGTCTGGCCTTCCCTTTAACTTCACTCTTAAAATTTATTCACCAGAGTCACAAGAGGTTCTCCGGGTGTAACAGTGAATAGGAAATACACCAACTCAGGCTTCAATAACTTCTGGAGTAGTAAGAGAAACTGAGGAGAAACCAGGCAATTATGATTCAATGCAGATAATTCCTATTTAAAATGGGGGATATGCTCTTATAAATGAAAGTACTAACTGTGTCATCCCTGCATAGATTCATTTTCACAGAGTCCCTAAGGAAACACATTCCAGGCATGGTACATTAACAATTATTCTGCATTTCTCTTTAAATCATTTGAAGTCATGCCCTGGCTCCAGCCATATTGGCTTCAGTTGCCTTTGATACAGTTATTGGTCAATCTTCACAGGCTGCAATGATATTTATGATCTTCAAAATGTCAAAGAAGAACTACTCCTGCTGAGGTAAAACTTGCATTTTACTTGCACACCTTTTGTCAGCTGTAATAGGTCAAGGCTCTTTGCTAGGCATGAAATACATGGCAGAGAGGGAGGCCAGAGCAAAATAAACAGATCAAATTGCAGAACACATTCCATTCAAGATACAGTGGCAGAGTGCTTATTGGCTGGGAGCATATGCAGCATGGGGTGCAAACACTCAGTAGTCAAGAATCCACAGAGCTGTCTGCCTCTCTAGTTCTCATTGGCTGAAAGTAAACCATAGCACTTGGAGCATGTGTATGTATGTGTGTGTGGAATGAGTAGTTTCATGTGTATGTTTTAGGAACTATTTCATATGCCTAAAGTATTACAACAAATCAGCACTTTAAAGAGTATTATTAGTGGGACAAGTTGGTGGCATAGGGAGGTGTGGAATTTAGTTAGTCCTCTACAGCAACTAGTAAATAGCCAGAAACAACTAGTAAATAGTCTGCAACAACTGTTGGGGAACATTCATGACTGGTCACAGATTGTACACCAGTCTGGAATGGGTGGAATGGCTGAGATTGCAGCATAGAACTTTAAGTAGAGCTCCCCAACTGCAGAGCTGGCACCCCTTCTTCACTGGCAAGGCAGGCTGAGTTGGAACACTTCCCTGTGGAATAAAGAAGTAGTCTGCTAGAAGCAAGAGAAAGTAACTCAGAGAAGCTCCCATTGCAATTTCAATTAATAAATGTGGACTACTGAATACAAGCTACAAGCACTGATAGACCCAGAGCAAGCAGGAAAGGAACCCTGAGGTCCATCCCAGCAGAGAGGAGGCAGAACTGATGGCAATAAATAAATAAATAAATAAATAGGCTTTTGGAGATGGCTGAGCTCAGAACACTGGAAAATGCTGTGCCCCAAGAAAAGGGGCATATAGAACTGGGTACCAATTCTGATTGACCAGTGAAACTGGGGTGGCTGGGGACTGGTTCTGGAAAGGGGACTTGATTCTTTTTTCATTCTAAGTAGCTCATTAGAGAAAGCCTCAGGCATTTTCAATTATCAGTGTTAACCCAGGCAAGAGTGAAATTAACAGAGTCAGAGAGACAAAGGAAGAAGTCAAGTGTATGAGATATTCCCTAAAGGGCATATCTTCCCTAAGAAAAAGGTGGGGGCAGCTCAAGTGGCAGCCATCCCTCAGAGAATTCAGACCCCAGGGCCTGGGGGAGAGAAAAAAAGAGAGGAACAAGTTAAACTTGGCTTCTGACATTCTCAGACCCTGGACAGGACAGGGTCCCTTGAGAATTAAAGGTACTGTACCTCTTTACACCAGTGAGAAACTGTGGGCTGACAAGTGCCATCTGCTGGACAGGATAGGAAAAGTACAGAGCCTAGAGGCCTTACAGAAAAGTCTGACAACCTTCTGGGTCTCATCCTCAGGGAAACTTGATACTGATTACACCCTCCCCCTAAAACCTGGGCTCATCTAGTCTGGGAACAATTTGATTGGGTTAATCAAGGAAACCAGATGCCTAGATAACAAAAAATTATGAATCCCACTAGGAAAAATGAAGATATGGCCCAGTCAAAGGAACAAACTTACACTTCAAATGAGATACAGAGTTGAAACAACTAATTAAAGATGTTCAAACAAATCTTCTAAATCAAATCAATGAGCTGAAGGAAAATGTTGGAAAAGAGATGATGGATATAAAGAAGACACTGGGTGACCATAAGAAGAATTTGTAAGCTAGAAAAAACAAATGGCAGAACTTATGGGAATGAAAGGAACAATAGAAGAGATGAAAAACACAATGGAGACATACAACAGCAGATTTGAAGAGGAAGAAGAAAGGATACATGAACTGGAGAACAGAACATCTGAAATTTTAATATACACAAAAGAACAGATAGGAAAAAGAACAGAAAAATATGAGCAGCATTCAGGGAATTGAATGACAACATGAAGTACAGGAATATAAGCGCCATAGGTGTCCCAAAAAGGAGGAGAGAAGGGAAAAGGGACAGAAACAGTAATGGAGGAAATAATCACAGAAAATATCCCATCTTTTATGAAAGAGAGAAAATTATAGATCCACGAAGTGCAGCATACCCCAAACAGAATAGATTTGAATAAACCTACTCCAAGATGATTTAATAATCAGATTATCAAATGTTAAAGACAAGGAGAAAATTCTGAAAGCAGCAAGAGAAAACTGACTGATCCATCACATACAAGGGAAGTTTGATAAGACTATATGCAGATTTCTTACTAGAAACCATGGAGGTGAGAAGGCAATGGTATGATATATCTAAGATACCAAAAGAGAAAATCTGCCAACCAAGAATTCTATATCCCATAAAACTGCCCTTCAAAAATGAGGGAGAGTTTAAAATATTTTTAGACAAACAGACACTGAGAGAGTTTGTGAACAAGATACCTGCTCTACAAGAAGTACTAAAGGGAGCACTACAGCCAGATAGGAAAATACAAGAGAGAGAGGTTCAGAGAAAAGTGTGGAAATGAAGACTATAAGTAAGGATATAAAGAGAGAGAGACAGAGAAAAAAAAATAAAATAAGATATGACATGTAAAATAGGAAAGACAATATGGTAGACAGTAGACATTATATTGAGTGAAATTAGCCAGAACAAAAGGATATATGGTGCCACAATATGAACTAACATTAATGAGCAAACCTTGAAAGTTAAAGTTGATAACACATATTATCAGGAGATAGAAATAGGGTGCAGATCAGGCATCTGATGCTGAAGGAGTGTGGGGAGCCGCTTTCCGGGTTAAGGCCTAGTGGACACGCCGCGACCTGCTCTAGAGTAGCCCCCGCCCATCGTTTGAGCCAAGATGGCGCCCGTATCCTGCTTCCGCATATGACGCATGAGGCAGCGATTGCTGCTAGCCTATTGTACACGCTTACGTAGTGCCAGCACATTAGTTGTAACTGTTGTATATAAGAAATTACCCGGGCTAGCCTCGGAGAGACAGCCCACAGGGAGCCGTGCCTGACGGCCGCATAGAGGTTGTTCTCCCGCGGGGTATAGGGCCTCGTGTGGAATATGTAACAGAGAAAGTTTTCTTCCTGGCTCCAGTAAAAGGCTTGCATTCACTGCTATTGTGTGCCTCAAGTGTCAGTTTGTCTGTGTCTCTCCCTGTTTCCCTCTGTTCTCCTTGCCGGCCGAGGACAGGACGCGCGGGACCGAGTGAGAAGGCGCCGGACAAGTGGTGGCCCGTACGGGGAACCTTTCGCCTCGCTCCTTTTTCATTGCAGCGGACTTCCCGCGCCTGATCAGCGCGAGAAGGTGAGTGTTTCTTTTACGTGAGAGTCAGGGCCCGTGGGTTCTCAGGCGGTCCCGGGGACTCGGAAGAGCTCTCCGAGTGGTTAAAGTACAGTGACGACTGCAAGCATGGGGCAGTCTGGAAGTTCACCTTTGTTGGCTCCTTTAAAAACCCTCCTGAAGCAGAGGGGTATCTCAGTTAAGAAAAGCTCCCTACAGAGGTTTCTCGATGATGTTGAAACTTTTGCCCCTTGGTTTCCCTCCACCGGCAGCCTCAGTCTGCCCTCTTGGCTGAAGCTTGGTCACGATATAGACCGGGCGCGGCAGACGGGCGTTTGTCTGGATCCAGTTCTAGTCCCTATATGGGAGACCGTCCGCGCGGTCCTTGAACTGGAGTCGGCTACAGGCCTAAGTCCGTCCTCCGCCTTGCAAGAGGTACGGCACGCTCTCCAGGAAACCCAGTCGGTGTCATCTGCGGCCGGCTCCCATAAAGGCAAGCAGCCAGAGTTGAGTGGTGGTAGCTCGGACACCTCTGCCTCAGAATCGGATAGCGTTGACGGTGAGGGAGCGGAAGCGCCTCCATTAATTGATTGGGAGGAGCCTCCCGCCCCACCCACGCGGCCTTCCACCCCGCCGGCGCCTGTCGCCGCGTCGCAAAAAACGCCGCGGCTTCCGGTGGGCTGGTTGAGCGGTTCCGCCAAAGGCCCTTACCGAGAGCTCCCACTAGTGCCCGAATCCGATAATCACGATGGTCCGCCTTTGCGGGACCCGGAACCCCTTGCAGGCGGGCCGGGGGAGGGGCATCCACAGCCGTATCCCCCACCTGAATACTCAGGCCCCCTAGACCCCATATCATCAGAATGTGGAAGGAGGCATTTCTGGAAATGGGTCCCCTCTTTCACCTTTAGGCCTTTCGGTATACTAGGTGGGTACCAACCACTTAAGCCAGAACCATCCCCAGAAATGTACCCGGTTATTATTAACCATCAAGGCAACAACCAATATGAAGCATATGATTACAAACTTTTGAAGGAGCTAAGGCAGGCCGTCCATCAGTACGGCCCCAATGCCCCTTATACCCTGAACATGGTTGAAAACCTCTCCGCCCTAAATCATACGCCCGCAGATATCGTTCAGTTAGCCCGTGCTTGTTTGCCACCAGGCCGATTTATAGATTGGAAAGCGTGGTTTGAGGAGTTAGCTGAGGAACAAGCGGCTAAGAACGCAACGGGAAGACATGGCGCGTGGAATACAGACATGCTGTTGGGGAGGGGAGCCCATGCCCAAAATCAAACGCGGTTCCCTCAAGAGGTCTATGCCCAAATCTTCCGTTGTTTCGTGGGAGCTTGGAAAAAGCTGACAGGTGAGGGAGAGGCTCAAGCCTCGCTCAGTAATATTCATCAGGGCCCCACAGAACCTTTTGTGGACTTTGTAGCCAAAATGCAGACTGCAGCCGAGAGAATTTTCTCAGATCCAGGGGTGGCAGAGACTGTAGTTAAACAAATGATATTTGAACAGTGCAATAAAGAATGTAAAGTTATTTTAGCACAAAACAGAGGAAAACAGCTGACGGACTGGGTTCGGCTTTGCAGAGATGCTGGCAGCCCGTTAACTAATGCAGGTCTAGCTGCCATGCTAGCCAACTCCTTACAAGTGTCTGTAAAGAAATCTAAAGAACTAGAAATGAAGCCCAGAGGATGTTATCATTGTGGCCAGCTGGGACATATTAAGAGGAACTGTCCCAATAAAGGTCAACCACCTGCCACTCCACAGTTTGGTAGACCATATGCAGCAACCAGGCTATGTGGCCGTTGCCACAAGGGACCTCATCGCGCAGAAGACTGTAGGTCAGCCTTCGATGCGCAAGGTGTGCGCCTTTCTGGCCGTCCTGAACAGGACCCAAAAAACGGGCAGGGGGGGTCCACCCTTTCGGTGGGCCCCCCTGCATGCCATCCGGCGACACGACGCCCGCCCAAATCCGCGCATCCCCTGGGTCAGCGGGACTGGACCTCTGTGCCACCTCCAGACTCGTACTGACCCCCTCCATGGGTGTCCAGTTGGTAGGGACCTCCTTTAAAGGGCCCTTGCCAACAAAGACTGTTGGGCTCATAATAGGGAGAGCATCCACAGCCCTGAAAGGACTAAATGTCATACCAGGTGTTGTGGATTCAGATTTCACAGGTTACGTCCAGATTATGGTACAATCTCAGCAAGGTACGCTGGTCATTGCAAAAGGTGACAAGCTGGCACAGCTCTTGCTCTTACCCAGCTTACATACACTCTTTCCGAGTAGACCCAGACAGAGAGGAGATAAGGGATTTGGGTCTTCAGGAGAAGTTTTTGAGGGCCTCCATATGTCTCTGGAGTCTCGACCCATGCTGACTATCAAGGTACAAGGCAGATCTTTCCTAGGCCTGCTAGATACCGGGGCCGATCGGTCAATTATAAGACAGCAGGACTGGCCCTCCACCTGGCCGACGTGCAAGGCGGAAGATACCATCAGAGGAATAGGCCAGGTTTCGGCACCCATGCTGAGTGCCGCTGCCCTTCATTGGGCAGACGAAGAAGGACACCAAGGTAGTTTTCAGCCATATGTATTAGCCCTGCCTGTTTCCCTGTGGGGAAGAGACATTCTTACCCAGATGGACGTTACCTTGACCAGTGGTTGCTCCCCAACCTCTAAGCGATTGTTAAAAGGAATGGGATATGTCCCCGGCAAAGGCTTAGGAGCCTCGTTACAGGGACGTGTAGAGCCCATACAAGCTACCTCCAACATTGTCAAGCAAGGCCTGGGTTTTTCCTGGGGGCCACTGAGGGAATGTTCCCACCCACACCCATAAAGCTAAAATGGAAAACCAGATCTCCGGTTTGGGTGCCTCAGTGGCCCTTATCACGGGAAAAGCTCTCCGCATTACACACTCTGGTGTCAGATCAGCTAAGAGAGGGCCACCTCATTCCCTCCACATCACCTTGGAACACCCCTATTTTTGTCATAAAGAAAAAATCAGGCAAATGGAGGTTGCTGCACGATTTAAGAGCCATCAATAATTGCATGGAGCCTTTAGGGCCCGTTCAGATGGGGTTGCCCCTCCTTTCGGCCCTGCCAGAGCGTTGGCCTGTTATCATCCTAGATATCAAAGACTGTTTCTTTTCTATCCCACTTCACACAGAGGATACCCAAAAATTTGCCTTTACTGTGCCCTCTCTAAACCAAGAGGAGCCCTGTCACCGCTTTGAGTGGACGGTCCTGCCCCAGGGCATGACCAACAGCCCTACCATGTGTCAGTTGTATGTCGCTGCACAGTTGGCCGATACCCGGCAGCAATTCCCCAAAGTAAGGATCCTTCATTACATGGATGATATCTTGCTGACTCATGAAAGCCCAGATCTCCTTAACGCTGCACTATCACATTTGGTTCTTACACTTAGAGAGGTCAATCTTGAAATAGCCCCAGAGAAGATCCAGATGACCGAGATTGTCACCTTCCTGGGAGCAAAACTTACGTCTACTCAAGTCTCCCCCCAAAAGGTGTCTCTCAGGTTAGATAAACTGAACACCCTCAATGACTTACAAAAACTCATGGGAGACATAAATTGGGTTCGCCCATATCTGAAGTTACCCAATGCCGAATTAAGACCCTTGTTTGACTTGCTTAAAGGGGATCCGGACTTAGCTTCGCCCCGGTCCTTCACCCCTGAAGCGAGACAAGCACTATGCCAAGTAGAACAGGCACTCAGTAGTGCCACGTTAAAAAGAATAAACCCTGATAAGCCTTTCGAAGCTTGCCTGCTGCCGACGGTGTCACAGCCCACGGCGGTGCTGTGGCAACAGGGGCCATTACTCTGGATCCACCCTGGAGTTTCTCCAAAAAAGATCTTAGAGCATTACCCTACCGCAGTTGCAGATCTGGCCCTGGAGGCCATCAAGAAGGCCATCCAACACCTTGGCCAACCACCAAAAAACCTTAGAGTACCCTACTCTCTCCCACAAATTGAGGTGCTTACCGGATGCATAGATCAATGGGCTGTTCTCCGATGCACCTTTTCGGGATGTATTAATAACCAATATCCCAAAGACCCCCTCTTACAGTTTGTCACCCAACATCCAGTAATCTTTCCCAAAGTGACTTCGTCTAGGCCACTAGCGAACGCCCTCACCGTGTACACGGATGGCTCCAGCTCCGGTACAGGGGCGTATTGTGTGGAAGGGGACACTCCCAAAACAGTGTTTTTTCAACCACAAAAACCGCAGTGGGTTGAATTGCAGGTTACTATTACAGTCCTGAGAGAGTTTCCTGGCCCCCTGAATATTGTCTCTGATTCCCTTTATGTCGTAAATTCTCTACAAATCCTAGAAACTGTGGGCATTATAAAATGCTCCTCCACTGTAAGCACATTCTTTCTCGAGCTGCAAAAGACGATTCGTACTAGGCAACATCCCTTTTACACAACTCACATTAGGGCCCATACAGGCCTACCTGGTCCCGTGGCCCAAGGAAATCACATAGTAGATGTGGCCACTCGACAGCCACACGTCTTCCCCGTGCTGACACCATATCAGCAAGCCCGAGAGTTCCACGCCAAATTTCATATCAATGCAGGTACCCTGGCTAAGCGGTTTAGTATACCGCGAGCGGCCGCTAGAGACATAGTCCGAGCTTGTGGAAATTGTGTTACTCAACAGCATATCCCATCTGTGGGAGTTAACCCTAGAGGTCTCGTCCCAGGAGACATTTGGCAAATGGATGTCACTCATCATTCAGAGTACGGAAAAATCAAATACCTGCATGTGTCAGTAGACACATGTTCTCAAATATTATTTGCCTCTGCTGAGACAGGAGAAAAAGTCCACCAAGTCATTGCACACTGCCTCGCCGCTTGGGCAGCGTGGGGCAAGCCAAAAATGTTAAAGACAGATAACGGACCTGCTTATACCAGTAAAACTTTCCAAAAATTTTGTGATAATATGGGAGTACAATTGAAGCATGGAATCCCTTACAACCCTCAAGGACAAGGTATCATTGAAAGAGCACACAGGTCTCTGAAAGACTTGCTCAAAAAACAGAAAGAGGGGATAGGTCACGGCCTATCCCCAAAGGCTCAACTGTCTGTAGCCTTATTCACGTACAATTTCTTAAATGAAAATTCACAGGGCATGACACCTGCCCTTCAGCACACCTCCCCGAGTCCTCCACATAGAGGTCTAGTCCGATGGAAGGATGTCCTGTCAGGACAGTGGCAAGGCCCTGACCCCGTGCTCAGCTGGGCCAGAGGCTCTGTTTGTGTCTTCCCACAGGAACCAGGACGTCAACCGGTGTGGGTTCCGGAGAGATTGGTGAGAACCGTATCAACGCCCGAGAGCGCTGAGAAGCTGCAGCCTGACCAATTGGGGAACCCCCAACATGACACAAGAGACCCAACCTTCAACGCTGGTGACGACCAGCAAGATGACCAGCAAGATGATGAGAATGATCCTGACCGCCTCCCCGTCGTCCAGGGGGAGGACCGGTGATCCCAACCCCTATTCCCCTATAAATACCCTCCTGATTTGTTTTCTCTTTCTCAGCAGTGTTGCAGTGGTTCAGGGAGAAGATCAGTTCCTCTGGGGCCTCTGGCACCATCCCCCGACGCTAGCTCCCTTTTCTGCGGGGTCCCCCGCCTCTCCTCAGTTCTTCACTCCTAATTTAACTCTTAGCCTCCATCATCTACCTTTGCCTGCCAATGTTTCCTCCATAACCTTCAACGAGACCTTTCCTCTAACCGATGATACGCTGATCCTTTCATTTGCTAATCGCTCTATAGCTAATTGTTCCTGCGCAAACAGCACAAGTACTGCCTGTGATACCCATTGCACTCAGGTGACTTTTGGAGTCTTGCTAGAATTTCTTAATACCTCGGCTGGCTATCAACAGGATTGTGAGGGGTTGCTTAACAAAAATGAGACGAAAAGATGCCTCAAGTTTTCTGGGTTTAGACCAACAGTCCTTAACTGCTCTCGAGATCCTGATGCCCCGCAGCCTCCTTTCCCCCCTTGCGCGCATGATCTGCACAGGAAAACCACTCTGGGGGACTTCTCTTGGCACAGCTGTATGCCCGTGAGGCACCCGTTCCTCTTAAGTGAGGACTGGTGGCTCTGGTCCGTGCGCCCTCACATACGTAATTTCACAGCAATAAGCAAGATCCGAAACTATACTGAGGCATCGGCGTGGGGTACCGTAAACCAATGTCGAGAACCGCTAATCAACCCCATAGCCTCCCGTATCCAAACCTTCGCTCAGCATTTGGCCTGCAACCCCCTGGGGGCATGTCTGGACCTGCGCTATTTCATGCTATTGAATGGTACCCTTACCAACACGTCAACCGACGTGACGGGTGACTCTACCACTGCCAATTGTTCTTTTTCGGGTGCAGAGGGAACATATGCTGATAAGAATTGTTCCTTCCCTTTGCACAGGCAGGTTTGTGTGCTCCCTCCCTTCGCCTTTCTACTCTCTACAGAGCCTACCTTTAACTGTTCCAGCGTCCCCTGTACCCTGTCTGAATGCTGGAACGGATTCCCTCCCTACGCCATCCTAACCTACCGTCCCAGCTATGTTTGGGTCCCGGTCAACACCACTGATTGGGTAGGCCCTATTACCCAGGTTGTGTCAACGGAAAACTTTCCGTTTTCTGGACCTTTTAATCCCTCCCTTAACAGGAAACCAAGAAGTGTCAAAAGCTGGCTGTGGAACCTCGGCGGCATCGTCGCTTCAGTGTTCTTCCCAGCAGTGGGGAATGCGGTGCTTCAAGCCTGGACAACGGAGCAGATCGCCCTGACGATGGAAACAGTCAACACTTTAGCCAATGCCACCCGGGACGCGTTGCACGCCCACAATCTAATGTTAGAGTTGAATTCGCAAGCGATCCAGAAAATGCAAAATGAAATACAGGAACTTGGACAGGAGATAGATGGGCTCTGGAAAACAGTCGAGCAACTGTGTGACACCCGATGGATCCTTTTCAGACTTTGCGTCACTCCGGTTAGGGCCAATGTAACTGCTAGCACCCACAAAGTTTCTGACTGGCTTAAAAATACTTATCTGCCAACTTTTACCAATCTTACCCAGCAGGTGGACGTCAGCCTGGACAAGATTGGGACCGTTAAGTTGACCCCCGTTAAGTTCAACCTTGCCAGTTTGGTAACTGACCTGTGGACCCGAGTTACCTCCTGGTTTTCATGGCCCAATCTGACCACTTGGGTTCTCCTCGCTATAGGGTTGTTGGTGGGTTTAGTAATCGTCAAATGCCTGTTAGAACGCTTGTTTCAAGCACAGCAGCAACTGCGCGTTACCACTATGATGGCTATGTCTTCAACCTGTAGTACTCCTGACAGTAGCTTCTATACTGATCGATCCCCGTCCCGGCCACTCGGGGTGGGGCGCTCTGGGGCCAGGTTCGCGGTAAAGTCCATGGCCGTATCCCGGATATAACATATAACTCCAGCAGTCTTAATTTTTGTCTCAGGCGAGTCTCTTAGGCGGAGTCCCAGTTGTGGCCAGACTGGACTCTGGCCATTGCACAGAGACGCCTAGTGACGCCTTTGACGCTGGTTGCCACTCTCCTGCCCCAACCGTCTTTCCCCAGTTACGAGGCGAAGTACTGTAGGGAGAGTCACGTTGTTTCCAGCTCACGGGCTCTCCGGTCTCTATATGAGGTAAGCATTCTGGTCGGTGCCAGAGGTTCCGCCGTAAAATGGCAGGGGCCTAGTCCAGACTCCCCAAAGCACCAAAACATGTAGTGGGTCACTCAGGCCCACGGGAGTACACTCATCAATGGAGACACTGGGTTGAAATATATAAAAAAGGGGGGAGATGTGGGGAGCCGCTTTCCGGGTTAAGGCCTAGTGGACACGCCGCGACCTGCTCTAGAGTAGCCCCCGCCCATCGTTTGAGCCAAGATGGCGCCCGTATCCTGCTTCCGCATATGACGCATGAGGCAGCGATTGCTGCTAGCCTATTGTACACGCTTACGTAGTGCCAGCACATTAGTTGTAACTGTTGTATATAAGAAATTACCCGGGCTAGCCTCGGAGAGACAGCCCACAGGGAGCCGTGCCTGACGGCCGCATAGAGGTTGTTCTCCCGCGGGGTATAGGGCCTCGTGTGGAATATGTAACAGAGAAAGTTTTCTTCCTGGCTCCAGTAAAAGGCTTGCATTCACTGCTATTGTGTGCCTCAAGTGTCAGTTTGTCTGTGTCTCTCCCTCTTTCCCTCTGTTCTCCTTGCCGGCCGAGGACAGGACGCACGGGACCGAGTGAGAAGGCGCCGGACAAAGGAGTGCAGAATATTCAACAGGATTGATTGTATAGATCCAGAAATAGATAGCACAGTACTGTGTGATGGAAGCACAATATTGTAAGTACTCTGAACAAAGATGAGTATGAGTACAGATGAAAGAGGAAGGCTAGGGGCATGTATGATACCAGAAAGAAAGAGGATAAAGACTGAGACTGTATAACTTAGTGAAACCTAGAGTGGTCAATGATGGTGATTAAGGGTAATAATATAAGAATGTTTTTACATGAGAGAGAACAAATGAATGTCAACATTGCAAGGTGTTGAAAATTGGATGGTATGGGGAAAAAATATGATCAATGCAAACTAGAGTCTATAATTAACAGTAACATTGCAATATGCTTCCATTAATTATAACAAAGGCAATATACCAAAGCTAAATGTCTATGAGAGAAGGATACAAGGGAGGGGTATGGGATTCTTGGTGTATTTGTTGTATGACCTTTTCATTATATTTTATTTTATCTTCTTTTATCCTTCATTTTTTTTTCATCCTCTTCCTCTTTCATTGCTGAGGAATGGGAATGTACTCATATAGATTGCAGTAGTAAATGCATAACTATGTGATTATACAAGGAATCTTGATTTACTTAGGATGGATTGTATGGTGTGTGAGTAAAACTGTTCAAAAAATAAACAGAGGGATACAAGTGCTGGAGAAAGTGTGGAGAGAGGGATATACATATTCACTTGTGGGAAGTAGAATGGTGCAGCCCATCTGGAAGGCAGTCTGGTGGTTCCACAGGAAGCTAAGTATGGGGTTCCCATATGGTCCTGCAACACTCTTATTGGTTGTATACTGGAGGAATTGAGAGCGAGGACATGAGTGGACATTTGCCCACTGGTGTTTAGGGCAGCAGTATTCATTATTTGCAATGTATGGAGGTGGCCTAAGGGTACATCAACTGATAAACTGAATGGTGAACACATACAATGGAATATTGCATGGTGGCAAAAAGGAATGAAGTTATGAGGTATGCAACTAGGTGAACAGACCTTGAAGACAGTAGGTTGAATGAAATAAGCCAGAAATGAAAAGACAAACATTATAACACCTCACTAATACGGACTAACAATAATGTGCAAACTCTGAGAACTGAATCTGGGAGCATGGGTTATCAGGAGAAAGCTTATGTAAAGGTTCCTAGATTGAAGCTTTTACAGCAGTCACATCTCTTCATGAGTTGTGAGGTATTTCTAAATTCTGAGATGCTGAACTGTTTGTGTGTGACTGGTCAGTACATGGAGGTTTGGGTGTCTGTGTCACCTGGGACTCAGAGTCAGAGTTCAGCGGCTGTGAGTGTTGGCAGTGCCTCATGCAGCACACTGTTAAAGAGGCTAAAAAGGAGATCAGACTTTGATTGGAGATATGAACAAAATGGACTTGGTTGAGACGGGGTAGATCAGATTAAAGGGTAGAGGATGATATTAACTATGTTTTAAAACTTCAGCTTCTGTGTGGGACCAAAGGAAGAGATGCTTATTTGTTGCAAAATCTATATTTTCTGTAGCACACTATGTACTTAACTTGTATGTCAGTTTACTCAAACACCATAATTACATAGACCTTAACTAGGGAGTGAAATCTGGTTGATTTGTACAGGTTAGCATGAAGCCCAGATACAACCCAGATAATTTGGGAAGAAAATTAAAAGTATTTGCAAAGCCCCCTTGATGAACTGGGGGAAAATGTGGAAATATTAAACTTCCCTAGCTGGGGTATTCCTGATATTCTCCTAAGCATTGGGGACTATAAATTTAGAAGGCTGAGCCCTCAATCTTGGGGCTTGCCCTTATCAAGCTTGTTACTGCAAAGGAGAGGCTAAGCCTACTTACAACTGTGCCCGAGAGTCACCCCCAGAGAACCTCTTTTGTTGCTCAGATGGGGCCTCTCTCTCTAAGCCACCTTGGCAAGTAAACTCAGAGACTGCCCTCCCCCCATGGGGGACATGAATCCAGGGGTGTAAATCTCCTAACAATGTGGAACGTGACTCCTGGTGATGAGTGTGAACCTGGCATCATAGGATTGAGAAAGACTTCTCAACCAAAAGGGGGAAAAGAAATGAAACAAAATAAAGTCTCAGTGGCTGAGAGATTTCACATAGAGTTGAGAGGTCATTCTGGAGGTAACTCTTAAGCATTATACAGATATCCTTTTTCAATTTTTAGTTTATTAGAAGAGCTAAAAGGAAATATCTGAAACTGTTGAACTGTATTCCAGTATCCTTGATTCTTGAAGATGATCATATAACTATTTAGCTTACATGGTGTGACTGTGTGATTGTGAAAACCTTATGGCTCATACTCCCTTTACCCAGTTTATGGACAGATGAGTAGAAAATGGGGACAAAAAGTAAATGAATACCAGGGCGGGGGGGGGGGGGGGGCAGCAGGTTATAGGTGTTCCTTTTACTTTTATTTTTACTCTTATTTTTATTTTTATTTTTTGGAATAATGAAAATGTTCAAAAATAGTGGTCATGAATGTACAAATATATGATGATGCTGTGAACAATTGTACACTTTGGATGATTGTATGGTATATCAACATATTTCAATCAAATTGCATTTAAAGAAAGAGCATTATCAAATATGCTATGTATGTACATGCAAAAATAGTGTTTTAGTTTGCCAGGGCTGCTATAATGAGGTACCACAGACTAATTGGCTTTAACAACAGAAATTTATTGCCTCACAACTTTAGAGGCTAAAAGTGTGAAATCAAGGTGTCAGCAGGGCCATGCTTCCTATTAATGGGAAGAATCTGCTCCATGTCTCTTCCCTAGCATCTGGTGGGTGACCGGCAGTCCTTGATTTTCCTTGACTTGTGGCAGCATAGCTACATCTCTACCTCTGTCACATGGCACTCTCTCACTCTCTCTCGCTCTCTCTCACTCTCTCTCTCCTTCTGTCTCTCTGTCTTATCCAATTCCTCTCCTTATAAGAACACCATCATATTGGATTAGGGCCAACTCTAAGACAGTTTGACATCATCTTAAATAATAACAACTTCGAAGATCCTATTTACAAATAAGTTCATGTTCACAAGACCCAGGGTTAGGACTCAAATGTCTTTTTAGGGACACAATTCAATCCATAACAAATTGGGAAAGAACAGAATACCCGAGAAGCACATGTCTGGGATACCTAACGCAGAGAAGGGTTCTCAGAGCAAATGACAACTAACCTGAGACTTGAAAGAAGAGTGGCAAAGAATTAGAAGAGGAAATGTATTGGGTATCAGGTGAGTGAAGAGTTCAGAGTTTGCAGTTTTCACAATAGGGAAATTTGTGCTTTACTGCAAAGTCGGGGCCCACAAAATTTCTGTTGTGTGAAGAAAGAAACAGCATATCTGACCACAGAGTGCAAGCTGAGAAGGGCTGGGAGATGAAAGTGAGAGGGAGGTGGAAGAGCGACAATGGGGTTCAGTTTTGGATAAGTGCCTCTGGCTACCGAGAGAAGGACACTGTAGAGAGGGGTGGAAAGCAGGAGCAGGAAACCACAGAGGAGGCTGCTGCAGCGATTCTATGGCTCTGGAGAATGGGAGAAGGACTTGAGTATTGATTGGTGTGGAGAAGTGCTGGTATCACAGATTGAACAGAGATGGAGGAACTGACTCAGATGTTAAACCTCACCCCAGAAACAGGAGCATATGGGAAAAGAGCCAAAGTCTCAGGTTGTGAAGTCTGTTCCTGAACTTCCTTAATCCTGAAGGACGAGGAGGACTTTCCCAAGTAAAGGTATAAATTTGGCAGAAGCAACTTATTTCTCAAGCTCCTGCATGTCAGCGGGGGGAGTTATGCTTCAACCTCTTGTGGTTGCAGGCTCCTCATTGAAAATCCGCCCTTCACCTGGGACAGCCCTGGTCCATGGGTGCTCTTTCTGGAACCTGGGCTTAAGGAGCAACTTCTACTCAATGGATGCACGCCTCAGAAATAGCAATAGCACAAAAGGGCCAATGGAAATACGGAAGGCTTGGACCCAGCTTAGAACCACCACACTATCACTTCACCCGTGTGCCACTGGCCAGAGAAAGTCACATGACCAAGGCAAAAGTCAAGGGGCAGGGATCCATAGCCTGCCTTTAACATGAGGTGCTGCAAAAAGGTACACATCAAAGGACTTAGCACAGGGGGCATGGGTGGCGGGTGACAAAGAATGGTGTCATAATCCAGTCTACCAAAAGGAGCATCCAGGAGAGAGAAGCTGCATGAGTAAAGAGTGTGTGCAATGATAAGCCAGAAATTAGTTTGACTCAGCTGTTTTAATTCATGTTAAGGTATATGAGTGCTACAGTGCAAACATGTGCAGGGTGATCTGGGAGCAGATGAAAGCAGATGGGCTCCTAACCCAGTCCTGGGGTATTGTTGAAGAGACTTACCAGGCAGAGAGAGGGGGCATGTGGCAAGCCTGGAAGCCTGTGGAATTGCAAGCCCTTGAATAAAGCAGGGCTCAATGGCTGAGGGTACACTGTCTTCGTGGCCCCACAATATGTATTTTGGCAAGGTTTATTCTTGAACAAAGTAGACAGGTTCTTGGTAGTAATTTGATGGGTACTAGGAACGGTCTTCTATCCACCCCATCCCCACCCCCCACGCCCCAAAAAAGACCCTCAGCACATCTAAAAAGCCAGTGGAATTCAGAATGTATTGCACTAAAACAGCAAAGAGGATACAAGGGGCTGGCTTTCCTGCTGTGCTAAGCAACAGCCTACCCCATGGCATAGGGCTCCTACAGGAATAAACTGTTTGTTCTCCTATCAGCAGGCTAGTTAATCCTCCAAAACCCTTGCCAGGAATATGCGCACAGTAAACACTCTGTTTCATGAGAGTCATCCCACAATAAGCCAAAACAGGAGTCTATTCCTTTGCAGATCTGATCACCTCTCAGTCCCCTTTCTCTGTACTTACCAGAGGTGATCACTGATCTCCAGAAATGATGCCAGATTTCACAGGAGGCCTCCTAATTCCTCCCCTTTTTGCCAGCCAAGTAGAGGTACAAGTATATTTTAAATACAAACACATGTGTATCAGATTAAATGAGACCAACAAACTCCAAAGAGTAGCTTGAAGTCACACAGTCAGTGGCTCAATGTGGATTAGAAAAACTTCATGCCCTGTCTGATCCCCAATCCTTTCATCTAACCACAAAGCAAGTTGTTAAATGAACAAAACATAAAAAGCATTAACCTCTCCTAAGTTACATTTATTTTCTTGTATATTTGGCATTTATTTTGATTGTGTCAATTGGTGTGGCTTAGTATACAGAGTTCTGTACATTCTGGGTTTTTTATTTCAGTTTGCATTTTCCTTATTCTTCAGTTAAAGTTACTGTTTTCCATTTTCTAATAAAAGTCTCAAAATCTGTCCTTTGCTTTGGTGTTACAGCAACCTGGAATTTAGCAAGATTTTCCCTACTCGACACTGAAACGGAATGCCATTTCAACATTAGTCATTCTTGATGAATTGATTTGAATGTTTCCTAGAAGAACAAAATTATTTTAACTGTGATTTCACATATTTTCTGTGGCCGTTTGACTCCCCAGTGAGAGTCTCTGGCCTTTAAATATGCCCTAACATTTCTCCACTCAATGTAGTTGGTGTCTGTTGTAATCTCTGGTGCATTTCATGTCCGTGCACACCCGCAGCTAATTTCATTTGAAATGAAAAGCTCTTGACTTCAGTGTGGCAGCACCACAGGCTGAACACTGTGGCCCCAGGGCCATCGGGAGGTCTCTTTCTGAAAACAACAGAAATGACCCCACAGAAAATGAAGGACTTTACTTGATACAATCTGAGCTGTTCCTACATGTCCACTTTGCACTAACTGCCAAGCATATGTGGTGAGATTCGTAGATTGCCCAAGTACAAATGAGCATAAAGATCCTTTGTTGCACCATTTTTTCCAAAAGGCTGAAATTCACTAAAGAAATATGAACAATTCCCAATTTGTAAAGATTACTATTTAAATGATCATGGAGATGAACAAAACAAACAGCAACACAATGATTTCCAATAATGTGGCTTATCATAAAATAGCCAGGCTTCTAAATTGGAAAGAAAATCACTACATATAACTGATGACATAGCCATTAGCGAGCTCCATGACTGTCCACGGCTAAGGACATTCTTGCCTGCTGTGCTGGCAGGGCCAGGACACGAATGAGGCAAGCAAGATGTCCTCCTTTGGTGTGAAATTTAAGGGCATGCTAAAAACTCACTAATCAAGATAAATTATACTTTAATGTAATATTTTAAGAAGTCAAAATTAGTGCCAAAAAATCCATAATGAACAAGATATCAAAATTAATTGATAATCAAAGTCGATCAATTATAACAGTTACTGCTCTCCAGAGTTGGGGGGTAGGGGGCCAGGCAGCGGAGAGAAATCTGTGCTTATTCAAGTTTTGTGTTCTATATCCCTTAGATTAAAGAAGACTGGAAAATTGGGGAAGAAGAAAAAATGTAAAGAAAAGGGAAAAACAAGGCTCACAGCTGCTCAATGAGGCTGTCATTAACCTTGGTCTATTCATCTACCTAGGGCTCTCCTTCTTTGAAGAGGAGACGACATTCTCTGCCTGCACTCTGTGCTCTGCCAGCAGCCTCATTCCTTTCCTCACCAGCCTCATGCCCTGGGAAGCTATCACATGTCCATGCCACAGCTCAGTGCTCACTGGGGACCTGGCTATTAGGCCCCAAGGATGTGGAAAGTGTCGACAATAGCCCAGGTAATTAGGCAAATATAGCTGGTCAAAGTTACCTGGAGAATCATCTTGTGGAACATTTTAATTATTAGAATAGTATTTGGAGACAGTGGAGAAAAAAATATTTTTTAATGAAAAGATAGGATGTTATAATGTGTGCTATATAATATTCAAATATAAAATCTTATCTGTCACAATTGTTGGCAGGGGGAAAAGTACACACAACAAAGCATTGCTTAGGGATGGAGAGTCCCTGAGCAGAGGGCAAACATGTGCCCCATGTAGGGCAAGATGAGGCCACCATCTGTGTGCTGTTTGATATTTTATTAATTTCCACTGTTGAGAACTTCAGATCTTTTCATTATTGGTATATTTTACTGAGCTTGTGCCTTCAGGCTTTTCAAGTAAAGGGCACAATTTCTTTAAAATTTAATTTTAAATCATTGTGCATTAAAAGTTTTTTATTATCATGAATGTGTTTAAAAGTGGAGTGCTGAAGTTATCACATAGGTTCCCCAAACTGATGAAAATTAAAAGGAAAATGTACTTTTGAGAATGGGAGACCCTGGATAAGCAACTCAGATTAAAGAACACAAGGTCCACATTGGATCAAACTGACTGCCTTTATGTCTATTCAGGCATGTCCAATGGGTGGATTCATAGGCCCATTCCATTCATTCATTCACTCAACACATATTTATTGATTGTCTACCGGGTTTCAACACTGAGCAAAAGAGACTGGTCCCTGCTCCCATGGAGCTTTCAATCCTGTGCAGAAGAGGGCCTTTAAGCACATAATTATCTAAATAAATGTAGGGCAGGCATACAGAGCTTCCAGAACACATAATTGGGGGACCTAATATAATCTAGGGGTTCAGGGACAAATTATCTGAGGAAGTCAGAGCTACATTCAGACCTGAATAGAGAAGGCATAGTTTAACTTGGTGAAAGGGTGCCTGGACACGCATGGAGGGAGCATTTGAGGAAGTAGGCAAACAGACTGTGATGATAGAGAATGGCAAATTAAAAAAAAGGATTTCAAAAAGTGAATGCAGAGAATTAGCATGAAAGGTAGGCAAGTGTGGGTTTGATAAAGGAATTAAAGCTAACACGAAAGGAGAGAAGCAGTACAAGGGGAAGTTTAGAAAGATACAATCAGAAGATCAGAGAAACAGTCACCAATGACTTCAGGCTGGAGCATCTAAGTGTGGACAGAGAAATGAGCTTTCAGGGAAGTTTGCAAAGCCTACCTTGACCACAGGGCGGGAGTTCCCAGGAAGGTCTGTGAAGCTGTTGCATAAGTGACAAAGCCACCATGTCTGAAGCCCACAGCCACCTGAGAATAATGGCTTCCCCTTCACTTCCACCTTTCAAAGCTTGCCTCAGCTCCCTCCATCAGCTGTTTCTAACCCAAGGCCATGAAGGGAAAGGGATTCTGGAGAGTATTGCTCCCAGCCTTAGGTGGGACCAGCAAAGCAGGCACAGGTCATTCAGAGCTTGTTGTCCAGCTTGGAATCCAATATTTAGTTTTAATTTTAGGAGCAATGGACAGCTATTGTAGGAATAACATAGTTAGATGTTCATTTGCACCATTTTACTTTGGCTATGCTATGGAGTGCAGACTGGAAGGCAGGGGGGAAGCAGGGAGATCTGTTAAAAAGTTGTTGTAAGCAAGAGATAATAATAATTTGGACTAGGGTAGGAAGAGAGAAAAGTAAAAAGATTAAGATATAAAAGAGAAGGGACTTCATTATGCATTGCATAGAGGTGGTGAAGAGGGACAGACAGCTATAGCTATGCCACATGGATTTCAATGCTGGTGCAATTTTCCCAGTCTTTAGATCCAGAGACAATAAGGATTGCCAAGGGCCTTCTAGGTCAACTCAACTAACTCCCTCCCTAATTCTGACTGATTACTATCTTTATTCAATACCACATTGATTAGGTAAAGGGTGCATGCATGCTTATTTCAGTACTTATTTTCAATACACATAATTTTCATGTATTTGCATGAAAAAGTCACTATTACAGCATGAGTTCAGGATGTACAGAACAAACATTTTCTCCTTTACTGCCAAGAGGGAATAGAGAGAACAGCGCACTAGACAAGAATTAGGATAAATGAACTCTGGTGTTCAGAAAAGACAGGTACCCTCCTTCCAAAGCTGTGTCTGAATCAGTAGTAGTCAGAGGATCAAGTTCAGAGATGGGTAAGAGAGGAGCTTAAAGGAGACTTGAAGGTGATGAGAAGAAACTCTATCTCTATGTGGATAGGGAGAGAGAGAGACTGCAGGCAGCAAAGCCTATGCTCCTCACCATCACCGTTTATCTGCTGTTGAAGCTCCAGGGATTGGCAGGAGCTGCCTCACTTCGAGAGGAGTGCTAAGGTAATTATGTGTTTGTATATGATACCATTTGTTAGAAAAATGCCAACATTTTACCTTTTGGCAGCATTGCTTAGTAAATGAGAAACTCTGATGATACAAGTATGTCTTGTTCTAAGTATATTTGATAGTAGACTTTCAAGTTTATAAACTTCATCAAATTAGTAGGAAGCTAATTGCTTACCAAAGCCTTGAACTTGAGAATTTAAAATTTTAGAGTTGTGAATTGTGTATGAGATGGTAAGACCTACTGGCAAAGTGTGACACGTTGCAGCTTCATAAAATTACAGGGAATAACGACTTAGACTTGATTTAAAATAGTTAAACAAGAAAGAATGGGATGAAGTTTTGCTGGTTTTGAGTGTGAATTCAAGGAACTATCAGGAAGACAAAAAATACGTATGGATCCACATGACCCAAGGAGAAAAGAAGAGGGAGAGAGTGGCACTTGACATTGTGAAAAATGGGATATATTCAAGTTAAGAAAATCTTGCAAGGAAAAAGTAAATTTCTAGTTTAAAGCATTCTCCATCCAATATCCTAGAATCCAGTGAAGAACTATGAGGCCCAGAATTGGCAATCATCTGAATCACTTTCTCCCCCAAAATACTTCAAATCTCTTAATCGATGAATTTTCCGCTGGATGGATTTATTTTTAATTTCATAACAAATTCCAATCAGAAATAGCATTCACTTTCAATAAATTTTTAAAACTTCATTATAAGACATGATTGCATTTTATAAACATTTTATAAGGATGTTATAGGAGATACATGTTTAGCCTCATGAAAATATCTGAATCATCAACCTTCTCTAAAATACCTCAGAAGAACTATAAAACCATTATTCTGACTTTAAAATAAAAATGTAATGATATGCAGGTACAAAAATTGATTCTTTATCACCCTTATTCAGAAATGCAATGCCTCTTTCTTCTTTAAAGCTCCTTAACATATAGTTGTCAACCAATGAAACATGAAGCATTCAATCAAATTACTTTCAAATATAAAATGAGTGTATTTTGAAAAATTAAATTTACTTCTTTTACTGAAATCAGATTTTCAAATATTGTGATGTGTTATTCAAACTGAAAAGGACAGATACTGAAGATTTCAGAAAAAGATTAGTGCAGCATCTAAAATAGCAATCTTCAGTTCATGAATGACACAAAACCATTTTAGATGGACCTGTTTGCATCCTGAGGGGGATTTTGGTGATTTCTATAATGTTGAAAGGAAATGTATTGATGTTGCAGGGTGGCCTGAGATTATTAACACTTATATATCTCTTAACAACACCCCCAGGTCACATTCCCACTGCATTTCTAATGTTGTGACGTGTTAAAAATAACAATGGTAACAACCTCATAAGTTTTCTAAAAGATTAATTGAGATAATGCACGTAAAACACTTAACACAGTGTCTAACATAAAACTAATGCTCAGTAAACAACTGCTGTTATTATAGTTTATCTCTCGTGCCAGCCAGAGGCATTCCATTAGCTGGGCCGTGAGTATAATTTTTCTATTGCATGTTGAGGTGATCTCAATAATTGTACTCTGTCCTCCTCATCTAATGACAGTAAAAGAGAGTTAATCCAAAATTAGCTGGTTATGCTTTTAAGCAAATTTTAGGAAATACATACATATATGTCCTACATCTGCAAGAATTCAGTAAAATGTCTCCAGGTTTTAAAACTTCAAAGAAGTACTTAAAAGTCCACAAGCTTGGGCTCTCCGTGAGAATTAGGCACAAAATCAAAAGATGGGGTTTCTAACCTTAACTCACATGGTAACTCATTTGGGACCATGAGAACATGAGAATCACCAGCAGATTTTTTTTTAATTCATTTTTCTTGAGATATTAACATACCATGCAGTCATACAAAACAAAGCATACATTCAATTGTTTATAGTACCATTACATAGTTGTACA
Organism: Choloepus didactylus; assembly: GCF_015220235.1. Lineage (NCBI taxonomy): Eukaryota > Metazoa > Chordata > Mammalia > Pilosa > Megalonychidae > Choloepus > Choloepus didactylus. Next base: position 60,875,267 of record NC_051320.1, on the reverse strand, counting down.
TTCATCACCAAAATTAATTTTTGACATTTTCATTGCCACACACACAAAAATAATAAGAATAAAAATTAAACTAAAAAAGAACAATTAAACTAAAAAGAACATTGGGTGCCCTTTTTTTTTTTCCTTCTCCCATTTTTCTACTCATCCATCCATAAACTAGACAAAGGGGAGTGTGGTCCATATGGCTTTCCCAATCACATTGTCACTCCTCATAAGCTACATTTTTATACAATCATCTTCAAGATTCATGGGTTCTGGGCTGTAATTTGATAGTTTCAGGTATTTACTGCTAGCTATTCCAATGCAGTAAAACCTAAAAAGGGTTGTCTATATTGTATGTAAGAGTGCCCACCAGAGTGACCTCTCGGCTCCTTTTGGAATCTCTCTGCCATTGAAGCTTATTTCATTTCCTTTCACATCCCTCTTTTGATTAAGCAGATGTTCTCCACCCACGATGCCGGGTCCAGATTCATCCCCAGGACTCATATCTTGCATTGCCAGTGAGATTTACACCCCTGGGTGCCAGATCCCACGTAGGGGGAAGGGCAGTGATTTCACCTGCCAAGTTGTGTTAGCTAGAGAGAGAGGGCCACATCTGAGCAACAAAGAGGCATTCGGGAGGAGGTTCCCAGGCACAATTATAGGGAGGCCTAGCCTCTCCTCCACAGCAACAGTCCCCCCAAGAGCAAGTCCTGTGGTAGAGGGCTCAGCCCATCAAGCTACCAGTCCCCTATGTCTGTGAGCACATCAGCGACCATTGAGGTGGGGAAGCCCAACTCCCCTGCATTCTCCACCAGCCCCTCAAGGGGGCTCACCAGCAGACTTCTTGAAGCAGACATGTTTTAATTTGTAAAGAAGTGTTATTAAACACATTACTGCATGAACAAACTTCACTTCCACCAAGGGCTATGAAGCTAGGAGTCCAGATAACTGTGGTTCTCCCATTGCTCCTTTGCTACTTCTCTTCTAGAATTTAGCATGCCCCAACATCACCATGATAGAGTGGCCAAAATAAGCAATAATTTTGGCTTACAAACAGCAAACTCCCAAATTTAAGTGGTTTAAATTGTAAAGGCACTTCACTGCTTATACACCAGAAAAGTCCAGAATTAGAGCTGTGTGGACCTGTTTTAATCCGCAAAATGTGTTGTCCCTCTGCCCTCTTTCATGGGTCAGCTTCACTGCTCAGGCTTACTTCCCACATGGTGCAAAATGGACTCACCAATTCCAGGTGTTACACACTCACATCACTTTTTTTCAAGAAAGATGACATCTCTTCCCTGGCCCATCAAATATGATGAGCATCACTCTGACTGGGCCATCTTTTGTCCTGTGCCCATGCCAGAAACTAGTCCTTATGGCTGGGGGATAGAATTATGTTTATCAACTCAGGGGATGGAGTCATGACAACTACTGCCCACAACATGGATGCTACAGAGTAAGAAAGGGATGGATGTTGGAACAATCAAAAGTTGTATCCACTTGTTGGATTATGCCACTGAGGCCAGAAAGTAGCTCCCAGAAAATTACAGAGGTTCTTTTGTAATTCACCTTTGTTATACTTACCACCTGTGAGATCTGCTCAAGTCCCAGATCACCAAAGAACAATCTGAAAAGTATATTTTTTCCTCTGCTAAAAAATTAGCACCCCTCTGACAATAGCTCCTTGTCCAGCTTGTATACTACCTCCATTTCCTTTTCACTGGAGATTATTTTTATAAACCACTTCAATCCCTCATACAAATAGATCCTTGATGAGTTCCTCCCAGACTGCTAAGTATGTGTTTTAAATTGGTGTCTAGAAGAATATTTATATTAAAACCTTACATATAAATGAATAATTTTATAAGAACTAACTGTGATTCAAAATCCCTGAAAAGAAACCAATGAATGAGAAAAAGGTAAATAGAAATTATATGGATTCCTCCCTGGATGAATTTCAGTGCACGGAGCCTAATGAGTTCATTTTTTAAAGGTACTATATAGGAAATGTAAGGGTGTCATATTGCCCTTTGTCTAGCCCTCATTTTTTCAATTGGAAGAAAAAAAACTTAAAGACCTTCGCGTCCTGAAATTCTCTCAAGAATTTTCAAAAATGATTTAGAATATGAACGAAATATTTCAACATGTTAAAATCTTTTGGAAAGAATTGTTTGTCTTTGCAGAGTTTAACTCAAAAGGTAATGAGTAAAAAAAAAAAAATAGGTAATGAGTACACTTTATTTCCATGTATTTACTGTGTCTAAACTATCATCTCACAATTTGTATTCAAAGGAACATACAGATCTTGTAATAACAGAAATGACAAACACCAAAACAACAACTTATGGGAAACTGAGTGAAAAAACATATATATACATAGTTTCTTTTTCCAAACTTTCTCAGGCCACCCTAGCTATCCACTTAACAGAACTATGTCTCTCGCTGTGTATGTACACTTGTGTATTTAGAGAATCTTGAATTTTCTATAAAAGTGGTGTAATTTTTTTGAATTATGACCCCTTTGGTTCTCTGGTAAAACCTGTGAAATCCCTCAGAAAAATAAAGTTACAAAGAAAATCAAATATATTGAAATACAGCTGTAAAAGTAACAAATTTTTAATATGGTACAAAATATGCTCCTTTATTAACACATTCAATAATATGATCTAGAAGCAGGTCTATTAACTACTAAAATTTCAAAGTAATTATGACCATAAATTATTATTTGAGGTAGCTGCAAAACTGTAATGTGATATGAACACATCTGTGATACTGGTAACAGAGTCACAGGCACTGCTGATACTACAGTGGTTTGCTGCCTCGACAAGGGTCACGTGGCTGAGATGCAGTCCCAGGAGGTCTGGCTCCAGAGTCTGCCTTCCATCGCAGTGCTATTCTGCCTAAAACAGACCGATAAGATGACTGAGCTCAACCTCTTCATTTTGCACATGAGATAGCTGAGGTTCAGAGAGCAGGAGCAAACTTGCTTCAGCAGCTAGTTAAGAAGCATAGTTTGGTTTTGGTTTTGTGGTGCTCAGCCATAATCATGGCTTCATGACACAACGTCATTAGGTATTCAGGCATGGCCCTCTTTATTTTAAACTAAGTAAAATAACGAATGTTCATAAATTTACCACCCAACCCAAGGACTAGATATTGACAAGTTACATCTGCCTCCATTAGCCAATCCTTTTCCTCCCCACTCAAACAACAGGTAATCTTTTGGAATTTATTTTTCACAATGAACCTCACATGACTAGGATTCATCCATATTGCTCAGAATACCTATAGTTCAAGCATTGGTTAAACACACACACACACACAGTTTATCTCTATGCTATTTATAGGAAATTGATTTGAACCCCAACCTCCTAATCATAAGACCAACTCTTACTCCACTACCCTAAAATTGCCACTCTCTTTTGCTCCAAGAATCCCTCACTCCTCTGAGTGACATAATTATTCAGAGAGAGCTCTTCCCAGAAGCCCTGAATCCCAACAGTAGGTGGCTGCCAACTGTACCTTTGGGTAAAGCTGGCTTGTTATCAGAACCATGTAAATAAATTAACACTAAACATCTCTAGCCTCGTGGAGAGGAAAAGAAAAATCGACACACTCACAAAGGGGCAGAGGCCAGGGGAATGTAGAGGGAAGGTGGTACAAGGTCACCACTGATTGGGCAGTGGGAGGTGGGAAGTGAGCAAGATTCTCATATTGCTTCACTTGGGCTGAGACCAAAAACCAAGCCTGGCTGAAACCTTTGGGGAAGGACTCAGTGCCATGTTGCTATGGTGATGCTTCCACCAGCACAGAGGCTTCCTCTGGGTTCTAGCAGAGAGCGGCCTCAAAATATCGGAGGCAGTGGGTGGGATGGAATGAGGGGAAGATAGGGCTACCAAAGCCAAGCCAGAGAATTCTGTGTGAAGACCATGAGATGAATATCCCCTCTGCTGTGTGCATGCATGTATGTGTGTGTGTCTGTGTGCGTGTGCACAGATGCACACGTTGAGGAGGTAGAGCCAAAGAGTGGGTTTTCTCTGCTACATGGCTATGGTGGGAGTGTAGCTTTAATTATCTCATTCCAAATCTCGCCCCCATCCCAAATGATGATCACTGACTCAGGTAACTCTGTTACAGAATTTCTCTTTTACTGGACTATGAACAGATCTTAATGTGAGTATTCTTCTCCAGACACACACACACACACACACACACACAAACGCACAACATACACTCTTCTGCCATCTTTTCTAAACAAACAACAGATTGCATTGCTGCTGTTCAGAATATTATGCCAGGAAAACAGAGAGGAAAAAAAAGAAAACTTCTTCATCGAGAGTCAAACCAAATGTATGTGCCCACCAAGTGATATACTGCACAATGATAAGCACTTCATAAATGTTCATCCAAGCCCATGCAAAGATTCGGGGAAATTGTTACTCATTCCTATTCTGCAGGGAAGAGCCATGTGTGAAAATGAGGCACATTTGCCATCTGCACAGCACATTCCAGAATGCTCGGCAGGCATTCTCTTTGAGGTCATTGTTATGGCCCCCATTTTATATATGGACAAGCAGAGAGAGAAAAAGAGGTTGTGATGCCTTTCCCCACTGTTTCACTCAGGATTCTCAGAAATAAGTAAGCTTTTTATTCATTGAAATCATATAAAAATGCAACAACTTTTGCCAGATCCCACATACACAGTTCTCAGGGTGCTCATTTTTCACCAGGAAACATAGCATCTACCATGACTATCACCAAGTATAAAATGAAGAATACATTTCTCTCTTCCTTTTGGGGTGACTCAACCTGAAATTTATGATGGCAGGTTCTCAGAGGCTACCATGCCAACCAATACCAACTCTGGATAAGCCACTCACAAGAACTAAGTCCCTACAGTACTGTGGCATCTTTGTGTTGCTACTTTCAAAAGTGAAATGAAATTAAAATGCTAAAAATCCATTAATTTCTTTTCCCGAAATGAAAATCTACAGCCATAGTAAAAAAATTTAAGTAAACATAAAAATAGAAATAGAAAGCCTGGCTATTCGGCAAGCCTCTCTAGTGACATTACTAGGGTGTGTCAATACTCTATGTATGACCCAGGGCAAGTTACATAATCTTTGTAAAACCTTGTTTTTCTCATCTGTGAAAGGGACTAAAAAAAGGGTCACAACTTCTCTGAGTGATTTTGATAACTGATTAAGTATTGTGCATGTAAACAACTTGGCACAGTGCTTAGCACACAGTAAGAGCACAGTAAACATCAAGAATTCTCATACTGTGCCTGGTTCAAATGGATCACTTGAACTGGCAAATGACTGCCCTTCCCAATGGAAGGGTAAAGAGATCCCTGCTTTGTGAATTATCGCAGAGACAGCTTTTAGCAAAATACTGGCCATTGAGAAATAAATCCTCAAATTATTGTTGAATATCCATTATTTATAACTTACATGCAAAGAAGTGGGCAGCTGTACAATTTTTAAAACCATGACAGCATTTTCAGCCCTGAGATGAACTCTGCCACAGTACTTGGGTGAGCTGATTGGAGAAACCATATAAAGGGAGGGATGCAGGTTGTTCCAGGGCACAGACTCCAACTCTGCGGCATGGATGTAGGCTGCTGGGCAACTGCAGCTGCAGCAGCCTGGCAGCAGATAAGACTGGGGCTGTTCTTTTGAATAAAGGTTTCCAGCTGACTGCACATCTAAGTGGCAGGGTCATGAATGTCCCTTAAGTTCTGGGAGGCAAGGCTATACCCACAATCTGAGAAGAGCCTTTTCTCCAGGGATGTACAAAGAGGAAGACTCACCCTCACCAGTCATTTGAGCCACAGAGACACATGTTAGGAATGAGGACCACCAAAAGCAATCACCTTTGAATAACAGAGAATGGCTGATTATTATGGAGAGTTTTATAACTCTGTGACTGTATTAATCTGTAAATTAATATTTACAGATATTAATGTGATATGATTTCTCCCTGTAACCACCCTAAGAGACGCATTGCTACTCAGCTCAATTAGCAATTGAGGAACATGGGGCAGTTAAATTCATCTGTGGCCACATGGAATCCCAGACTTGTACAAAATCGGAAGAGAACTTAGATACCACCTACTCCACTGTCTTCATTATGTGAAGAAAATGCAGTCAAGGGAGATTTGCTGGCTGGTCCCAGCCCTCACAACTCTTTGCAACAGATGAGAAAGCAAGAATTCTGCTACTTCCAAAACTCATTATGATCCATAATTTAGTTGAGAAACTGTGTGCCATCACCAGCCCCCAGGAGAATGACTCAAATACTCTATTGGTTTAATTACAAAGAACATTCTATCAATCACCACAATTTCTAGGAAATGACCAGTCACAGAAATTCTTCCAACTGCTCCTGAGATTGAACAGCCTCTTCCTGTCCGGAAATCTGCAAACTTGCTCTCCTGCTGCCTTGCAACCAATCAAGGACCTCCAAATATACTTAAAGACTCGTAATAGCAAAGCCTCTCCACCCTTCTTCCAAAAATCTCACCCTAATAATGTTCCAATCATAGAATATCTCAAGATTTCCCATTTTTACTTTATAAAACTCACTGTCCTTTCAAACCCTCACTGAACCCCTGCAGGAGCAAAAGTGACAGACAGTAGAAGGTTTCCTTGCTACAGCAGAGGTATGAATAAACAGACTTTGCTGATTTGGTCTCTTAGTTTGGTTTTCAGCAGTAGAATCTGAAGGTGTTATTTAAAAGCTGTGAACACTGAATAATATTTTTTAAAAGGGTATTTTTTAATCTAGTGGCTCCAGAGCACCTTAACAGCTACCCCAACATGAGCTCCCTACATGAGCTCCCTACATCTTTCTCAAGCAGAGTTCCAGTGAGATCATTTTGCAACTAGAAAATGATCTCTTGATTTTATCAGTTGCCAAAACCACGGGAAACTATTGCAAGGTTCTTTTTAAATTATTATTTTAGCTCTGTTATCCAACAGAAATGCAGTTGGCCTTTATTCATATGGCTTCCTTTCGTTTTTGCTTCTCATCTCCAACCAGAGAAGCTCTACTAGACACATGCCCCAAGCAGAGCTAATCTGACCCCACTCTGTGCTCTCAGAACACTTTAATCTTCTTTCTATTACAGCACTTAACATGAATTGACTTTGTATTAACAGTTATTTGTGTCTATGTCTCCCTTACGTTTCCTTCAGTCACTGTGCAAGGACTAGAGCTTCCTAAAGTTTGGAAAATGTGGGCCATAAGTTGGAATAATTAAATGTGTTACACCAATTCTTTCCAACATATTTGTTTAAAGAAATATATTTTGTTCACTTGTTCAATGCAAGGTGCTTTACTGGATCTATTAGTCAGGATGGGACAGGTTATAGGGCTGTAAGAACAACCTCCCCAATTGTCCATGGTTTGACACAGGACAAGTTTTTTTCTCACTCACACCACATGTGCAAAGCAGATCAATATGGATTTCTGCACCATAAGTCACTTAGGGACACAAGATGACAGAGAACTTGACATCTGGAATGTTGGTGGCTGTATGAAAGGATGAAAAAGTCTGGAGAATCATACACGAGATTGCATTGCCTAACTCAAATATGACACACCACTTTCACTTACATTTCATTTTGTCTACGAATCCTAAATGGTTGTGTCATGACCCTCATCCAAGGGGCCCTGTCAAGGTGATGTTCTCTTATTGCAGCAAGCAATAAACTCAGCCTTGCCTTATCAACAGGTGTTGCAGGTGATATTGCAGCATTCTATAATTGCCACCTTTCCAGTCCCCTGTATCAGTTTATTACCCCTGTAACCTGATCACTAAACCAAGTTGACATATTTTTATATTTTGGTTCAACAGTGCCCTGTTTCTGAACCTGTTCTGAACCACCCTGTTCAACAGTATCCAATTTCTGTACTCGTTGGGAGAGGCTAGATTGTACTATGGTAACAAATAACCCTAAAATCTCGGTCTTAATACAACAAAACTATATTTCTTGCTCACATTACATGCTCAATGTGCATAGAAGGGGGCTGTGCTCCTTACAGTTACTCAGAATCCCAGACTGACAGAGGCACTGCCTTCTGGGACATTGTTATCCTCCAAAACAGAGGAGGGAGAAACCACAGGATCATTCATGGTTTTTTTGCTGCCTCAGTCTAACAGTGAGAAATATTATTTCTTGGCCAGAACTACCCACATGGCCCACGGATACTTCATGGGCCCAGGGAACACATGAAGTATATTTAATGAGAATTATTGTCCCTGACACACACTAAGATTGTGAAAGGATATCAAAAATGAGAAAAATGAAGAGATTGCCAACAAGGGGCTTAAAATCCATGAAAGAAATAGACTATAACAACAAAAGACACATGAGAAATCTCTTTCTGAAGTCACTTCAGTCTGGAGCTTCCTCAAAACAAAGCCTCAGTTATTGGCAGAGAACTATCAGCAGCCAGGCTGGATCTAGAACCTCAGGCTTTGCTCCAAGCTAGGGAAGAAAGAGTCCAGGTCATTAAAGTTTGTTCTGAACCTCTCTTCCTTTACTATCCTGCTGTTTCCTTGATCAGATTTGAACTTGGAAGAGGGTGGGGGTGGGGGACATGATTTTGTAACTTAAAAATGATCTAGTAACCTGGGAGACATTCCACTAAATGAGTTCAAGATAATAATGTACTATCATTGTATACTTGTAAGTAAGTTTAGCAAGCTCAGAACCAATACGAATAAAGTGATTTAGAGATGCCTAAAATCATCCCAGAGACATGAGTAAGGCCACCAACTCCATACTGGAAGCTCTGCTGTATTTGACCATCCCTGTCATCTCAATTCACTCCTGGGATGGGGGCAGAGGTCTCTTTCTATGTGTCTGTTGGATAATCTGTTTTCTCCGCAGGGTTCCATGTTCCAGGGTCCTATTTCAGTGATTTAGAGCCCAGCCATGGGTCTAATCAAGTCTACATATATCCAAACATCTGTTCTCATTCATTCTGATGACGAGATGTCTGTTGCAATTACTATGATTCTGAGGTTCTGACGTCAAAGCCCCAAGAAACAGATAAACCACTGAAAACGACAATGAATGGCAGCCCTTCTGCTGGAAGCCCTTCTGAACATCAGTGATGTCACGTTGACACCATAAGGCTCTCTCCATAGTACTCTGCACAAGTCTATTCTAAATCTAAGAATAGCTGCAAGCAAAAGAAAGCAAATACCCAGAATCTAAACGCATTTTTCTCTGCCAGGAGGACAGACTGCAGAGCCGCAGGTGCTCAGGAAATGCATGGCAGCCCTCTCCAGACCAGCCAATCCATGGAAAATAAAAGTGTTTGCATTTTAAAAACTAAATATTTAAACTCTATGCTTTTTCTCACTTACTTCACTTTTTTTTTTTTTTTTTTTTTTTTTGTCTTTACTTCATCTCCATGAAGGCAAGCCATGCTGGTGGTTCTTACAATTATTTCAACCACCTGAAAAGGCATCAACTTCATCTGTAGAATCAACTTGTCATGCTGTACCTATCTATTCAGTATGGTAGGAAATTCTTTTTGATTAAACTACACAAATGAAATCAGATAGCGGAGCAAGTGCTTATGCCTCATGTAAGGAATGATTGGGGAAGCCCCACAGAGAGGCAAATGCTGATTGCATCAAGACAAAGCAAACCTGGAGGGGAAGAAAGTCAGGGGTTTTGAGGGGAAGGAGGCCTGGAATCCTGGATGCTCTGTAGCTGAAGCTGTGACAATCAACCTCTGACTAGGAGAAGGCAGTATGAGTAAGGGTACCCAGAGTCTGGGCTGATGACAAGTGGAAACAGGTTTCCCAAAGAACACATCCAGCAGAAAGACATTTTGGAAGCTCTGCTTGCATTGGTTAACAGGCTCCTGAAAAAGAAGGGTACTTATCAGCATAGAGAAGAGGGAACACAGCAAATGGCTGAGAGAGTGCTAGGATGATGGAGAAAGAAACCCTAATTCAGGTCCTAAAATAATAGAATCTTAGAATGAGATCATTTGTTCCATCTGTTAATCTTATAAATAGGAAACCAAGGCCTGATGGTATGGCGTGACTTGCTCAAAGCGACAGACTTCCTCAAAGTATTGCTTTGCAAATATGTCTTAGGTGAATTTCCATAAACTTCCATTTTAAAACTAAAGTAAAAAGCACATACTAATGTCATTTATCTTAGTTTCAGTTCCCTGAGAAGTAGACCCTAAGACAAGGATTGTTTGCAACTATTTTATTTGAGAATTATGGGAAAAACTGGTAGGGGGATGGAGAAGTATCACAGTGATGGAAAGGGTGCCAATAAAGCTATAAGACAGTAAAGGATGTGTTATCAATCAAGTTTCCCCTCTGGGCAATTGGAATTAATCCCACTGAGAGACTGAAATAGAATGTATGTTTCAGAGTTCTCCCAGTTAAACACCAACTCCCATCTGACCTTGGCTGAGAGCTGCTCCTAAAAGAGCTAGTCCCCTTCTTTCCAGATTTGACTTCCAGGTTCTCAGCCATGCTGTGAGAAAGAATTCAAGGGCACAGCACAGCATAGAGTAAGCAGGCAGAAAATTTGTTAGGTACACATGTGAGAGAACATGCAGGCATTTTCTCAAGAAAAGAAAGGTCAGAGGCAAGAGACTCCGGTGTTACCGGAGCTCCTTTGTTACCAGAGCCCCTGTTCCAGGCTTGACGTCGACGTCTTGTTGAGTGAAGGACTTTAAGGATGAGACAAGCACGTATAAGCAAGTGAGAAATGTTTACTAAAGAGAAGATTATGTGCTGATTTCTCATCAGAAACCATGGAGGCAAGAAAGCAGTGGGATGAAACATTGAAAGTGATGAAAGAAAACAAATGCCAACAAAGAATTTTATATCAGGTAAGACTCTTTTTCAAAAATGAGGGAGAGATTAAGACATTCCCAGATGAACAAAAGCTGAGGGAGTTCATCATCAGTAGGCCTACCCTACAAGCACTGCTAAAAGTAGTTCTTCAGACTCAAAAGAAGGATGCCAGACAGTAGATTGAAGTGGCATAAAAAAATAAAGACCTCTGATAAAGGTAACCATAAGGGCAATTATAAATGCTTGTACTTTTGCATTGTACTTTTGGTATTTAACTCAACTTTTTACTTCTTGGAGGTTCTGAAATGCAAATACATAAATAGGAAAAAAATCTATGATATTGAACATACAATATATAAAGACATTTGTAACAAGTACAACAAAAAGGTAGGGGATGGAAGGAGTTTAGGAAAGGTTATGCATATGCTATTGAAGTTAAGTTGGTACCAGATCAAATGTGATTATTATAGATGTAGGATATTAAATTTAAGCCCCATATTAACCACAAAGAAAATTTACAAAAAATATATACAGAAAGAAATGAGAAGAAACTCAGAATGGTACAATAGCAAAAACTCAAATAAATATGAAAGAGGGAATTAATAGAAGAATTTAAGGACAAAAAAGTATATGAGACTTAAAAAGAACAAATAGAAAAATGGCAGAAGAAAGCCCTGCATTATCAGTAGTTACTTAAAATGTAAATGTTTTAAACTCTCCAGTCAAAAGGCAGAGGCTGGAAGAATGAATAAAAAAGCATGGATCAATTATTTACAAGAGGCTCACCTTAAATTTAAAGACATGTCTAGATTGAAAGTGAAAGGATGGGGAAAAAATATTCCATGCAAATAGTAACCAAAAGAGAGCAGGGGTAGCTATACTAACATTGGATAAAATAGACTTTAAGGCAAAACTGTTATGAGGGATGAAGATGGTCAATATACTCTGATAAAGGGGTCAATTCAATGAGAAGACATAATTATAAATATATATATATGCACCTAATTGCACAGCCTAAAATATATGGAGCAAATTTGAGAGCTTTGAAGGGAGAAATAGACAGCTCCACAGTAACAGTAGGGGATTTCAGTACACTACTTTCAATAATGGATATAACATCCAGACAGAAGATCAATAATGAAATGGAAAACTTGAATGATACTATAAACCAACTAGACTTAACAGATATATATAGAACACTCCACCACCAGCATCAGACCACACATTCTTCTCTAAGGTACATGGATCCTTCTTCAGGATACACCACATCTTATGTCACAACACAAGTCTCAATAAATTCAAAAATACTGAAATCATGCAATGTGTCTTTTCCTAACACAATGAAACGAAGCTAGAAAGCAATAACATAGACAACTGGAAAATTCACAAATATGTGCAACTCAAACAATGCACTCTTAAAAAAACTAATAGATCAATCTTCCCAGTGGGCTGGGAATGCTCCTGACCTGCAACAGCGCCACAGCCCAGAGCTGCCCCAAACAACCCAGTGTGACAGGAAGTGTTTCCAGTAACACATGCAAACATCACAATATCTGGCATAGACAATAGCCTTTCCTGCACCCTCAGCTAACTGTCCCGGAGCTGGGAAGGCAGAGCTGTGTGAAAAGAGGGAAATCAACATGTCCCATTCAGCCATCATTTCAGCAGGCTGGGAACGTACCTACACAGCCCTGTGGCCCAGAACTTCCCTTGGGGAAGGTGCTCATCTGTGACATAGCACAGTCTTTCCTCAGCAGAGGCCCAAGGAGGGCATGGTTTGGAAGAGGGACCCAATCTCAAGTCCCAGGGACCATATGCCAATACCAAGGACTTGTGGGTCAGCAGCAGAGACAAACTGTGGTGAGACTGAACTGAAGGATTAGACAATTACAACAGCTTTAAATCTCCAGGAACACGTGGGAGATTTGATTATTAAAGCCGCCCTCCCTCCCTAACCACTCAGACACATGCCCCACATTCAGGGCGGGCAGCACCAACTACATAAGCAAACTTGATGCACCAATTGGACTTCACAAGACTGAGACCCCTACTCATCACAAAGACAAAGTTGGGGAGAAATGGCTTGAGGGGAATGGTGGCTCCAAGATTCCACCTGCTGTTTAGTTAAAGTGTAATCCACCAAGTTGCAGATCTGACAAATTAGACATAAGTGTTTGAATCAGTCTACATCCTAAAAGAACCCTATCAAGTTAAGCAGATGCCAAGAGGCCAAAAACAACAGAAAATTTTAAAGCATATGAAAAAAACAGATGATATGGATAACCCAAAACCAAACACCCAAATCAAAAGATCAGAGCAGACACAGTACTTGGAGTAATTAATCAAAGAACTAAAGACAAACAACAAGAGCATGGCGCAGGATATAAAGGACATGAAGGAGACCCTAGAAGAGTATAAAGAAGAAATTGCAAGAGTAAATTAAAAAAAACAGACAATCTTATGGAAATAAAAGAAACTGTTGACCAAATTAAAAAGATTCTAGATGCTCACAGTACAAGACTAGAGGAAGTTGAACAGCAAATCAGTGACCTTGAGGATAACAGAATGTAAAATGAAATAAAAAAAGAAAGAATGGGGGAAAAATTGAAAAAATAGAAATGGACCTTAGGGATATGATAGATAATATAAAATGTCCAAATATAAGACTCATTGGTGTCCTAGAAGAGGAAGAGAAGGGTAAAGGTCTACAAAGAGTATTCAAAGAAATTGTTGGGGAAAACTTCCCAAACCTTCTAAACAACATAAATACACAAATCATAAATGCCCAGCAAACTCCAAATAAAATAAATCCAAATAAACGCACTCCAAGACATATTCTGATCAGATCATCAAATACTGAAGAGAAGGAGCAAGTTCTGAAAGCAGCAAGAGAAAAGCAATTCACCACATACCAAGGAAACAGCTTAAGACTAAGTAGTGACTACTCAGCAGCCACCATGGAGGCAAGAAGGCAGTGGTATGACATAGTTAAAATCCTGAGAGAGAAAAATTGCCAACCCAGAATTCTTTATCCAGCAAAGCTCTCCTTCAAATTTGAGGGAGAGCTTAAATTTTTCACAAACAAATGCTGAGAGAATTTCCTAACAAGAGACCTGCCCTTCTTGAGATACTAAAGGGAGCTCTACTGACAGAGAAACAAAGAAAGGAGAGAGAGATATAGAGAAAGGTTCAGTACTAAAGAGATTCAGTCTTAAAGGACATTAAGAGAGAGAGGGAAATAATATATCTAATAAAAATAAACCAAAGAATAGGATGGCTGATTCAAGAAATGCCTTCACAGTAATAACGTTGAATGTAAATGGATTAAACTCCCCAATTAAAAGATATAGATTGGCAGAATGGATCAAAAAATATGAACCATCAATATGTTGCATACAAGAGACTCATCTTAGACACAGAGACACAAAGAAATTTAAAGTGGAAGGATGGAAAAAAATATTTCATGCAAGCTACAGCTAAAAGAAAGTAGGAGTATCAATATTAATCTCAGATAAAATAGACTTTAAATGCAAGGATGTTATGAGAGACAAAGAAGCCACTACATAGTAATAAAAGGGCAATTCAACAAGAAGAAATAACAATCATAAATGTTTGTACACCCAATCAAGTTGCCACAAAATACATGAGACCAACACTGGCAAAACTAAAGGAAGCAATTGATGTTTCCACAATAATTGTGGGAGACTTAAACACACCACTCTCTTCTACAGATAGATCAACCAGACAGAAGACCAATAAGGAAACTGAAAACCTAAACAATCTGATAAATGAATTTGATTTAACAGACATATATAGAACATTACATCCCAAATAGCCAGGATACACATTCTTCTCTAGTGCTCATGGAACTTTCTCCAGACTAGATCATATGCTGGGACATAAAACAAGCCTCAATAAATTTTAAAAAAAGTGAAATTATTCAAAGTACATTCTCTGATCACAATGGAATACAATTAGAAGTCAATAACCATCAGAGACTTAGAAAATTCACAAATACCTGGTGGTTAAACAACAAATTCCTAAACAATCAGTGGGTTAAAGAAGAAATAGTAAGAGAAATTGCTAAATATATAGAGATGAATGAAAGTGAGAACACATGTCAATACCTATGGGATGCAGCAAAAGGGGAAAATTTATAGCACTAAATTCATACATCAAAAAGGAAGAAAGAGCTAAAATCCCAGAACTAATGGAGTAACTGAAGAAGCTAGAAAATGAACAGCAAACCAATCCTAAACCAAGTAGAAGAAAAGAAATAACAAGGATTAAAGCAAAAATAAATGACATAGAGAACAAAGAAAAACAATAGAGAGAATAAATAACACCAAAAGGTGGTTCTTTGAGATCAACAAGATTGACAAGCCCCTAGCAAGACTGACAAAATCAAAAAGAGAGAAGACCCATATAAACAAAATAATGAATGTGAAAGGTGACATAACTGCAAATCTCAAAGAAACTAAAAAAAATGTAAGAGGATACTATGAATAACTGTATGCCAACAAACTGGACAATGTAGAGGAAATGGACAATTCCCTGGAAACATATGAACAACCTAGACTGAACAGAGAAGGAATAAAAGACCTCAACCAACCAATCACAAGCAAAGAGATCCAATCAGTCATCAAAAAGCTTCCCACAAATAAATGCCCAGGGCCAGATGGTTTCACAGGGGAATTCTACCAAACTTTCCAAAAAGAACTGCTGCCAATCTTACTTAAATTCTTTCAAAATGTTGAGGAAAATGGAACACTACCTAACACATTATAGGAAGCTAAAATCACTCTAATACCAAAACCAGATAAAGATGCTACAAGAAAGGAAAACTACAGGCCAATCTCCCTAATGAATATAGAAGCAAAAATTTCCAACAAAATACTTGCAAATCAAATCCAAAGACACATAAAAAAAATCATACACCATGACCAAGTGGGGTTCATTCCAGGCATGCAAGGAAGGTTCAATATAAGAAAATCAATGTATTACAACACATTAACAAATCAAAAGAGAGAAAATCAAATGATCATCTCAATAGATGCTGAAAAAGCATTTGACAAAATCCAACATCCCTTTTTGATAAAAACACTTCAAAAGGTAGGAATTGAAGGAAACTTCCTCAATATGATAAAGAACATATACAAAAAACCCACAGCCAGCATAGTACTCCGTCTAAGATCAGGAATGAGACAAGGTTGCCTGCTGTCACCGTGTTATTCAACATTGTGCTAGAAGTGCTAGCCAGGGCAATCCAGAAAGACAAAGAAATAAAAGGCATCCAAATTGGAAAGGAAGAAGTAAAACTGTCATTATTTGCAGATGATATGATCTTAGGTCTGGAAAACCTTGAGAAATCTACAATACAGCTACTAGAGCTAATAAATTTAGCAAAGTAACAGGATACAAGATTAATGCACATAAGTCAGTAATGTTTCTATATGCTAGAAATGAACAAAGTGAAGAGACATTCAAGAAAAAGACACCGTTTTCAATAGCAACTAAAAAAATCAAGTGCCTAGGAATAAACTTAAACAAAGATGTAAAAGACCTATACAAAGAAAACTACATAACTCTACTAAAAGAAATAGAAAGGGACCTTACAAGATGGAAAAAATATTCCATGTTCATGGATAGGAAGGCTAAATGTTATTAAGATGTCAATTCTACCCAAACTCATCTACAGTTCGATGCAATCCCAATCAAAATTCCAAAAACCTACTTTGCAGACTTGGAAAACTAGTTATCAAATTTATTTGGAAAGGCAAGATGCCTCGAATTGCTAAAAACACTCAGAAAGGAAAAATGAAGTGGGAGGACTTACACTCCCTGACTTTGAAGCTTATTATAAAGCCACAGTAGTCAAAACATCATGGTACTGGCACAAAGACAGACATATTGATCAATGGAATTGAATTGAGAATTTGGAGATAGACCCCCAGATCTACGGCCGACTGATCTTTGATAAAGCCCCCAAAGCCACTGAACTGGGACATGACAGTCTTTTCAACAAATGGGGCTGGGAGAGTTGGATAGCCATAACCAAAAGAATGAAAGAGGACCCTTACCTCATACCCTACACAAAAATTAACTCAAAGTGGATCAAAGACCTCAATATAAAAGACAGTACCATGAAACTCCTAGAAGATAATGTAGGCAAACATCTTCAAGACCTTGTATTAGACAGCCACTTCCTAGACTTTACACCCAAAGCACAAGCAACAAAAGAAAAAATAGATAAATGGGAACTCTGCAAACTTCAAAGTTTGTGTACATCAAAGGAATTTGTCAAAAAGGTGAAGAGGCAGCCAACTCAATGGGAAAAAATTTTTGGAAACCATGTATCTGACATATATCTTGCATATATAAAGAAATTCTACAATTCAATGACAATATACAGACAGCCCAATTATAAAATGGGCAAAAGATAATGAAAAGACAGTTCTCCGAAGAGGAAATACAAATGGCCAAGAAACACATGAAAAAATGTTCAGCTTCACTAGCTACTAGACAGATGCAAATTAAGACCACAACGAGATACCATCTCACACCAATTAGAATGGCTGCCATTAAACAAACAGGAAACTACAAATGTTGGAGAGGATGTGGAGAAATTGGAACTCTTATTCACTGTTGGTGGGACTGTATAATGGTTCAGCCACTCTGGAAGTCAGTCTGGCAGTTCCTTAGAAAACTTGATATAGAATTACCCTTTGATCCAGCAATTGCACTTCTTAGCATACACCTGAAAGATCTAAAAAGCAGTGACATGAACAGATATCTTCACTCCAATGTTCATAGAAGCATTATTCACAATTGCCAAGAGATGTAAACAACCCAAATATCCTTCAACAGATAAGTGAATAAATAAAATGTGGTATATACACATGATGGAATACTACATGGCAGTAAAAAGGAACGATGTTGTGAAACATGTGACAACATGGTTGAACCTTGAAGAAATAATGCTGAGCGAAATAAGCGAGGCACAAAAAGAGAAATATTATATGCTACCGCTAATGTGAACATTGAAAAATGTAAAACAAATGGTTTATAATGTAGAATGTAGGGGAACTAGCTATAGAGAACAATTAATAAAGGGGGAATGATAACCCAGTAAGAACAGATAAGCTATTGTGGGTAAATTTAACATTCTGAAATGCCCAGGAATGACTATAGTTTATTAATTTCTGGTGGGTGTAATAGGAACAAGTTCACAGAAATTTTGCTATATTAGGTTATTTCCTTGGGGTAGAGTAGGAACATGTTGGAAGTAAAGTAGTTATTTTAGGTTAGTTGTCTTTTTCTTGCTCCTTTGTCAGGTTTGTTTGAAATTTTTTTTACTGTATGTTTTTTAAATTTTTTTTGATATAGTTAATAGTTAATTGTTTTAAAAAAGAGTTAATTAAATAAAAACAATGAAAAAAATATGCAGAGCCCCCTGAGGAGTTGGTGAAAGATGTAGAGGTGTTGGGCTCCCCCACCTCACAGACATAGAGGACTGGTGGTTTGATGGGCTGAGCCCTCTACCACAGGACCTGCCCTTGGGAAAACTGTTGCTGCAAAGGAGAAGCTAGGCCTGCTTATAATTGTGCCTAAGAATCTCCTCCTGAATGCCTCTTTGTTGCTGAGATGTGGCCCTCTCTCTCTAGCTAACCCAACTTGGCAGATGAAATCACTGCCCTCCCCTCTTCATGGGATCTGACACCCAGGGGAGTAAATCTCCCTGACAACGTGTAATATGACTCCCGGGGAGGAATCTAGACTCAGCATCATGGGATGGAGAACTTCTTCTTGACCAAAAGGGGGATGTGAGAGGAAATGAAATAAGCTTCTGTGGCAGAGAGATTCCAAAAGGAGCCGAGAAGTCACTCTGGTGGGCACTCTTATGCACAATATAGACAACCCTTTTTAGGCTCTAATGAATTGGAATATATAGCAGTAAATACCTAAAACTATCAAACTACAACCCAGAACCCTTGAATCTTGAAGACAATTGTACAAAAATGTAGCTCATGAGGGATCACAACGTGACTGGGAAAGCCATATGGACCACACTCCCCTTTGTCCAGTGTCTGGATGGATGAGTAGAATAATGGGGGAAGAAAAAAAAAAGGTACCCAGTGTTCTTTTTACTTTAATTGTTCTTTTTCAGTTTAATTTTTATTCTTATTATTTTTCTGTGTGTGGTAATAAAAATGTTCAAATATTAACTTTGGTGATGAACACACCCGTATATAATGGTACTACAAACAATTGAATGCACGCTTTGCATGACTGCATGGTATGTGAATATATCTCAATAAAATTGTATTTAAGAAAACAAACAGATAGACACTTTAACCTAAACCAGTGGTTCACAAACCTAAGAATGAATCAGAATCTCCCAGAGGGTGTGTTAAAATGAAGATTGCTGTGCCCCATTCCCAGAGTTTCTGACTCAGTAAGTCTGGGATGGTATTAGAGAATCTGCATTTCTAACAAATTCCCATGTGATGTTAATGCTGCTGGTCTCCAGACCAAACCTGAGAACTATTCACTAAACTATTTGGCTGGATGAATCTGAAATCTTTGTATTAAAGCCAAAAATTATTTAAAAACAAAAAACACTAATGGATCAAATGAGAAGTGTAAGGGAAATTAGGAAATACCTTGAGGCAAATGCAAACAGAAATGCAACATACCAAAATATATGAGATGCAACAAAGGCAGTGCTGAGAGGAAATTTATAGCTCTAAATGCTTACATTAAAAAAGAAGAAAGATCTTAAATATGAGAACTAAATTCACACTTGAAGTTAGTTCTCTAGATCCTTTTTCTGAAGGATCTAGAAAATGAAGTGCAGAGTAAACCCAAAGCAAGCAGAAGTAAATAACAAACTTTGGCGTGGAGATAGATGAAATAGAGAATTAAAACACAATAGAATCAATCAAACCAAAAATCATTTCTTCACAAAGATCAATAAAATTTATAAACCTTCAGCTACACTGACAAAGAAAAAAAAGAGATACAAATAACTAAATACAGAAGTAAAAGTGAGGACATTACTACAGACCCACAGAAATAAAAAGGATTATAAGAGGATACTATGAACAAACAACTGTACACAAACAAATTAGATAACCTAGATGAAATGGACAAATTCCTAGAAACATACAAACTACCTACACTGACTTGAGAAAAGATAGAATATTTCAACACGCCAATAACAAGTAAAGAGATTGAATCAGTATTCAAAAACCTCAAACACAGAAAAGTCCAGGACCAATTGGCTTCACTGGTGAATTTTACCAAAATTCCAAGAATTAACACCAATACTGCTCAAATTCTTCCAGAAAAATTGAAGAGGACAGAACACTCCTTGACTCATTCTATGAGGACAAAATCACCCTAATACCAAAGCCAGATAAAGAAACCACAAGAAAAGAAAATTACAAACCAACTTCCCTTGTGAAAGTGGATGCAAAAACCCCTCAACAAAATATTAGTAAACTGAACCCAACAGCACATTAAAAGAATTATTCACCATGATCAAATGGAATTTATCCCAGATATGCAAGGACTGTTCAACATAAGAAAATCAATTAATGCAATAACCACTTTAATAAAGGAAAAAAAAACACATGAACATCTCAATTGATGCAGAAAAGGCTTTTGACAAAGTCCAGCACCCCTTCTTGATACAAACACTTAGAAAACTAGTAATAGAAGGAAACTTCCTTAACATGAAAAAGGGCATATATGAGAAACCCACAGCTAACATCATACTCAATGGCAAAAGACTGAAAGCTTCATCCAAGTTGGAAAGGAAGAAATAAAACTTCCCCTATTTTTAGGTGACAGGATTCTATACATAGAAAATCCTTTTTTAAAAAATCCACAACAAAACACATAGAGCTAATAAACAAATCCAGCAAAGTGGTGGGGTACAAGATCACCAGGCAAAAAAACAGTAGTGTTTCTATATACTAGTCATGAACACTGAAGAGGATATGAAGAAAAAAAATCCCATTTACAATAGTAACTAAAAGAATCAAATATCTAGGAATAAATTCAACCAAGGATATGAAGGACTTAAATATGGAAAACTACAAAACACTGCTAAAAGAAATCAAAGAAGACCTAAATAAATAGAAGGACATTCCATGTTCATGGACTGGGACAGTAAATATTAAGATATAAATTCTATAAAAAGCAATTTATAGAATCAATGTAATCCCAAATTTCGAACATTCTTCTTTGCAGAAATTGGAAAGCCATTTATCAAATTTATATGGAAGGGCAGGGGTCCTGAAAAGCCAAAACTATCGTGAAAATGAAAAAGGACGTTGGAAGACTCACACTTCCAAATTTTAAAACTTATTACAGAGCCACAATAAACAAATCAGCATGGTACTCACACAAGCACAGACATATAGACTAATAAAATAGAATTGGGAGTTCAGAAATGAACCCTCATGTCCATGGCTGATTTTTGACAAGGGTGCCAAATCCACTAACGGGGAAGAACAGTCTCTTTAACAAACGGTGCTGGGAAAACAGGATAGTAATATGCAAAGAATGAAGGTGGACTCCTACCTCATACTACATACAAAAGTTAACTCCAAATGGATCAAACACCTAAATATATGAACCAAAACTATAAAACTCCTGAAGAAACCATAGGAAAGCATCTTCAGAAATTTGTGTTAGGCAATGGTTTCTTAGACTTTACACTAAAAGCATGAGCAACAAAAGAAAAAAAAATAGACAAATTTAAAACTTCTGTGCATCAAAAGATCTCATTATGAAAGTAAAAACACAACCTACAAAATGGGAGAAAATATCTGGATGCCATATTTCCAATAAGGGTTTAATATCCAGAATATATAAAGTAACCCTACAACTCAACAACAAAAAGATAAATCAATTAAAAATGTGCAAAAGATTTGAAGAGACATTTCTCCAATGAATATAGAGAGATGGCCAATAAGCTTGTGAAAAGATGCTTATCACTGTTAGACATTAGGGAAATGCAAATCAAAACCACGAGATATCATTTCACAGTTGCTTGAATAGGTAGTATTTAAAAAAAGAAGAAAAAAATAGCAAGTGTTTGAGAGGATGTGGGAAAATAGGAACAAACTTGTTCATTATTTGTGGGAATTTAAAATCGTGCAGCTGCTGTAGAAAATAATTTGGCAGTTCCTCAGAACATTACATATAGATACCATATGAGCTGGCAATCCCACTCCTAGGTCTATACCCAAAAGAATTAAAAGCAGAGACTTGAACAGATATATATATACACCAATGTCCATAGCTGCATTATTCACAATTGCCAAAAGGTGGAAGCAACCCAAGTGTCTATCAACAGATGAATGGAAAAACAAAATGTGATATATACACACAATGAAATATTATTCAGCCATAAAAAGGAATGAAGTTCTGATACATGCAGCAACATGGATGAACCTTGAAGACATGTTGATTGAAACAAGCCAGGACAAATACTACATGATCTCACTGATATGAAATAATTAGAATAAGAAAATTCATAGTCAGAAACTAGAATAGAGGTTACCAGGGGCTGGAGTAGGGGTAGGAAATGGGGAGTTAATGCTTAACTGGTACAGCATTTCTTGCTGGAATGATGGAAAAGTTTTGGTAATGGACAGTGGTGATGGTAGTACAACATTGTGAACATAATTAACACCACTGAGTTACACATTTGAATGTGGTTGAAAGGGAAAATTTTAGGTTATATATATGTTACTAAAATAGAAATAAAAAAGCCATAGGATTATACAACGCAGATAGTAAAGCCTAATTATAAATTATGAACTATAGTTAATAGTACAATTATAATATTACTTCATTCATTATAACAAAGGTGCTACATGAATGCAAAATGTGAATCATTGGGAAAACTGCATTATGGGAACTCAGTACTTTCTGCATGATTTTACTACAAACCTACAACTTCTATGATAAAAAAAAATTGGAGATGCTAGAAACTTGAAATTACCATGAGTACACCAGAAATGAAAAGGCCTGAAAGATATGGATGAGGCAACAACAGTGTCTCTTATGCCAATCAGAAGTGGTTTTTTTTTTTCCAGATTATCCACTGTTTGGCTATATTTCTGCTTATCTCTATACCATAGAATTAAGAGATGGAAATGCTCACTTTCCTCTTGTTCACTCTGTTACTCAATCAACAGCGGTGACAGACACTAAAATGTTGCCTTGATACCCCAGTTTTGTCCTTGATCCATTTTGCAAACTCTGAACCATAAATGCTACATCATAGGCTTGACATGAATTTTATGCATTTTACAGCCAAATCATCCTACTTACCAATATGTATTATCATGATACAAAGCAGAGATGCACAGGAATGTTGTTCACTTTGTTAACTTCCAAACTAGTATAAATATGTCCTAAACCTCTGAAATATCGTAGCACTTTAAATCTAATGAACTGTGAGAGGATTTAATTGATACCTATAAGTTAGATCTTAGAATCTGGAAACATGGTCTAATCCCCAGTGCCTCTGTTAATATATCAAAAGAATGCATAGGCATACATCACATCCGCCTTATGAATAAACAAGTACATCTCACTGAGCTGAAAACAAAGCCTGTATCTCAAATAAAACTGAATGCATTCCACTGGAGTTGCCTGAATAACCACTTGGAAAGTTGATTTTTAGAACAGTTAAATTTAAAGTCATTTTAATGTACAAGTCTCTGACAAGAGCTAGAAATGCAACCTATCACCCTGAAAAAAGATAAAATAAATGTAGATTTAAAAAGGACTTGAATTTCTTTAAAGCCCTCAAAAATGTTACCACTTAGTAATGACATTCCCTATTCATTTGACCTCCGCTTGACTTGCTGAATTGCTCTGAAAAGCTGTAGCCAGACATGTAAGTTCTACATCTTAACTCTTGCTTTTCTAATTTGTGCATAAATACACATTAAAAGAATGCCAAGGCTAGAGCAAGAGACAATAAAAAAAGCAAACTCACAAGTAATTACAAAATCCACATCTACCAGTGTAAAGAGGTTACCAAAAATTCTCTGCAAACTTTGATAACATTCGCTTTGGAAATAGCTCAAACTTAGAGATATGTCATGCCTCTCACCTGATTCCATGGATTGAAATGCCTGGATTAACAGCACCTGAATTTTTGTCTCTCAACTTAAACTAAAAAAGGAACACCCAAATGTCTGCCGTACTACCAAATGGATTGTAATATAGATTGTAAGGGATGTAAAGTGTAGGGTTGAGGTGTGGGATAATTTCTTGTTCTACTTTGCTAATGCTGCTGGAATGCAAAACACCAGAAATGGATTTGCTTTTATAAAGGGGGTTTATTTGGTTACACAGTTACAGTCTTAAGGGCATAAAGTGTCCAAGGTAAGTCATCAACAATCAGGTACCTTCACTGTGGGATGGCCAATGGTGTCCGGAAAACCTCTGTTAGCTGGGAAGGCATGTGGCTGGCGTCTGCTCTAGAGTTCTGGTTTCAAAATGGCTTTCTCCCAGGATGTTCCTCTCTAGTCTGCAGTTCCTCAAAAATGTCACTCTTAGTTGCCCTTGGGGCATTTTTCCTCTCTTAGCTTTTCTGGAGCAAAAGTCTGCTTTCAAGGCCATCTCCAAAATGTCTCTGTAAGCTGCAGCTCCTCTCTCAGCTCCTGTGCCTTCTTCAAAGTGTCCCTCTTGGCTGTAGCAAGCTCACTCCTTCTGTCTGAGCTTATCTAGTGCTCCAGTGAACTAATGAAGGTCCACGCTGAATGGGCGGGGCCACATCTCCATAGAAACTATCCAATCAGAGTCATCACCCACAGTTGGGTGGGTTGCCTCTCCATGGACACACTCAAAGAATTACAATCTAATTAATACTGATACAATGATATGTCTGCCCACACAAGATTACATCAAAGATAATGGCGTTTTGGGGGACATAATACACCCAAACCGGCACATTCAATATAGAAAAGAATATTTAAGCAGTGAATATACCTTATATGGTGTGACCGTGTGGTTGTGGAAACCTGTGGCTCACACTTCCCTTATCCAGTGTATGGACAGATGAATAGAAAAAATGAGGACAAAAAGTAAATGAATAACAGGGGATGAAAATGAGGGATGGGGGAGGGTATGGGATGTTTTGGGTGTTCTTTTTTACTTTAACTGTTATTCTTTTTTGTGTGTGGTAATGAAAATGTTCAAAAATTTGATGAAATTTGGTGATGAAAGCACAAGTATATAATGGTACTGTGAACAGTTGATTACACACCGTGGATGACTGTATGGTATGTGATTATATCTCAATAAAATTAAATTTAAAAAAAAAGATATGAGCAGGATAAAAGGAAGAAACTAATTCTGCTTAGGGCATGTGTAGGTTGCATTATATACCCCAACAAACACATGTTCTTAATCTTAATCTGGATTACTGGAGACTTCATAAAGAGGACCCAGAAGAATGTCATCGCCATGTGACCAGAGGTAGAAATACAAGCAAACGAACCCTAAGGATTGCCGGCAGCCAGTGCCAAAACACTAGAGTCTTTGGGGACTAAGCTAGCCTAGCTTGTATCTTGATTTTGGACTTCTCCTAGCCTCAAAATATGAGCCAATAAATTATAGTTTGTTTAAACCAACCCACTGAATGATATTTGTGATAGAAGCTCAGACAAACTAAAACAGGAAGGGCTTCATAGAAGAGATAAAATTTAACTCTCAACTAAAGGAAAATTCTGGAAAACCCAGAAAAAGCAAAAATTAAGAATTGACGGAAGTTTTAAAACAGCTTCCCAATGTTCTCTCATAGCAGTACTTCCTCTTCAGTTTGGTGGTTTTGCAGAGGCTGTCCAGTGATTCTGAAGAGTTGGTTCCCCATGGGAGTGATAGAGTTGGTTCTGGTGAGTGCCAACCAAGTGGACAAGATTAAGATTTAGAGTGCCATTGGGCTGGGCCAGGGGTTTCTACACTAGGCAGTGTTGGGCCAACAATAGCCAGAATGTCAGTTAGGAAAAGATGTGGTTTAAAAAAATACATACCAAGTATGAACACGAAGGCCAAAGAACCAGGCAAAGAAATAAGATCAGGGATGATCAGAGATAGGACTGAAGTGAAAGAAGGCTAGAAATAGGAGAGAGTTCATGGGCAATTTACGGAGATCTTGGTGGTTATATCTTATGCCCTCTTTCTATTGCACTAGGTATTAAAATTAACCAGGATACTGGCAGAAGTCTGGTATTTATTCCATTGTGGATCCAGTTTCTCATAGTTGCTGCAACTGAGCCCAGTAGTATAAAATAGAAGACAAAACAGTGTTGACTGATTAAAGCAGGAAAAAGTAGATTTTTACGTATAGGGTAGTTAGAGAAAGAAAAAATGTTGCCTTAGCCATTTTGGAAGGCCCTACAAAATGTTCTTCCAAATTGTAGAAGTCAGTGTTTGTTCATACAATAAATTATTTTGATGAGTACTTATTATTTGTCAGGCAAAAAAACAAGGCACAAGCTCTACCTTTACAGAGTTTTACAGTTTAGTGGCAGAGATAAACAATATAATATTTCTTTATTATATATACATATATATAATATATATATATATCCTGTTCAAAGACAGGAAATATACTTTATACATATGTTATGTCACTTGCTACCTCCAACCCATTTTCCCACCCTCATCACCAAATATTCCTAAAAATGTTCAGGAACTTGAGGAGAGAATAAATGAATATATGAATGAATGGTTTAAACTTCTAATACCAGAACTCTGTATAAAAAAGGCCTGAGGGGAGGCGGGGCAAGATGGCAGACTGGTGAGCTGTAAGTTTTAGTTACTCCTCCAGGAAAGTAGGTAGAAAGCCAGGAACTGTGTGGACTGGACACCACAGAGCAATCTGACTTTGGGCATACTTCATACAACACTCATGAAAATGTCGAACTGCTGAGATCAGCGAAATCTGTAAGTTTTTGCGGCCAGGGGACCCGCGCCCCTCCCTGCCAGGCTCAGTCCCGTGGGAGGAGGGGCTGTCAGCTCCGGGAAGCAGAAGGGAGAACTGCAGTGGTAGCCCTTCTCAGAAACTCATTCTACTGATTCATACTCCAACCATAGATAGACTGAGACCAGACACCAGAGAATCTGAGAGCTGCCAGCCCAGCAGAGAGGAGACAGGCATAGAAAAAAAAAAAAAATAACGCGAAAAACTCCAATAAAAGCAAAGGATTTTTGGAGTTCTGGTGAACACAGAAAGGGGAAGGGCGGAGCTCAGGCCTTGAGGCGCATATGCAAATCCCGAAGAAAAGCTGATCTCTCTGCCCTGTGGACCTTTCCTTAATGGCCCTGGTTGCTTTGTCTATTAGCATTTCAATAACCCATTAGATCTCTGAGGAAGGCCCTTTTTTTTTTTTTTAATCCTTTTTTCTTTTTCTAAAACAATTACTCTAAGAAGCCCAATACAGAAAGCTTCAAAGAATTGCAATTTGGGCACGTCAAGTCAAGAGCAGAACTAAGAGAGCTCTGAGACAAAAGGCAATAATCCAGTGGCTGAGAAAATTCACTAAACACCACAACTTCCCAAGAAAAGGGGGGTGTCTGCTCACAGCCACCATCCTGGTGGACAGGAAACACTCCTGCCCATCGCCAGCCCCATAGCCCAGAGCTGCCCCAGACAACCCAGTGTGATGGAAGTGCTTCAAATAACAGGCACACACCACAAAACTGGGCGTGGACATTAGCCTTCCCTGCAACCTCAGCTGATTGTCCCAGAGCTGGGAAGGGGGAGCAGTGTGAATTAACAAAGCCCCATTCAGCCATCATTTGAGCAGACTGGGAGCCTCCCTACACAGCCCAGAAGCCCAGAACTGCCCTGGGGGGACGGCACTCACCTGTGACATAGCACAGTCATCCCTCAACAGAGGACCCGGGGTGCACAGCCTGGAAGAGGGGCCCACTTCCAAGTCTCAGGAGCCATACGCCAATACCAAAGACTTGTGGGTCAGTGGCAGAGACAAACTGTGGCAGGACTGAACTGAAGGATTAGACTATTGCAGCAGCTTTAAAACTCTAGGATCATCAGGGAGATTTGATTGTTAGGGCCACCACCCCTCCCCGACTGCCCAGAAACACGCCCCACATACAGGGCAGGCAACACCAACTACACACGCAAGCTTGGTACACCAATTGAGCCCCACAAGATTCACTCCCCCACTCACCAAAAAGGCTAAGCAGGGGAGAACTGGCTTGTGGAGAACAGGTGGCTCGTGGATGCCACCTGCTGGTTAGTTAGAGAAAGTGTACTCCACGAAGCTGTAGATCTGATAAATTAGAGATAAGGACTTCAATTGGTCTACAAATCCTAAAAGAACCCTATCAAGTTCAGCAAATGCCACGAGGCCAAAAACAACAGAAAATTATAAAGCATATGAAAAAACCAGATGATATGGATAATCCAAGCCCAAGCACCCAAATCAAAAGAACAGAAGAGACACAGCACCTAGAGCAGCTACTCAAAGAACTAAAGATGAACAATGAGACCATAGTACGGGATATGAAGGAAATCAA
Source organism: Choloepus didactylus (assembly GCF_015220235.1). NCBI lineage: Eukaryota > Metazoa > Chordata > Mammalia > Pilosa > Megalonychidae > Choloepus > Choloepus didactylus. Next base: position 60,846,859 of record NC_051320.1, on the reverse strand, counting down.
GAAGACTCTAGAAGAGCATAAAGAAGACATTGCAAGACTAAATAAAAAAATGGATGATCTTATGGAAATTAAAGAAACTGTTGACCAAATTAAAAAGATTCTGGACACTCATAGTACAAGACTAGAGGAAGGACTGGTGTTTTGATGGGTTGAGCGCTCTACCATAAGTTTTACCCTTGGGAAGACGGTTGCTGCAAAGGAGAGGCTAGGCCTCCTTATATTTGTGCCTAAGAGCCTCCTCCCGAATGCCTCTTTGTTGCTCAGATGTGGCCCTCTCTCTCTACCTAAGCCAACTTGAAAGGTGAAATCACTGCCTTCCCCCCTACGTGGGATCAGACACCCAGGGGAGTGAATCTCCCTGGCAACGTGGAATATGACTCCCGGGGAGGAATGTAGACCCGGCATCATGGGACGGAGAACATCTTCTTGACCAAAAGGGGGATGTGAAAGGAAATGAAATAAGCTTCAGTGGCAGAGAGATTCCAAAACGAGCCGAGAGATCACTCTGGTGGGCACTCTTACGCACACTTTAGACAACCCTTTTTAGGTTCTAAAGAATTGGGGTAGCTGGTGGTGGATACCTGGAACTATCAAACTACAACCCAGAACCCATGAATCTCGCAGACAGTTGTATAAAAATGTAGCTTATGAGGGGTGACAATGGGATTGGGAAAGCCATAAGGACCAAACTCCACTTTGTCTAGTTTATGGATGGATGTGTAGAAAAGTAGGGGAAGGAAACAAACAGACAAAGGTACCCAGTGTTCTTTTTTACTTCAATTGCTCTTTTTCACTCTAATTATTATTCTTGTTATTTTTGTGTGTGTGCTAATGAAGGTATCAGGGATGGATTTAGGTGATGAATGTACAACTATGTAATGGTACTGTAAACAATCAAAAGTACGATTTGTTTTGTATGTCTGCGTGGTATGTGAATATATCTCAATAAAATGATGATCAAAAAAAAAAAAAAAAAGGCCTGAGTTGAGAGACTGTTTTTAAAATGTGTACAGTATATATCCCACACTATAAATGAGAAACTGGTATAAAGAAAAATTCTAACTTGCTCAAGGCCATAGCTGGAATCTGCATCTTCTAACTTTTATCCAGGGCTCTTTTCACAAGAGCATCATACATTGTTAAACGCCTTTATTGTAGCCTCAATGAAATTTTCACTTTGGTGCAAACAGAAACATGAGAAACACAAAGAACACCACAAACTATACTAATATTTGCCAAACTAAGAACAAACAAGAATGCATTGCTAAAGAAATGTTTTTAAAATAAGAAGCTTATTGGACAAAGAGAGACAGTAGACCCCAGAGAACAATATATTATAAGGCTGCAATGATTAAAGATGTGATAAGACTTGAGACACAATTTCTGGAAGAGACTAGGTATCCAAGAAACAGAGCTAAGAATATTTCAAAATTTAATATGGCATGAAATGGGTATCACAGATCAGAGAGAGGGCAACTTAAAATTATTTTTAAAATTTCCTAGAACAAAAGTTAGATGTTCCCTTTATACCATATATTAAAAATCCAGGTGAATTAGGGAATTAAATGTAGAACAATAGAATGACAAAAATCCAAGAGAAATTGTAAGCAAGTATTTATTAAATCCTTGACTTTTATTACTTGTAAGTGGTAAAAGAACTTACAAAGAAAGAAACAGACATGATTATAAGCTGTAAAACCTAGAAGGTTCAAAATTTTACCAAAATTGAAAGGCAAAGAAAACAAAGAAATATTTTGTAACAAATATAACAGAGGGTTAAAACCTTTACTCTACTAAAGACTCATAAATCAATAATGAAAATACTATACACAAAAAATCAAATTGCTAATAAGCATATAGGAGAATATCCAACTTCATCAGAAATCAATGAAACAGTCATGAAACCAACATGATGTAATAGGTTTTGCCTATTCAATTAGAAAATAATTTGTAAAATCAGAATAAGCAACACTAGCAGGAAATTGTGGGATGAGTATTCTCTATACTATGGCAATAATTATTAACATATACAGCCTTTAGGAAAAATGTTTGATAATAAATACATGAGTGGGTTCTGATAATACAGAAAATGTGAATTACTATTAAATTTCAAAAGGGACTGCCTAGTCCTTTTTGAGGCTAGCTGCAGGACACTTAGTAGACGAAGCACCCATCTTATTACATTGGAGCAGAAGGCAGAATCTACATAGTTTTAAAGTTAGAAACCTCAAAAATGTACATCATCATTTATCTAACTCTTCTCCTAGGAATATAGCCTTAGGAAATATTCTGAAATATGGAAAAATAATGCAGAAACTTTCAAAATGGTATTATTTAATCTACTATTTAGAAACGATAAAAAAAAAAAAACAACTGAGAAATGATCATTATAGAGTACAATGCATCTACAAAATAGAATACTTAGAAGCCATTAATATGGTGTTTTAAAATAATTTGTAACCTGAGAAATGTTCATGTCATAGTATTAAGTGAAAAGAAGAGGACACAAAATAATGTAATGAATATAAAAACAGAAATATGAAATGTACAAAGAATAAATATTGGAAGAAATAGGGAATGGAAGGAAACTAACAGGGCTTAAAAGAAAGGAAATTCTTAATAAAAACGCCGCTATTTATTGAATGTTTACTTTATGCTAGACCATGCTAAAGACTTCAGCATTGTAAAATTTTAACTCATTTAATCCTAAACAAACCTATGAGATAAGGACAAATAATATCCCCAATATACATTTAAGGAAACAGGTTTATATTGTAAATAACTTGCCCAAAGACAAGTCTACCACTAGAATGTGACAAAACAAGGATACTGATGAGATATTAACAGGATTGGTTGGCTCTGGATGCTGAAATTATGGGAATTGTTTTTCTGTTCTTTATTTTCCATTTTCAATAAGAGGCATGAATTATAATGAGGAAAAAGTAACTTAAATGAACAAATAAAAAATAAGTTAAACAAATTAAGCATATTGTTTGTCCACAGTTGATATTAAAATGATCAAATAAAAGCTCAAAGATTCCATTTGCCAAAATTAAACGACAACAAAAGAAGTACAATACATATTACAAAAGGTCAAAAAAAAAAAAAGATTAAAGCAAGAAAGAAACGGAAAGAGAACAGAAAAGAAAAGAAACCAAAATTGCTAATAAACACAGAAGGAAATGCTTGGTGTCAAAGGCCACAAAGACATATATTCATCCCCATGACCATCCCCATGACCCAGACCATACAATGAAGAGTAAGAATTAATCATTGACAAAAATTTCTCTCAGATTATGAAACCAAGGGATTCATTATGTCTTATGGTTACCTCATGCTAAGCTGAAAATCTTTTAAGTACAAAACTTGGGAATCTGTTTCTTAGGCTGCCTTTTCCAAACAATCCAAACAAACCACTCAGTTGCTAAAGGAAAGGATTGTTACATTAATGAATGAATGGATCAGTAAAACCTTAGCATCTTTTTACAGCTTTAAAATTCAGACAAAACATAGCAAAAGAAAATCAACAAACTCCAAGAAAGTAACAAGAGGAAAATCCAAACTATTTCAGGGTATCAAATTATATATGACCAAGATGATTCACATAAAGTCATGGAAAGCCTTTGACTTCAAAAATACAAGCAGTTCTTTGAATACATGAGTAGGTTCTGATAATATAGAAAGTGTGAATTACTATTAAATTCTCAAAGGGATTCTATAGTCTTTTTTGAGGCTAGTTGCAGGACACTTAAAAATATTTCTGCTAGACAAAGCACCCATCTGATTATGTTGGAGCAGAAGGCAGAAGCTACATAGTCACCTGCCCTTACATTTGTATTGGGATAGGATGGCATTGTTGGAAAAGCTGAACCCAAGAGACAGGAAGCCTGAGTTCAGGTGCTGGAACTGAATCAAGGATAGAATCCAAGGAAACAACAAAGCAAAGTGGGAATGAACAAGGAAGGATGCTCAAGGAAAGACAGAGTTTGGTGAGATATGAAAAGAAAGAAAAGAGAATGGTAAGTAGCAAGTGGTTAACAGAATGACATGCCTTACAGAAAGATTATGGCTAATGTTCCAGTTTGCTAATGCTGCCATTACGCAAAATACCAGAAATGGATTGGCTTTTATAAAGGGCGTTTATTTGGTTACACAGTTACAGTCTTAAGGCCATAAAATGTCCAAGGAAAGGCATCAACAATCAGGTACCTTCTCTGAAGGATGGCCATTGGTGTCCGGAAAGCCTGTGTTAGCTCAGAAGGCACGCGGCTCCCAGGTTATGTTTCAAAATGGTGTTCTCCAAAATGTGGCTCTCAGGGTGTTTTGTCCTCTCTTAGCTGCAGCTCCTCTTCAAAATGTCACTCTCAGTTGCTCTGTGTTACTTCTGTTTGCCAGCAGTTTTATATGGCTCCAGTGATTTAATTAAGACACACTCTGAATGGGTGGGGGGATAATGCCTCCACGGAAATTATCCAATCACAGTTGATTGAGTCACATCTCCATGGAAACACTCAATCAATAGGTTCCAACCTAATCAACACTAATACGTCTGTCCCCACAAGATTGTATCAAAGAACATGGCATTTTGGTGGACATAATACATCCAAACTGGCACAGCTAATAATAAGCCATAAAGTAATTAAGAGGTTATTAGAGACCCTAATGAAAGCTATTTCATTAGAATAGAAGAAACATGAACCAGATTATAATGGAGCAAAGAGTCAAGTGGAGGAAGTAAAAGCATCCAATGTAAAACATTTTTTCAAGAAATTTAATGGTAAAGGAATGACGGGATTACTTTGAATTTAAAATTGATGAATTAAAAAAATGAACAATTTATTAAATTAATACTGCTGAAACAATCTATATTTACTTTTTATGACAATTAATCCTGAATAAATTGTTCTGATTTTTAAGCAATCAGTTCAAAACTCACGTTATATTTTAGATTCAGAAAATCATAACTATTTTCCAATATTTCTGTTAGTGTTCTTATCTAATTTTTAATAACCACGGGACCCTAATGTTTATTTGATTTTTATAAATGGAATCAAATTATCACACTTACCATCTCAGTTTTCCATGCATCATTATTTAACATTCATTAAGCATCAATGATTTCATTTCAAGGTCTTTTGATCTTGTCTTCCCCATATAACCCTTGAGAATGTAACCCTTGCCATGTAACCCTTTTTCACCCACACCCTTCCATAAATAATTTTTAGAGCTATCCTTTTCATATGCCATCTGCCTTGCAGAATTGTTCTTATTATAAGGTTATAGGAGGAAATTTAATTAACAGAGACAATTCATTACAAACAGGTTAAATGCTCAGAAAAGCCTTATGCTTTTTGTGTAAGAATTTCCACTAAATTCACAGGAAGTGAAGGAAAGAAGGGAATGGGGAACTGGGTATTCCCAGAGTTCTCTATACCATCCACATCCATTCCCAAACCTTGCTTTTGTGTTTAATTATTCCACAATGTTCTCCTGCTCCCTAATCACCATCTACTCCATTTCTGCTTATCATGCATTCTTGGCATGGCCACATTGCACCTGCAGAGGGTGCTACAGCACTATACTTCAGCTCAGAGATAACTACATCCAGTTTGAACATGGCTAGAGGCTCATGACTTGGCCATCTCTCAAGAAACGCACCTTCTACTTGTCACCATAATTCTACTATCAGAAACAACTAAACCTTGCTGAGCCTCTCCATCAATCATTCTCTTGCCCAGGAAAGGGCAACTATATTGCCTAACAAGAGGTATTTTCTAACAAGGAGTCCCAAACTTCCCCCTCATCAGGAATATAGTTTATCATCTGGATTCCACATTCCCAAAACTTCAGGTCTTCTCAGGACTAGACCCCAGAAAATAAAGAATTCCAAGAGATCTGTTCTAGAAAATTAGTAAATTAGTCAACTGTATAAACATCAGAAAGACCTGAATCTAAATACTGAGGCCATTCTGGTTGGCCACCCTGGCCCATGCAAACCACCTAACAAGGTCTACAGAAGCTGTTGGTGGACCCACCCATGAGAGGAACTGGTTCAGGTGTCAAGAACCCAAGGGATTGCTGCTTCCATAATATCCCTGAATACTACTACATCATGCTGCATCTGTGACTTTGTCTTTCCTCAACCATGAGACCATCCTGGTAGCTGTAGTACATTTCAACTCCAGAGCTTTCAACTCCCATTATCCTTATCTCTAATCCACCTGCTACCCTTGACCACAGTGCACTGCCCTGCTTTAGATAAGGCTGTTAGTGTTCTTATGTCATGCTTTCACACCCCTGCCCACCTATCCATCGCTATAAGATGTATTCAAGGAGCATATTAATGCCTAGAAAAATTCCTCCATCATTATACCATCCATCTGCAACCCAATTTCCCCACATACCTCATCCCTGAAACTGTTTCTATCAACACCAACTTTCACAGCAATTCTGGCATCCACTCCGGATTCCATTGTTTATCAATAAGCCTAATCCAATAAAACCCTCTGCTATCTCTGATGTCCCCATTGCATGAAACCTAATATGTGTAGGGGAGAGCTGGTTTCCTGACGATGCTAGCTAGACCCTGGCCCAGCTGGGAGAATAAAACAGAACCTCACTGGCCAGCAGTAACTTTCAACAAGTAAAACACAGGGAAATCTCAGTCCTGTTATAAGGGAGTGGCCAAAGATAAGCATGTGATTTACTGGTGTCTCTCCCTTAATATGACCCCAGTTCTTCCCCCACAAGGACCCCGGGAGCTACATTAAAAGCCTCCTCCTGAGCCAGGCCAGTGGGGCCAGCAGGCAGGGAGAAAAAATCAGCTCCTCATCGTGGGACTGAGAATGCCTTCTTGACCAAAAGGGGGCAAAGAAATGAAACAAAATAAAGTTTCAGTGGCTAAGAGATGTCAAATAGAGTCAAGAGGTCATTCTGGAGGTTAATCTTATGCATTATATAGATATTCCTTTAAGTTTCTAGTGTATTAGAATAGCTAGAAGTAAATACCTGAGACTGTTGAACTGTAAGGCAGTAGCCTTGATTCTTGAAGATGACTGTATAACTATATAGCTTTTATCGTGTGACCATGGGATTGTGAAAACCTTGTGACTGACACTTCCTGGATCCACTGTATGGACAGATGAGAAATAAAATAAAGACTAAATAAATAAATAAATAAATAATAGTGGGGGATAAGGGGTATGGGATGTTTGGGGTGTTCTTTTTTATTTTATTTTATTTTTTTTGGAGTAATGAAAATGTTCTAAAATTGATTATGGTAATGAATGCACAGGTATATGATGATACTGTGAGCCACTGATTTTATATTTTGGAGGGATTATATAGTGTGTGAATGTATCTCACCAAATAACAGTAGAGGAGATGATTGGTTAAGCATTTTAAAAAAAAGCCTCCTCAGCTTGGAAATTGTTCCAGGCCTATCTTCTCTCCTTCAGCTTTTTTACACCTTCATTCTTAGGCTTTGTTCTGTTTCAGAAGTGAATATAGCTTACATGGTGTGACGGAGTGATTGTGGAAACCTGTGGCTTGCTTTGTCTTTTGTTCTCTGTCCTTTCTCTTTCTTTACTCATTTGGTGTGGTGATCTTGATTTTGAATGAGTACTCTATTTGTGCTCTGGCATTTTTCAGGACACTCAGCTCGATGTACCCTGCTCACTTCCTCTAGTCACCAAAGCAAGCAGTGCCCCAACCCTATGATTACCATTACAAGAAAAACATCAAGGAAAATGCCATGTGCTTTCTTCCCATTGCCCATCAACTTTTGTTAACTAAAGCTTCTCCTTTCTCATAAACAGCCAGTCCACAAACTCTAGGTTAGCTCACTTCAGTTTGGCTCTTGACTTTAAGAGAATATCTCACGACCCACCCCACCCTATGATCAAATCGAAATAAGATCAGTCATAACCCCAGTGGATTCAAATCCTGGCCTTTCCACTTAATTGCTTTGTGAAACTTTGTGCCTCAGCTACTTCAGTAAAATAGGAATAATAATAAAAATATATAATACATATGTATTGAAGAGATTGAAATATTTAAAAATTCATGCAAAGTACTGTCCCCAGCAAATGCTCAATAAGTTACAGCTTCATTACTATTTCTGCTCATACACCCTTGCTACCAAAAAATTAAGACACAAATCAGACATTTCAATGTTTGCATTTGGTAATGATTGCAAGATTTAATGTAGTTCAAGAAAATAGCAGAAAACAAAAAGCAGGAACCAATCAGATTCTCCTTCAACTAGACAGACCACCAAGCTCATTGTGCTAAAAAAAAAAAGAAAGAAAAGAAAAAATCTAAAGAATCTTATACCTGGAGACAATTCTTCCCAAGTTTTAATCTGTTTGCATTTGTGGCATAGAATTAAACTGTCTCCCCCATTTCTCATCCCAGCCCCCGCCACTTCCTTTTGAATGTTTTAATTTTTTAAAGTGCCTCAGAGATCTCCTATTAGGTTAATAATTTGGAACCCCAAATTTGTAACTGTTCCATTTTATTTGTTTCTTCCAATAAGAAAAGTGGCAGATATCACTTGACTTGTCCCTAAAGTATTCAGTCTTAGATTTCTTTCCTTACTGAGAAAATGGCATATATAGTAATTCTTTCTCTACTGTATATAAATTCCAAATGCTACCTTAGCAGAATTATGAAATAAGAATGAAAGCTTTTTTAAAAGCATTTATGGAGACTGGGGAATAAATGATAGAATTTTCTTATATTTCTTGTATATGCAGATAACAGATACATTTAATGCAAGAAGGAAATAGAATTTTAATAGAATTTTTAACTAAAGATCTTGAAACAAAACTAGACATACATTTTAATTGAATTTCTGGCTCAAATTACAGCAAACCATTATAAATCATTAGGAATCAGTTTTAAAACTGCTTTCACTTTTCCCCGTATTACAAACACAGAGGTAAGCTTTTACAGCTTCAGATAAGTGTTAATAAATTACCCGAATTTCAAAATTAATGGCTGCCCGGCTGCTTTGGGGAGATATCATTGTGTTTCATGAATATTTTGATTTTGTGATTAGATCAAAATGCACTGAATTCCTAAACAGTCATAACCAAGGTCTGCTGATCATAAACTGTTCTTTTTTAATAAATTATATTCCTCACAAATCTGCTGATATGGAATAATTAGAAATTGGTTGCCTGCATTTACTGTAATATTTGCATGACTTTAGATCTCCACCTACTGATCTAGAGGCTGGCAGGAAATGTACATTTTGTACATTTCTAAATATACCTTGCCTGCAGAGATAATGGTTTATATTGTGATGGTAAGAAGGTTTTTATTTGCAAAAAACAAAGAGGTGTCACTTGCCAGTTCTGGAAGACATTGATTAGGCAGTTTATGTCATTCCTATTCAGAACTTATTATTTACAGCTTTCTTGTTTCCTTTCCTTTGTAGGAGATAAAGATCTGTATCTTGTAAACTGCTTAAAGAGTGTCTATTTTGTCTTTTTAGGGTGTCTTGGAATACATTTTATAGAATGCTAGCATCCGGAAACCAAATGTAAACTGAGTAAAATACAACTTGCCAATCTATTATAAAATCGCCAAGTGTACTCTTTAAATGAAGTGGTATATAAAGTAGTTATATTGAAGAGAAAAAAAATCCTCCAGTGTAAATTCATACTGTACCATGTAAAGCACATTTATCTAATTCTGAATCTAACATATACCATGTAATCTGGCAATTAGCTACAGTCATGTTGTAGAAACCACCGATTGCAAACACATAAGGCTATTTTTATTCTCCTAAATCTAATGATCTTTTTCAAATTTGAATGACTCCAGGAGCTAAATGTTTATGTTTTAGAACACCCCAATAGAATAATATTTATTGTGCATTCTGAAAAACCTTGTTGAGAAAGAGGTTTTCACCAAGGTGACAAGAACCCTTCTTGATGAAATCCAGAGAAAGGTTCAGGGCAAGGGTGCATGAAACTTGCAGCTGCTTCATTTCAACATTTACAGGACTGGGAGAATTAAAAAGGACTACCAGGGGCATCATTCATTCCAGTAGTGGCACAATTGGCTTCCTCAGAGCCTTTATAAGCACAGAGCAATCCCTGCACAGATTGGGTTCAAATAAACTTCTTTGGTTATGGTTCAGGGTACCTGGCATTTCCTCAGAGAATCTGAAAATCCAGACACTAGAAATTGCTCACTCTTGAGATTCTTTGCAACTCCTCCCCTAACACAAAGACAACAGAAAGTAAAAAGAATGGCTAGATTCAAATGATTCAGAGTCCATGGCAAGGTTTTCAATGAACAATATTTAATCTTAAAGAAAGAATGTGCAAGGTCAAAATAGAAATGGCCAAATATTCACTTGTTTGTAGGAAAAGAAAAAGTGGGATAACATGCACACTTATAATTGGGAAGCCAGGCTTACTCTGGTTTAGCATGTCAGCAAATGTATCTAAGAATCTACTGCAAAATCCAGATCAGAGTCCATGAAAGCTAATAGGAGACTTCAGAAATTTAGAGCATGAACCAAAATCATCTAGTTGTCTACCTCCCAGAGCAATCGTGTGGATTAAGCAAGACAAAAAAATGTGAGGTGCTTAAGTGCCTGGAGTATAGTAAACAATAATTATTAAGTAAAATCACACACACACACACACAAAAACCACCACTAAAACACTAAGGTTTTGGAAACAACCTTCCAGCATGGGTTTTTTCCATGTTGTTTTCATCTGACCTCTTTTACGCAGTCATTCTTTTTCAGCAATCTGCAATTCCTACATAAATCTTCACAGATGCTTATATTTACTTAGATGAAATTCAGGTGAGAATCTTTGTTCTTTCATTTTTACTTAAAAGAGAGGGCACCTACATTAGTCATACATGTCAGTATTTGCATACACAGAAGGTATCTTGATAGCTACAAGCAGCTCTGTGCTTTTTAATGCAAAGTAGAAACTGCACCACGGAACCACATTCTCCCAAAAATCAATCCCATCATCATGAAGTTTAAATCAAGTTAAAATATGTGCTTCCTTCTGAATAAGTTTATGCATTAGGGATGTCTATTCTAATATTTTAGCTAATTCTTTCCCAAATATGTGATTACCATTTCAAAATAAAGGACATTTTGGTGCTTCAAGAATGACTTATCCACGTAACAAATGTGCCAGGCACTATGCTGGGTCCTTGGGATATCAAGATGAAAAAGTCTGGGTCTCGCCTTCAGGAAGCTGAATCTAATGTGAAGAAAGAAAACCACATGCCCAGTTACAGCTCCATGGGACCTGCTGTGTGATGGAGGCTTGCACGTTGTGCTGTGAGGTGAAAGGAAGGCCTCCAAATCAGACTGGGTGGCCGGGCAAGGTGCTCTGAGATGCTTGGCGTTTGGGAAGACCAGAAAGAGGTCACTAAATGATGAAGCAGGAACAAAGAGCCTTAGGAAGTCTGATGCTTGAGGAGGCATGAAAGAGTACAACATGTTTCAGGAAGTTTACGTATTTCATTAAGGTTGAAGCAAAGGATGTCTATGAGTATAAAGCAAAAATATAATGCTCTACTTGCAATCCATTGGAACATATCTAGTGTATTATTTCAATTGGCCCAGGTATAATGATTAAATTATTTTACTCACAGTGTTTTCTTAGCTATTTATAGAAATACAAACATCTCAAATATGAGGTATACGAAATGGATTTCTTGGTCTTCTCACAAGACTCACTACTCCCAAGCCTATTCAGTCCCTCAAGTCAGAAACAGGTAAGTCATTCTTTACATATCTCTCTCCTTCATACAGTCCCCCTCCATACCTCCAATGCTTTCCCATGCACTTATATCAATTTTCTTTAAAGAAGCCATTTTAAAGTGTTAATCCAATCACATCCTTCGTGCTTAAAGTCCTACAATGACTGCTCTTTGCTCTTAGAATAAAGTGTAAATTCTGAGTCAGACACTGTTAACTGTCATCTAAAATTCATTCTCCCCTTCTTCTCCAGCAATAGAGATACATCTGGGCACATGGATGTCTGGTTAACAACTGAAAATTTCAATGTCTCCAGCACTTAGGTGTGACTGTATGATAAGGTTCTAATAATGATTTGAATATGAACGGGAGTGCAGTGTGCATCTTATACATGCAGGCCTTAGTGTATGGGACACCCAATCTACCTATGCTTTCTTACCTCCCACTGGCTGAAGACAGCAACAACAGGAGCAATCCTGAAAGAGAAGTACTGAGAATGGCAGAGAGCTTCTGTTAGCCTAGGTCCCTGGATGAATTCACTATCCCAGACTGATTTGGGAAAGATAAATATACTTGCATCTCGTTTGAGCCACTGAACTCCAGGGTCTTGTTGCTCCAGTTATCTAATATTCACACTCACCAACATACTTATCCCAGTTAATAAGGCTGGCATGACTGGTTCATGCCGACCAGTGACACTCTCCCCTTGACTGTTTGAAATCTCTCAGCCACTGAAACTTTATTTTGTTTCATTTCTCTTTCCCCTTTTGGTCAAGAAGACTTTCTCAATCCCATGATCCCGGGTCCAGGCTCATCCCTGGGAGTCATGAACTACAAGAGGGAAAGGCAGCAAGTCCACCTGCAAAGATGGTTTAGAGAGAGAGGCCATATATGAGCAACAAAAGAGGTTATCTGGGGGTGACTCTTAGGCACAATTACAAGAAGGCTTAGCCTCTCCTTTGAAGTAACAAGCTTCATAAGGACAAGCATCAAGATCAAGGGCTCAGACTACTAAACTGGTAGTCCCCAATGCTTGTGAGAATATCAGGAATTTCCCAGGTAGGGAAGTTTAATATTTCCACATTTTTCCCCACTCCCTCTGTATTAGTTAGGGTTCTCTATGGAAACAGAATCAGTAAGAGATAACTAAATATAAGATTTTATAAAACTGTCTCATGCAACTGTGGGAATGCATGAGTCCAAATTCCATAGGATAGGCAGCAAACTGGCAACTCCAATGAAGGTGTTTGATGAACTCCTCAGGCAGTGAACTGGCAACTCTCATGAGGGTGTTTGAGGAACTCCTCAGTGAATGCATCACTGGCTAGCTGAAAAAGTGTAGGTTCTCTGTCTGTTTCCCTTAAGAGTCTTCAACTGATTGGATTAAACCAGCTGATTGCATTCTCTCATTGTGGAAGACATGCCCTTCGTGGATGTAATCAGTCATAGCTGCAGCCAACTGACTGATGATTTAATAAACCAGCCTTCTGGTTTATCAACCAGCCACAAATATCCTTGTAGTAATGGTTAGGCCAGTGCTTACTTGACCAGACACTTGGGCACCATCACATGGCCAAGTTGACACATGAACCTAACCATCACAGTCCACCCCTTGTCAACTTGGCAGTTATACACATCACCTTAAACCATAATTTATCTCTAAGTAGAGAACAAAAACACACATAAGTTTCACCTAACAATACTCCGCTGTCCTGTGTACAACCAGAAATGCACTAAAACTCTTGAGAAAAGGGTGCAAGTCTTGGATGACATTAACTCTTAAAATTGATTGCTTTAACTTAAATACTGTGACATGAACAATACAGCTTATGTCATATGATAAGGGGTAAGATAGAGAAGAAGACAAAGATATTTTCTTTACAGACAAATACAAACATACCCATAACAAAACAAGGAGGAAATATTCATGCCATCATAGTCCTCCTTTCTGTAACTGGTCACATGATCATAGTTCATATTTATCACTACCTTCTTCCACTACCCATTCCATGTTCCCTTTACCCTCAGCAAGCACTTCAGCTGGCTGTAGTTCTTTGCCTGGTGGGGTGACCCAAACCTTCATTCCTGAAGTTTCTTGGCTATTGGGAGTCCTGCCTGGATTGGGTTGTTGCAGTTTTCCATTGACTTTAATCACAGGGCATGGTAATACTAAGAGATGCCCTAGGGGATCTCTTGTATTCCAGGAAAACTCTTCTTTACCTCCATTGTGTAGTTGCAGTACTATTTCCCCTTGATAGTCAGAATCAATCACCCCAGCCAGTACAGTAATCTCCTTCCTTGCCTGTTGATTCAGAGACATAAGAAGCCCAAAGTGGCCAGGTGGCATTCTTAACTTCCAGTTCAAAGGAATTATCATTGTATTTCCTGGTGGAAGCACGCCTCCTTTTGGAACTAACACTTGTAGACAAACAGAGCTTAAGCTCCCAGGGACAAGAAGCAAAAATTTTCCTAGTGGATCATTAGGAGTGAAAGTGAGTTGTGCCACTCCTGTTTCCACCCCTTGGTTCCTGGACCCATGAATCCCGGCTATGGGAGAAACAGCACCATCCACTCCTGTTTCCACCCCTTGGTTCCTGGACCCATGAATCCTGGCTATGGGAGAAACAGCACCATAGAGTGGACGCTGATTCAGAGCATACACACCCTCCTGGAGAACACTGCCCCAGCCCTGCAAGTTATTGCTACCCAGTTGGCATCATAATCGAGTCTTCAACAGGCCATTCCACCATTCTATCAACCCAGCTGTCTCTGGATGATGGGGAGCATGGTAAGACCAGAGAATTCCATGAGCATGTGCCCACTCCCTCACTTCATTTGTTATGAAGTGGGTTCCTCAGTCAGAAGCAATGCTGTGTAGAATACCATGATGGTGGATAAGGCATTCCATAAGTCCATGGATGGTAGTATTGGCAGAAACATTTCATGCAGGGAAGGGAAACCCATATCTGGAGTATGTGTCTATTCCAGTAAGAACAAATCGCTGCCCTTTCCATGATGGAAGTGGTCCAATGTAATCAACCTGCCACCAGGTAGCAGGCTGATCACCTAGGGGAGTGGTGCCTATTAGAGACTGAGTATGAATCTCTGAGGCTCATACTCACTCAGCAGTGGCTGTGGCCAGGTCAGCCTTGGTGAGTGGAAGTCCATGTTGCTGAGCCCATGCATAACCTCCATCCCTACCGCCATGGCCACTTTGTTCATGAGCCCATTGGGCAATGACAAGAGTGGCTGCGGAAAGAGGCTGGCTGTTATCTACCAAATGGATCATCTTATCCACTTGATTATTAAAATCTTCCTCTGCTGAAGTCACCCTCTGGTGAGCATTCACATGGGACACAAATATCTTCATGTTTTTTGCTCACTCAGAAAGGTCTATCCACATACCTCTTCCCCAGACTTCTTTGTCACCAATTTTCCAATCATGTTCCTTCTAAGTCTCTGACCATCCAGCCAAACCATTAGCAACAGCCCATGAATCAGCATACAAATGAACCTCTTGCCAGTTCTCCTTCCAAGCAAAGTGAACAACCAGGTGCACTGCTCAAAGTTCCACCCACTGGGAGGATTTCCCTCACCACTGTCTCTCAGGGACATCCCAGAAAGGGGCTGCAGTGCTGCAACTGTCCACATTTGGGTGGTGCTGGCATATTGTGCAGAATCATCTGTAAACCAGGCCCGAGTTTTCTCTTCCTCAGTCAAATGATTGTAAGGAACTCCCCAAGACGCCATAGCTGTGGACTGTGAAAGAGAAGGTAATGTGGAAGGAGTGCGGGCCATGGGCATTTGGGCCACTTCCTCATGTAACTTACTTTTGTCTTCAGGACTCACTTGAGCCTTATCTCATATATACCATTTCCTTTTTATGATGGAGTACTGCTGTATGTGCTCAACTTTATGGCTTGGCAGGTTGGACAACACCCAGCTCATGAAAGGTAACTCAGGTCTCATGGTAACTTTGTGGCCCATGGGTAAGTGTTCTATCCCTACTAAGACCCATTAGCAGGCCAAAAGCTGTTTCTCAAAATGGAAAGTAGTTTTCTGCAGAGGATGGTAAGGAATTACTCCAAAATCCTAAGGGCCTGTGTTGTCATTCTCCTATAGGAGCCTGTCAAAGTTGGTGCAAGATCAATATTTCCTAAACAATTTAACTCGTACAGTTTGTTCAAATACTATAAATACATGGAACTTTGAATAGGAAGTGAGACCTGGTAGGTTTGTATAGGTTAGTGTGAAATAGCGACACATCCCAAAGTAATTTGGGCAAGGAATAAAAATATATATGCAGGGACCCCCTGAGGAACTGGGGAAGATGTGGAAGTGTTGGGCTTCCTCATCTGGATTGTTGCTGATGTTCTCACAAACATTGAGCACTGGTGGTTTGGTGCATCAAGCCCTCTATCTCAGAACTTGCCCTTATGTAGCTCATTAACGCAAATGAAAGGCTAAACCTGCTTATAGCTGTACCCGAGAATCTCCCCGAGTGCCTTTGTTGCTCAAATGTGACCCTCTCTCTAGCTAAGCCAACTTGGCAAGTGAACTCACTGCCCTCACCGCTACATGGGATCTGACTCTCAGGGGTGTAAATCTCCTGGCAACACAGGATATGACACCCGGGGATGAATCTGGACCTGACAACGTGGAATTGAGAACTTATTGACCAAAAGGGGTGTGTGAAATGAAACAAAATAAAGTTTCAGTGGCATTCTTACACACTATATAGATAACCCTTTTTAGGTTTTACTGCATTGGAATAGCTAGAAGTAAATACCTGAAACTATCAAACTACAACCCAGTAGCCTTGACTCTTGAAGATGATTGTTGGGCAAGGTAGCTTATAAGGGGTGACAGTGTGATTGTGAAAGCCTTGTGGATCACACTCCCTTTAACCACTGTAGGATGAGCAGAAAAATGGGGAAAAAAACTGGGTGAAAAATAGGGTGGGAGGGGGATAACTTGGGTGTTCTTTTTTACTTTTATTTTTTATTTTTATTGTTGCTTTTTCTGTATAAGGGAAACATTAAAAAAAATAGATTGGGGTGATGATGCACAACTATATGATGGTACTATGAACAGTTGGTTGTACACCATGGATGACTGTATGACATGTGAGTATATCTTAAAACTGAATTTAAAAAAATAAAAAATAAAATAAAGTAAAATAAAATAAAATAAAATACAAGGAAAAGGTCAGACGACACCACCACCACCAAGAATCCCATACCACTCTCTTATATTCCCCTCTAATAGACATTTAGCTTTGATATATTGCCTCTGTTACAATTAACGGAAGCATATTACAATGCTACCATTAACTATAGACTTTAGTTTGCATTGATTGTATTTTGCCTCTATACCATCCAGCTTTCAACACCCTGCTATGTTAACATTCATTTGTCAACATTCTCCCTCATGTGAAAACACTCTTAATATTTGTACATTTAATCACCATCACTGACCACTTCAGACTTTGCAATCCCAGTCTTTATCTTCTATCTTTTCTTCTGATGTCATACATGCACCTAGTCTTCCTCTTTCAACTGTGCTCACATGCATCTTTGTTCAGAGTACTTACAATATTGTCTACCATCACACGTTATTGTGCTATCCATTTCTGGATCTATACAATCAAGCCTGTTGAACATTCTGTACTCCTTCAGCATCAAATGCCCAATCTCTACCCTCTTTCTATCTCCTGATAACCTGTGTTCTCAACTTTAACTCTCAAAGTTTGCTCATTAATGTTAGTTCATTTAGTGAGGCTATATAGTATTTGTCCTTTTGTTTCTGGCTAATTTCACTCAATGTAATGAATACTGTCTATCATTTTGTCTTTTGGATTCCATATGTCATGGCTTATTTTATTTTTATATTTTTCCTCTCTTTCTTTTAATACTTTCTGATAGTCTTCATTTCTAGACTCATCTTCAAAGCTCTCTCTCCTGTCTTTTCCTATCTGCTGTAGTGGTACCTTTAGTATTTCATGTAGAGCAGGTATCTTGTTCACAAACTCTCTCAGTGTCTGTCTGAAAATGTTTTAAACTTTCCCTCATTTTTGAAGGACAGTTTTTGCAGGATATAGAATTCTTGGTTGGCAGTTTTTCTCTTTCAGTATTTTAAATATATTGCACCACTGTCTTCTCACTTCCATGGTTTCTACTGAGTAATCCACACACAAACTTATCGAGCTTCCCTTCTATGTGACAGATCACTTCTCCCTTCTCCTTTCAGAATTCCCTCTTTGTCTTTGACATTTTATAATTTGATTATTAAGTGTCTTGGAGTAGGTCAATTCAGATCTGTGCTTCTTGGATCTGTAATTTTATGCCTTTCATAAGAGATGGGGAATTTCCAGTGATTACTTCCCCCATTACTCTTTCTGCCCATCTTACCTTCTCTTCTCCTTCTGGGACACCCATGACATATATATTCATGCACTTCATGTTGTCATACAATTCCCTGAGTCCCTGCTCATATTTTTCCATTCTTTTCCATATCTGTTCTTTCATGTATAGTATTTCAGATGTTCTGTCATCTAGTTCATGAATCCTTTCTTCTGCCTCTTCAAATCTGCTATTATATGTCTCCATTGTGTTTGTCATCTGTTCTATTGTGCCTTCCATTCCCACAAGTTCTATCAATTGATTTTTCAAACTTTTAAGTTCTTCCTTATGTTTGCCCAATGTCTTCTTTATATCTTTCATCTTTTTTTGACATATCTTCCCTCAACTTGTTGATTTGATTTTTTAATTGATTTAGCATATGCTCTAGTTTGCTAATGCTGCCAGAATGCAAAACACCAGAGATGGATTGGCTTTTATAAAAGGGGGTTTATTTGTTTACACAGTCACAGTCATAAGGCCATAAAGTGTCCAAGGTAACACATCAGCAATCGGGCACCTTCACTGGAGAATGGCCAATGGTGCCCAGAAAACCTCTATTAGCTGGGAAGGCACGTGGCTGGCATCTGCTCCAAAGTTCTGGTTTCAAAATGGCTTTCTCCCAGGATGTTCCTCTCTAGGCTACAGTTCCTCAAAAATGTCACTTTAGTTGTACTTGGGGTATTTGTCCTCTCTCAGCTTCTCCAGAGCAATAGTCTGTTTCCAACAGTCATCTTCAAAATGTCTCTCATCTGCAGCCCCTGTGCTTTCTTCAGTGTCCCTCTTCGCTGTAGCTCCACTTCAAAACATCACTCACAGCTGCACTGAGTTGCCTCTGTCCATCAGCTCATTTATATGGTTCCACTGATCAAGGCCCACCCTAAATGGGTGGGGCCACACCTCCATGGAAATTATCTCATCAGAGTTATCACCTACAGTTGGGTGGGGCGCATCTCCAAAGAAACACACAAAGAAATCTAATTAAAACTGATAACGTCTGCCCACACAAGATTACATCAAAGATAATGCTGTTTGGGGGACACAATACATTCAAACTGGCACAGCATATTTGTCTGAACATCTTTAATTAGTTGTTTCAACTCCTGTATCTCATTTGAAATGTAATTTGTACCTCTGACTGTGCCATATCTTCATTTTCCCTGGTGTGACTTGTAATTTTTTGTTGTCTGGGCCTCTGGTTTCCTTGATTACCCCAATCAGATTTTCCCAAACCAGATGGGCCCAGGTCTCAGGAGGAGGATGTAATCAGTATCAAGTTTCCCTGAGGATGAGACCCAGAAGATTGTCATACTTTCTAGTGAGGCCTCTAGACTCTGTGATTTTCCTGTCCTGTCCTGCCCAGCAGGTAGTGCTTATCAGCCCATGGTTCCTCACCAGTATAAAGAGGTGCAGGGCCTTTAATTCTCAGCAGATCTTGCCCTGCCAGGGGTCAAGGGTGAGTCAGTAGCCAAGCTTAAGCTATTTCTGTTTTTTAACCCTCTAGGCCCTGGGGTCTGAATTCTTTTGCAGAGAGCAGCTGCTTCAGCTGGGCCACATCCTCCCCTTTTCTTAGGAAGATATGCCTAGGGAATTATCTCCTTCACTTGACTTCTTCCTTTGTCTCTCTGACAGTCTTAACTCCATTCCTGCCTGAGTCAGTGCTGACAATTGAATATGCCTGAGGCTTTCTCTAATGAGCTACTTAGAATGAGAGAGGAAAAAAGAAAAAGAAAGAAATTCCCCTTTCATAGCCAGTCCCTAGTCCCCCAGTTTTGCCAGTCAAGAGCCAGAGTTGGTACCTGGTTCCATGTACCACTTTTCTTGGAACACAGCCCTTTTCCAATATTCTGAGCTCAGCCAACTCCAAAAGCCTCTCTTTTTATTTACTTATTTTTCCCATCAGCCCTGCCACCTCTCTTCTGGGAAAGACCTCAGGATTCCTTTCCTGCTTGCTCTAGGTTTATCTGTGCCCATAGCTTGTATTCTGTAGTCCAAATTTGTTAATAAAAACTGTATTGGAACTTGGTTGAGCTACCTTCCCTTGCTCCTAGTAGAGACTGCTTCTTTTTCCCCCAGGGAAGTGTTCCAACTCAGCCTGCCATGCCATTTGGGGAGGGGTGCCAAGTTCTGCCATTTGGGGGGCTTTACTTACAGTCTATGCTGCATTTTTGACACTTCTACCCATTCCAGACTGGTGTACGATGTGTGTCTGGTCATGGATGTCCCCAAGCAGTTGTTCCAGATTATTTACTAGTTGTTCCTGGCTGTTTACTAGTTGCTCTAGAGGATTAACTAAATTCCACACCTCCCTATGCCACCGTCTTGTCCCTTTTAGGTACTATCCATTTTGATTGCCACCGTATATCCACTTCCTTACACCTGGAATATAGTGAGCACTCAATAAATTTGAGCAAGAGAACACCAAATTACATGAAAAGGAGAAACAAACAATTCAACAATAATAGTTTAAGACTACAATATCCCACTTTCAATCATGTATAGAACAACTAGGTAGAAGATCAACAAAGAAACAGAAGACTTAAACAACACTATAACCCAAATGATTGAACAGACATCTATAGAACACTCCAGCCAGCAAAAACAGAATAAACATTCTTCTTAAGTAAACATGGAAAATTCTCCAAGAAAGATCATATGTTACCATAAAAACAAACCTCAATAAATTAAAAAGGAAAAAAATAATACAAAGTATAGTATGGAATAAAATTAGAAATTAATTATAGGAAGAAATTCAGGAAAAACATAAATATGTGGAAACTAAACAGCACACTCCTAAATAACCATTGGATCAAAGAAGAAACCAAAAGGGAAATTAGAAAACATTTTGAGACAAATAAAAATGACAACACAACATACCAAAATTTATGGGAATGCATCCAAAAGAGTGCTTAGAGGGAAATTTATAGCCTATATTAAATGCCTATATTAAAAAAAAGAAAGATCTCAAATCAATACCCAAAACTTCTCCCTTAAGACACAGGAAAAAGAAGGGCAAACTAAACTTGAAGCATGCAGGAGGAAGGAAATAATAAAGATATAAATGGAACTCTTAGAATGGGAAGGAAATAGAAAATAGAAAAATAGGGAAATCAATGAAGCTAAAAGTTGGTTCTTTGAAAAGTTCAACAATATAGGCAATCCTTTAGCTAAACTGACCAAAAAATTAAAAAAAAAAAAGACTCAAATTACTAGAATTGGAAATGAAAGAGGGGATATTACTACCCACATACAAAAATAAAAATGCTTATAAAATAATACAATGAACAACTATATGCCAATAAATTATATAATCAGGTGAAATGGGCAAATTCCTATTAAGACACAAACTACTGAAACTGACTCAAAAAGAAATATACAATCCAGATTGTTTTGTTTTATTAAAGTTGCCAAAATGCAATATACCAGAAATTGGGTTGATTTTTAACAATGGGGATTTATTAAGTTACAAGTTACCATTCTAAGGCTATGAAAATGTTCAAATTAAGGCATTAACAAGAGTATACCTTCTCTAAAGAAAGGCTGCTGGCATCTGGGTTCCCCTGTTACATGGGAAGGCACATGGTGATGTCTCCTAGTCCTTCTCCTCCTTGTTTCTGGTTTCAATGGCTCTCTCTCTCTCTCTCAGTTCCTGTGGATCCTTCTTGCTTCTCTGGGAATTGTTCTCTCTGCATTCTCTCTTTCTCTCTCTCTCTCTCTCTCTCTCTCTCTCTCTCTCTCTCTCTGTGTGTGTGTGTGTGTGTGTGAGTGTGTGTTTCTGCATTTTATCCCCTCACAAAGGGCTCCAGTAAAGGATCAAGACCCACCTTGAATTGGGTGGGTCACATCCCAATTGAAACAATCTAAATAAAAGGTCCCAACCACAGTAGGTCTGCACCCACAAGAATGGATCAAAAGAACACGGCTTTTTCTGGGGTACATAGCACAGAGATAGAACTGTAATAAGTAAATAGATTGAACTAGTCATAAAAAAAATACCTACAGAGAAAAGCTCAGACCCAGATGGTTTCACTGGTGAATACCACCAAATATTTTCAAAAGACTTACTACAAATTCCTCACAAACTTGTAAAAAGAAAATAGAAGAGGGAACACTTCTCAATTGATTCTGTGAGGCCTGTATTATCTGAAAACAAAAATAGACAAAGACATCATAAGAAAAGAAAACTTCAGATCAATGTATCTGGATGAATATGGATGCAAAACTCCTCAACAAAATACTAGCAAACTGAATCCAGCAATATATAAAAAGAATTATACACCAAGAACAAGTGGGATTTATCCCAGGAGTTCAAGATTGGCTGAATATCAATTAATGTAATTCACCATATGAATAGAATTTAAAACATACGATTATTTCAAATGAGACAGAATAAGCATTTAACAAATTTCAATGACCATTCATGATAAAAGCACACAACAAACTAGGAATAGAAGGGAACTTACTCAACTCAGTAAAGGGCATATATGAAAAACCTACAGCAAATTTCAAATTTAATGGTGAATAACTGAATGTTTTCTTTCTAAGATCAAGAACAAGACAAGGATGTCCACTCTCACTAATTCTATTCAACATTTACTATAGGTTCTAGCCAGTGCGTTAGGTAAGAAAAAGAAATAAAAAGGCATCAGATTGGAAAGGAAGACGTAAAACTGTCTATATTTTCAAATGGCATGAACCTGTAGACAGAAAATCTGTAAGAAACTCCCCTAAAATACTATTATAACTAATAAACTAGTACAGCAAGGTTGCAGGATACAAGATTAATATACAAAAATCAAATGTATTTCTATACACTAGCAATGAACAATCTGAAATGAAATTAAGAAAACAATTCCATTTACAATAGCATCATAATGAACAAAATACTTAGGAATGAATTTAACAAAAAGAGTGCAAACATACTCTGAAAACTGTACATTTTTAAAAGAAATTTAGAAAATGAAATAAATGGAAAAACACCTTTTTCATGGATCAGAAAAATTAACATTATTAAGATATAATACTTCCCAACTGGTTACAGAGTCAATACAATTCTTATCAGAATCCTAGTTGGCTTATTTGTAGAAACAGACAAGCTAATTCTAAAATTCATATGGAATTGCAAGGAACCCTGAATAGCCAAATCAATCTTGAAAAAGAACAAAATTGGAAGGCTCACACTTCCCAATTTCAAAACATACTATAAGGCAACAGTATTTTAGACACTATGGTGTAATGTTTATATAATGTGCCTATAATGATAGGCATATAGATCAAAGTTAAAAAATTGAGAGTCTAAAATTAAGAGTCCCATGCATCTACGGTCAACTGATTTTCAACAAGGGTGCCAAGATTATTCAATGGGAAAAGAATAGTTTCTTCAACAAATACTGCTGGGACAACTGGATAGATACATGCAAAAGAATGAAATTTTGGACCCTATCTCACACTTCATAAAAGTTAACTCCAAATGAATAAAAGACCTAAATGTAAGAGCCAAAACTATAAAACTCTTAGATTAAAACATGGGCAAATCCTCATGACCTTGGATTTGGCAATAGAGTCTTAGATATGACACCAAATGCAAGAGCAACAAAAGAAAAATAAATTCAGCTTTATCAAAAGTTTAAATGTTTGGGTTTCAAAGGACACTCTTAAGAAAATGAAGACAGCCCAGGGAATGGGAGAAAATATTTGCAGATGGTACATCTGATAAGGGTCTCATATCTAGAATTTATAGAAAGCACTTACAATTCAGTAATAAAAAGACGTATAACCCAATCGAAAAATGGGCAGCACACCTGAATAGACATTTCTCTGAAGAAGATAAGTGGTCAATAAATCCATGAAAATGTGCTCAACATCATTAGATGTCAGGGAAAAGCAAGTCAAAATGCTAATGAGATACCATTTAACACCCACTAGAATGACCAGAATCAAAAGTCAGCTAGTAACAACTTTAGCAAGGATGTAGAGAAATCAGAATCCTCGTATGCTGCTGATGGGAATGCAAAATGATGCAGCCATGTGCCAGTTTGAATGTATTATGTCCCCCAAACACCATTATCTTTGATGTAATCTTGTGTGGGCAGACATTATCAGTGCTGATTAGATTGGAATTCTTGTGAGTGTTTGCATGGAAATGTGCCCCACCCAACTGTAGGTGATAACTCTGATGAGATAATTTCCATGGAGGCGTGGCCCCACCCATTTAGGGTGGGCCTTGATCAGTGGAGCCATATAAATGAGCTGACAGGCAGAGGGAACTCAGTGCAGCTGTGAGTGACGTTTTGAAGAGGCACTACAGCCAAGAGGTACGCTTTGAAGAAAGCACAGGAGCTGCAGATGAGAGACAGTTTGAAGACAGCTGTTGAAAGCAGACTCTTGCTCCAGAGAAGCTGAGAGAGGACAAATACCCCAAGTGCAACTAAGAGTAACATTTTTGGGGAACTACAGCCTAGAGAGGAACATCCTGGGAGAAAGCCATTTTGAAACCAGAACTTGGAGCAGACGCCAGCCACGTGCCTTCCCAGCTAACAGAGGTTTTCAGGACACCATTGGTCATCCTCCAGTGAAGGTACCTGATTGTTGATGCATTACCTTGGACACTTCATGGCCTTAAGACTGTAACTGTGTAACCAAACAAACCCCTTTTATAAAAGTCAATCCATCTCTGGTGTTTTGCATTCCAGCAGTATTAGCAAACTAGAACAGCCATTTTGGAAAACAGTCTGGCAGTTTCTCAAACGGTTAAATATAAAGTTACCATATGACCCAGCAACTACATTTCAAGGTATATACTCAAAAGAAACAAGGAAATATGTCTGCACGAAAACTTGTACACAGATGTTTATAGCAGCATTATTCATAATAGCCAAAAGGTGGAAACAACCCAAATACCCACCAACTGATGAATGGATAAATAAATGCAGTATATCCCATACAAAGGAAAGAAATACTGACACATGCTACAACATGGAGGAACCATGAAAACATATGTTAAATGAAAAAAGCCAGTCACAAAAGACCAAATATTGCATGCTACCATATATACAGATGTCCATAAAAGGCAGATATATAGAAACAGCAAGTAGATAACGGTTGATTAGGGCTGGGAGTAATGAAGGGATAAGAAGATAACAGCTAAAGGGTACAAGGTTTCTTTATGGGGTGATGAAAATGTTCTAAATTGAATGTGGTGGCGGTTGCACATATATGTAAATATACTAAAAACCATTCAGTTATACACTTAAATGTGTAAATTGTTTGGCATGTGACTTAAATCTCAATAAAGCTGTTATAAAAAAAAAAAAAAAGAGAGAAGAGACTATGGCCTCAAAAAGATTATCATATGAAGCAGTGATCTTGATTATGCAACTAATTCATTAATATTACCAGTACAAGTAATAAATGTGACAGGCAATTATTGTTACATTTATTTTTCTTAATTTTGTTATCTTTTATGATATTTGTCAGCTTTTTAACATCTATTGTTTTTATTTCTTTTATCATTCTAAATAAATATAAACTTTTGTACAAAACATAAACAAAACAAAACAAAATAAAACAAAATAAAATAAAATAGTTGTTGAATTAATTAATGAAGCAATCCCCCAAGCCAACTCTGCTCAATTAGCGATGGTGTCCCAGAGGAGTGCTCAGAACTAAGGCTACATCCAGGCCCAGAAGAAAAGAGAGATGGGACAGATGACCTGTATCTGTCATAGTCACAGGGTCATGGTTGGGAGTGGATGCACACAAACCACAAATGCATATGCTAAATTCTGAACTTCATTATATAAATATAAAAATCTTAAATATTTAGGAAACATTTATATAAATACATATTTATATATAAATATTATATAACACATTCATAAATGTCCAAGAAGAGTGCCGTTTTTTTTCTGCTTTAATGTTTATCTTTTTAAGGGAATGCTGCCTCCCTGCTAGGATTCTCCAACAACTTCTTCAGTGGACACATCACCCAGGCACCCTCTGCAGATAGTCTAAGCATGGTTAATGGATCAAAGTAGAACCATGAGGATTGCCTGAGAGGGCTAGATTGGCTTTCTTTAAAATAACTGATTCAAAATAACCCCTTTCACATATTTTAGATGTCAGAATGTTGGAAAGTTAGAGCTCCACTTCTCCAAAGCTACTGTTTGACACTGAACTCTCCTAATTTCTTGAATCATTTTGGTATCTTTTCATAAGTCTGAAATTGTCATCATATTAATACCTTACATTTTATAGCAATATGCAATAGTGGTTGCGAGGATACATTTTAAACTTTAATTTCTAAAGTTCAAATCCCAGTTCTGCAACTTCACTAAGTCTGTGACTTTGGGCAAGTTACTTAGTCTATATGTGTCTCGATTTCCTTATGTAAAATGTGGATTAAAATAACTGCATAGAGTTTTCATAATGCTTAAATTATTAGATATATTAAGAGTATTTAGTGGAATGTCTACTGTATAAGAGAATAAATGTTGGTTGTAACTGTTTTCTACAAAGAATTTGCACATACATGATCTTATTTAATTCTCACAACCAACTTCTGAGTTAATTGAGGCATTTTATTCTCACTTGAAAAACTGAGAGACAGGGGCCCAGAAGCTGAAATTTCCCAGGAATCCACAGCTGTAAAATGGGTTAAGACTCAGGAGTTTTTCTCCCTAGTCCACTGCTTTTTAAACTGATGCTAGAAGGCAGCAGAGCACCTTGAGAAAGTATGTGGGCTCTGTGGTCAGGCCAACTCGGCTTGTTTAGAACCCAGCATGTCCAAATTCTAGTCACATGTCTTTGATATTTTACCCCTCTGAACCACGTTTATAAGATGGGTACGTTAATTCCTACTTCAGAAGGTTAGGATACAAATAACTGAGAAGAAATACAAAGCATACTGCCTGTTACATATTATGTGATCAGAAAATGGTGATTCCCCTTCTCTTCACATCTCTTAGAAGTGAAAATATTCCCTCCTTACAGCAAACTATGCTGAAGAGAATCTCTCTGTCAAATCAAGAAAGTCAGCTTTGAAATGGTTTCTCAGTGGCTTGTATTTTTTAAACATTTAATACAGTTATTATGACTAAGATGTGCTCATTAATACTGGAAGGGAAGAAAATAAAAAATGAGACTTCTTACTATTGTAAAGTTGTCATGATTTTAATTTATCAAATTGCCATACTTAGAAGCAGGTGGAAGAGTTATTTTCTTTTGTTTTTTGAGTGCTACAAAATATAACAAAATGAAGAGCAAATAAATTTAAGAATGAAGATGAAAAGAGTGCCAGATGCCCTAGGAGAGATATTACATATATAGCTGATATTAATCCAGTTTCGGGAGATACACACCCTAGACTTTTTAATGGATATTGAATGTTCATCGTTATGCAACCCAACTGAGTATTTACAATACATTAACAGACTTGTATGAATAGAGGGGGAAAAATACTAAAGGTGTAAAATGAAGTTTCTGTAATCACATACAATTTTCCTCTCTCCTCAACACAGGAGGGTAATAAGTTAAAAAGTAAATTAAATAACTAAACCAAAGTTAAAAAGAAAGACCCACTTAATATTGTTTTTCCAGGAGGGACTTGATAGAAAAGAAGGTAGCTCAACTCCCCCTTCCAAAGCTAAAGGTTAAAGTTATTAGTATTTGCACTCAACAAAGAAGAGAAATAAACAACAGTTATGAAGTTATAAAGAGCCTACTAAAATGCTCAGTTTCAACTAGGAAAATATTATGCTTTTACCAAGAAATCTGGAAAAATGGGAATTGATAAAAGGCAGTCATCAAAAGGGTGGAAACTTTCATGTCATTTCAAAGAGATTCAGATTTCAGATTGGGGACCCAGACCAGAATTATCAATATCAAAAGTATAATAATTATTTTTTTCCGCTCCATCATTGCGAGCATTTGAGCAAAAAACAAGACGGCAATATCCAAGCCTTGGCTCCATGGCCATACCTGAGTGACTATGGAAAAATAGAACTCTGACGGTCATGACATAATATAATGCATTTCTTCCAACTTCATTGATAAGGCTCTCCTTCTCTCTTAAATTTTCAAAAGTTATCATCCACGTCTTATAAAATGGGCCAAGCACTCACAATGACTCCATTTCCCAGGCATTTAACAGGAACCAGGGACACTTAGAGAATCATAAAAGGTCAAGAGAATATTGTATTGAAATGAATTTAACTTCATTCTAAAATTTAGAGAATCAATTTTCCTCTACTTGACTTCTACAAATAGTAGTTTGTAATTTACATTTTATATTGAGCTTTTGAATTTCTGGACAGTGGCAGAGAACTATCTATTGAATTGGTTTGTGGTCACTATTTTCCAAAGAAGCCAAAAAGGCATTACAGCTCCAAACACAATTTTTAAAACCCCTGTTTTCATTATTCGTGCACCCTCAATTCTCTTTCACACACAATATGGTGTGGTATTGCATATGTAGACCAAGCACTTGTCTAGAAAATAATCATTCACTGCCTTTTGCTATCTCATGTACAATAGTTTTGTATTATTTGTTAGCCCTTGTACTTTAACTTTTCACTTTGGCTTCAGCTAGATTCTAAACTCCTTGAAGACAGCAATCTTGTCTTACATTTAACAGTGAAGAAGGTGCTGGACAAGTTGATGATGAAGTGACACGATTTTTTTTGGTAATCTCCAATTTTTTAATATCCCAAAAATACAAGATTTCCCTTATAAAAATCCATTAAATTACAACTGAAAAATATATGTGGCCCTCTCAGCCCTGAAGGAGAGCTACTGAGTATAAACATAGAACAACCTGATTGCTTTGAGCTAAGAGTGTTGGGTAGTCAACAACATTTATTAA
Source organism: Choloepus didactylus (assembly GCF_015220235.1). Taxonomy (NCBI): domain Eukaryota; kingdom Metazoa; phylum Chordata; class Mammalia; order Pilosa; family Megalonychidae; genus Choloepus; species Choloepus didactylus. Next base: position 60,817,854 of record NC_051320.1, on the reverse strand, counting down.
GGTGTTAAGAGACAACACTTAATTCTAGCTTTGCAGCACATGTGATTTAAATTTAGTTTTCAGCAAATAGGAAACATTTGTACATTTGTACTTGTTCAATGTGTAAGTCACTTGCATTAAAAAAAAAAAGATGTGAACAACTACTTTACCATTGGGAAAGACCCTCTAAGGAAAAATAAGTATGAAGGCACAGGGTGCTCAGAGTAAACTAATGGGATGCTTAGGCATAACACATGACATCTGAAATGAACCAAAGAACAGAGGCATTTCCTCATGGCAGGCCCTCAGTACAAATGCACTTTGCATGTTCCCCATGAGCATTTGGGCTCTCTCCCCATTACCCACAAAATCAGTATCAAAAGTTTGACACCTCTCTCCCTCTTTAAATTGAAATATTTGATCCCCAAACACCACAATAGGCATAGCATCTACTGAAATGACTGTAGAAAAGCCCACTTATATTGTTGGAGAGAGAAAGATATTATGTTTACAAAGCACTGAAGGAGGAGGTACTGAATTGTTAGAATAAAGTGTACATAATACTATCACAAGTATCTGTTTTGTCTGTGATCCTGACTTCAAATCACAATTGTAGTCTTCATAAAAAAGGCTGTCAAATTCATGTCTCATTTTTGTTAGCTTCAACATAGAATGGTATGGGTTAGCATAACCTTTCAAACTATCCAAGGATCTGGTATTTCATCAAAATAAAATACCTTTAGCCACATAATAGTAGGGATAAGAGACAGGCAGAACTAACCAAAACATAAGGCATAAAGTAACAAGTGCCATAAAGACACATTGAAGTGGAGGTGGAAAGATTTTAGAGCAGTACTGATGAAGCTATACATTTGAGGGACAAAGTTGAATGGGCACGTAATCACTTGAGAATTAGCTGGGCTGGTGCCCAAAACTCCAATGCATGGTTCTTTGGTAAAGTTGGTTGAAAGCAGGTGACTGATGCTCAAAGCCCACACAGGGGTTCTCTTTCCCACCATATCCCAATCTTAACACTCCAACTGCTCACTAAAAGTGATAAGAATGTAGGATTTGTAAGGAAAGAAGAGCAAGAGAGACTTGTAAGAGTGCCCTCACTCAGCTTACCAATGACATCTCTGGAAGGCAATGTGAAGGAGAAGAAAAAAATAATGGCACAAGGGTATATCAGCTTGCAGTGGTAAATCCATCCACTAGTAAACATGAGTTTCCTCTAATCTGACCACCTTAGGGTATTGTAAAAAATAAGAGAGATAGAAGGAAAGTCCCTCTGGCCCCAAAAGGGTATCAAATACTTGAGGAACTCAAAGGAAAGAGGGATATTGAAAAGGAGGGGAGAGTATGTTTCCAACAATTTTTCCTCTTAAATTATTTCTTCTCTTTCTTCTTCCTGGGCTCCTCTTCCTCCACCTATCCTTAAGGACATTTAGCTAAGAGATGAAGCCCAGAGTTGCCCCATGATCAGCAGGCACCAGCTACATGCCTTCCCAGCTAACAGAGGTTTTCCCGACTTCATCAGTGTTCCTCAGTGCAGGTAACCTATTGTTGATGCCTTTGTTCAGACACTTTTATGGCCTTAAGACTGTAAATTTGTAACCAAATAAACCCCCTCTATAAAAGCCAATCCATTTCTAGTGTTTTGCATAATGGCAGCGTTAGCAAACTGGAACAGTCATCTCCCCTAGTCTGTAAGATCTATGACATGTGCATGACATTTAGAAACATATTAGGTGCTTTTCAATGCACCTATTTATTGGAAAAAAGAAAGGAGGGGAGGAGGGAGTTTGAAAATCATTTTGTCAATCAATGGAGATTTCGATAAAAGCCATTAAAGGCAGAAAGAAAAGGTATTAAATGTAAAGCTCAAAGCAATTGGTGGGGATAGATATATAGAGAAAGACATATGAGAAGGTAATTAACTAGGAAAGTTGGGCAGGGTGTGGAAGACTTGAATACCAGACTAAAATGTCTGTTTTAGTTTCCTAGACTGCTTAAAGCAGATACCATGAAAGGTGTCAGCTTGAACAATGGGAATTTATTAGCTTACAGTTTTGAGGCTGAGAAAATGTCCAAATCCAAGGAATCATCAAGGTGATGCTTTCTTTCAGAAGACCAGCTGCCAGTAATCCTTGGTTCTTCTGCCACATGGCAAGGCACGTGGTGGCATCTGATGATCTCTCCCTTCTCTTCTGGGTTTCGTTGCCTTCAGCTTCTTGCTTCTATGGCTTTCTCTCTCTCTTGATTCATCCCGTTTATAAAAGACTCTAGTAAGAGGATTAAGACCCATCCTGAATGAAGTGGTTTACACCTTCACTGAAGTAAAAGCCTCATCAAAAGATCCTACTTACATGGGTTTAAATTTAAGAACATGTCTTCCCGGGGTACACAGAGCTTCAAACCACCACAACATCCAAACTTCATTGAGAAGGTAACAGGGAACTACTGAAGTAATTTGAGCAAGAAATGACTGTATTAAAGCAGCTTTATGAAACTAATCTATGATTATGGGTAGGATGTATTAGAGGAATGACAGTCTGGGGAAATCAGAAGTGCAATGCAGTACTTAGAATGAGTTATAATGAGGAGCTGAATTGGGATAGTGATTTTGAGAATGAAAAAATCTTTTTGTAGGAAAAAGAATTGACAGGGTTTTATAATGAGTTGGAAATGGGGGAGTAAAATAGGGAGCCTGGATGACTTGGAGAATGGCAGCATCATTAATGGACGTATTGATGATGAATATAAATTGGGATATGATGAGCTTGAAGGTTTTGTGAGATGCATTTGGAGAAACCAACAAGTCATGAACATTCAGGGATGGAACTCAGGAGAGTGACCTTGGCTTCATAAATAGATTAGAGAGTCATTTGAATAATTAAGAGTTGAGAAAGAAATGTGGATATCCTTATGCCCCACCATCCTGAGGGTATAAATGAGTTCAAACTGATTTTAATATCTAAAATGTGCCAGTGCAGAGCTCACATGAGATAACATAAGAATTCAACACTTCTCCCTCAACTGCACACAATATATTCTGGGTGTGCTTAGGGATGTCCCATATCAGGAATCATCCCTCCTATAGTCATCTGCTCCAAACTATTCATATAGCTTTCTTGTTGATGTGTGCCTCCCACATACCACGTAAGGGAGCAGGTGGAACAATAAAAGTTCAGAAAATAATATATCAAAACTAACTTTTTTGAATACAATACTGGAGACAGTATGGTCCCAATCAAGTTCCATGGTGTAGCAGTACCTAAGGATGTCTGAAGTGGCATAAACAACAGGGTCAGTGGAAGATTTTAAAATATGAAACCATGAGCCCATGGTGGTAGAAGCATCAGCAAGGTGGATATGGAAGTCACAAAAGATTTCTCGAGAATAGTATGGAGAAAAACTGAAAGCCACTTGCTAAAATCATGAAGGACATTTTATAAAGTGTTCTTAAGGTCTCAGTAACGAAACTGGATAAAAAATTGTATAAATGGACTTGGAAAGAAGTTACAATGTGGAGCAAAAATCTTATTTATTTACTTGTCTCTCTCTCTCTCTCTGTCTCTCTGATAAAGGTCAATATAATATCACTTATTAGAGAAATTCAGTTGTGATTTCAAATATGTGGAACTTTATTGTAGGTGGAGACAATATTTTCTACATCCAGTACTAGTAGAGTGCTAGTCACAGTTAGGTATTAATAAATAATCATTGAATTAATCTGATCCAGAAATGACAGTACACATTAAATTCAATATAAGGCAAACACAATTTCAAACCTAGAGAACACAAAATACAGGAAAAAACATTGCACAACATTCAAATCTTACAAATTATTCATAAGAATTCCTACACTAAAATAAGCTCTTCTCATTTACTTAAAATAAAATTTGCAAAACCATGAATTAAGAGAGTTTTAGTGGTTTGTGAGAAGGGTGGTAGAAGCCTATTTTCTATAGGGCTATAGGAATCATTAGAAGTTTGGGCTGTTGGGCTTATCAGATGCTGTGCATCTTTCCGCGTCCCAGTGTTGTTAATCAAGATAGATGGCAGACTAGTTAATGCCACTGTTAGTAAGACAGTGGCAAAGATTAGAAGGTTATCAAACAGATATAAACAAGAGTTCTAGGATTCCTATCTAACATATGAAATTAACAACTAATAGGTATCTTTCTTTGATAGTTGGTTTGATTGAGTGCATGTGGATAAAAGTCAACAAGTGAACAACTTGATTGTCTGCTGAATTAATAGAATGGAAGAACTTTAAATGGTTCTGAAAGCTAATTTAATTCAGAAACCTCAGTGAGGATTCCAGCTCTTTTGTGAAAATAGTGAATAAAATGTTGGCAAATCAGAATAAAAATGCGAGCACTGGCTCCTTCAGTTCTTGGGATAAAAAATTCATGTTTAAAAATTGTTCTTTCAAGGAGGGAGCATTAAACTTATGAGTATGTTCATATTATTCTCTGAATAAACACTGGAAATTAAAATAAAGGAAAACTGTCCTTTGAATTTGCCTTGAGTTTATAGTCATCTCTATTTCAATCTCTCCTTTGCATTTGTCTTCCCAGACATATTTTCATTTATTTGTATTTCCTTCTCTAACAATTAAAATTGTTCCTTTTCTAGACCTATTTAAATTTCAACTGCCAATATGACTTGGATTTTTCAGCCCTCGGTGCACATGTCCTTTATCAGATTTTATTGCGGTATTAATCAAAGGATAGAGAATAGGTTAGTTACCACCCAGAATCACCTTAAATCACTTGATCATTATGCTCCAACTATGCTGGTCTTTTAGTTTCCCCCAAACCCAAGCTGCTTTCTTCCTTGGAGATTCTGAATATGCTCCTCCCTCTACCTGGATACTCTCCTTATCCCCACTTCTTCTACACAGGTCTTGTCTATCTTCTGAGCCTCATTTTAAACCCCTTTTCCTCAAGAAAGTCTTCCCCAACCACCACTCCCTTCCAGCTCCTGCCCCAAGACTCCCAGCACCTTCTGGTTTTCTTCCATAGCACTTCCCACAATTGTACCTAGTTAAGCAGACAAATAGTGGTTTAGTGTCTTTCTCCCCTACCAGATTATAAAGTCTATGAAAGTGGATGCCTTGTCAGTCTCGTGAACTGTGCCTTGCAGAGTGCCTGGTCCAGAAAGGGAGCTCAGCGAACATTGTGTTGACTGAATATTAGAGGATAGAGAAGCGGTCCCAGGTCATTCCAGAACAAATCCAAACCCAAGACTAAAATCTGATTTGGAGTCTACTAGAGCCCACCTGGGATCCTGTGGGGTTTAGAGCTGTATGTGAACACAGTAAAACAAGTTAATCATTCCTGTGGGTGTGAACCCATTGTAAGTAGGACCTTTTGATGAGGTTATTTCGGTTAAGGTGTGTCCACCTCAATCAGGATGGGTCTTAAACCCCTTACCAGAGTCCTTCATAAGAGAATGAAATTCAGATACAGACAGACAAAGACACAGGAAACAAGAGGCTGGACATCAACGGAAGAGAGTGGAGAGACCAGAAGGTGCCTCCCCACCATGTGCCTTGCCATACGACAGAGGAGCCAATGATTGCCAGCAGCCATCCCCAGAATGCCACAGTCTTTGGGGAGAAAGAATTACCGTGATGATGCCTTGATTTGGACTTTCTTTGAGCATCAAAACCATAAGCTAATAAATTCCCATTGGTTAAGCCAACCCATTTCACGGTATTTGCTTAAGCAGCCTGGAAAACTAAAACAGACTCCTTCCAAAAGATAGGTCAAAAGTCTGGAGTCTACTCAGTTTGAACATTTCCGCCATATCACACTCCTTGTGGTACCTCTAGGAAGCCTCCTATAAGAGAACTGCCACATATAGTGGACCTGCTATATATGAATAGCATTATCGGGAAATTCCAAGTTATCCTGTATCTACTCCTTTTCTGTAACTTTTATCTATAAAAAACTATAACTTGGCTTTATCATGTACCATTTGTTCAATTAAGCCTTTCTTCTCAATGAAAGAATAACACAAGTCAAATTATAATTTCCAAAATTTTCAAGTAGTTATACAAATTCTAGCATGAATAATGCCCAGAACATGATGTTAAATGGAAAAACCAGTATTCAAAACTGTGTTACAGTATGATCTCTGTTGTGTCATTCCAGATATCAATCTATTAATAGCAAAAAGACTGAAGAGAAAAACACCAAAATGTCAACTGTGGTTATCTCTGAATTGTGAATTGTTTTATTGTCTTCTTCTGTCTGTTTTTCTGTATTTCCCAGGTTTTTTTATGACGATCATGTAAGATTTCTATAATCAAAGAAATAGGTTATTTAAACTTATAAACAGCACTAAGCATAGTAAATACTAATAATTGCTTGTACTCTTCCAGCCCTCCCTTTCCCTTAATAGGTACTGAGTACATGCTCTCAAAACACAGTATCAGGTCCTGTTCATTTTTTTCATGGAAAGAACACAGGCTTTGGGAGCAGCCTACCTACGGTTTCAATCTTAGTTCTGTCACTCATGAATTTTGTGAACTTAAACAAGTTATTTACATAATCTCAGTTGGCTCATCTGTAAAATGGAGCTAATAATGGTTCCATCCACTCCCATTTAAACAAATATCCTTGTGCTTTGCCCCTAGTAGCCAGAGGAAATAGATCCATGTCCATTTATGGTATTGTCCAAAAGGATTTGTTAAAGAAATTGGGGGAAAAACGTTCTGGTCTTGGGCAGTAGAGGTAATTAGCCCTCCCTAACAGGAGTAGGAATAAGAGATGCTTTGAGCATGAAAACACTGACTTACGAGTAGCCTCACATCATGGATAGAAACCTAAGGATCCAACGTAGTAAATTTTCAGAAGGTCACCAACATCTGGATGGAGGACTAGCTATGGGGGAAAAAAAAAGTGCCTCTTAGTAACAAAGCAAAAAAAAAAGCAGAAATCACAAAGTTTTCGTTGCAAAGGCTGGGAAGGAGAACTTTAAATATTTTTAGTTAAAAGATGGTGGATGAACATATGGAAATTAATTTCAGAGAAGCCATTATTGCTAATTTTAAAATGTGGAAAATGTGTTTGATAGTCAATTTAGCATTCTATTCCATCTCTCTAATGTTCCATTATTATTGTTTATTTTACTAACTATAGATGCACTCATTTATTTGTTTATTAAATAATTTTCATAGGTTGGTTCCTTAATACCATTTTTCTCTCCCCAGTCTTAAATTCCTCAATTGAGGATTCTCTAAATAAAGAGGTTTTCAGGAATTTTCAGGTCAGGAAGTAGCATTCAAGATTTGAAATTAAATAATAATAATGATATATAATGCTTAATATGTGACAGCATCTCTCCCAAGTGTTTTGCAAATTTTCATTAAAATCCTGTAAGATAGTACTAATGTGTGGTGAAATAAAATTTGAATCCATTCTGATCCTACAGTCTGTCAACTATATATCTTTTCACAAGAGGATTTAAAAAAAAAAACATTTATCAGAATCTTAGAATTCTAAAAGAATTGCTTCACAAGAGGTTTTAAAAATATTTAACAGAATCTTAGAATTTTTGAGCAAAAACAGACATAAAAAAATCCAGTCCAACACTTAAACTGCATTAAGAATGAATGTAGAAAAACCCAGGGGCAAATCTGTATTATTTACAATATAAAATACTGCTTTTTTTTGTAAGCAATAGGTAGGTCAAATTTTGTTAACTTTACACATATTTCATACATACTAAAGGATCTGCTATTTAAAAGACTCCTACCACAAATCCTTTTAAAAGTAAAGAATGTTTTTGGCACAGCAGTCACCCATAATTTATTAGATGTTTAAATCATTCAACCTAGTTAAAGCAAGATAAACTTGAATTGAATGATTTATAATAAATATTTTATTATAAATATCAACAAAGTACAATTATTAGGGGACATGAAGGTGTTATTTTTCTTATTTTTCTAAAAATATCTATTATAAAAATTCATTTATATACACATTATACCTAAAGTCCAAATTCCACTGAAGTATCACTAACCCAAATGAATTCAGCTGACATCACTTCCTAAAAATAATAAACTGAAATCTTCAGTATTGGTATTACTAAGTTAGAAACATCCTAGACAAGACAACGTTAGCACTCCTAGAGTATAGCTGACTCTCTTAGTCAAGGCAACAAGAAATCATTCTCCCTGATTATCCTTTCCCTCATGTAGTTGTTTTCTCACATAAAACCATACCACTCAATAATAATGATGTTGCTATTATTCAGCATTATCATCATCATCATTATGAGCAGTACTGGAACCCTAAGAAGCTATCCAAGATGTGGCTTCCTTCCCGCTAGGGATTTTTAGTAATCTCTTTTTCCTTCCATACAAGCTGTGGCTCCCCAAATCTCTCCCCACAATTTCCTGGGAAGATACAGTGAAAAATGACCATTTTCCATGTAAAATGGTAACAGCAGTAGCATCCACCTCATGGGGTTGTTATGAGAATTAAATTAGCTAAACCATGCACATGCAATGCACTCAGAAACACATCAGGTGCACAGTAAGTATTAAACAAATGTTTACTATTTTTAAAATTATTACTCATGAGCAGATATGAAGAACAGAGTACCCAAATCCCTGCGTATCCAAACTCTTTTTTTAAGAATAACTTTGTTTTCAGAGTCAATTTATCAATGGAGCAGGATCTAATAATGTGCATTCTGACTGATATTACAATATCAATTATCATTTGACTGTTCCTTCTATTTCATACTTATACATTTACCAAGAAAATCTAGCTTCTGATGTCTCTGTTCTTCACCATAAATGTCTTGCATCCAAAATGCAATTTACCAGAAATTGGTTGGTTTTTAACAATGGGGATTTATTAAGTTACAATTCTAAAGTCATGAAAATGTCCAAATTAAGGCCTCAACAAGAGGATATCTTCTCTGAAGAAAGGCTGCTAGCATCGGGATTTCTCTGTCAGATAGCAAGGCACATGCTGGCATTTGCTATTTCTTCACTCCTGGGTTTCATTGCTTTCAGCTTCTGATTTCAGTGGCTTTCTCTCTAAGCCTCTGTGGGTTCTCTCTTCGCATCTCTGGGATGTTTCTCTCTAAGCTCTCTCCAAATGTCTCTGCCTTTCATCCTCTCATAAAAAGCTCCAGTAAAGGATTAAGACCCACCTTGAATGCGCTTGAGTCACCTCTCAATTGAAACAATCTAATCAAAAGATCCCACCCATAATAGGCCTGCCCCCACAGGGATGGATTAAAAGAACATGACCTTTTTTGGGGTACATAACAGCTTCAAACCAGCACACTTGTTTATAAATTTATAATGTTTCAGTTCTAGTCTTACCTCTGTGGTAGATTGAATTATATACCCCCACAAAGACATGTTCTTAATTTTAATCTGCATTCCTGTAGGTGGGAAACCATTTGTAAACAGGACCTTTTCAAGATGTTAATTTTAGTTACGGCATGGCCAGTTTAATCAGGGTATGTCTTAGTTATGATTCTCTCAGGAAGGGATTACTGAAATCCAGGGCTCTTATGGTAGTCCTAACTGAAGGTCATGTGAGCAGAGGTAAACCCAACTGATGGTACAGCTGATGGAGAAGCAGATATTATAAAGCATAATGTGGTGGTGACAATGAAAACATAAAAAAAAGACATCTTTGCCCCAACACAACCTGTTCTGTTTTGTTCTGGAACTGTTGTACCTGCTCAAAGCTTTAAATTTAATTTTCTCTTCATGATAAAATATTAATTGAGTGCTTACACTGAGCCCCACACTGGGCTAAATCTTTTACATTCTTTTTTTTTTTTAAATACTGATCTCTCACAATATCCCAAGAGGACATTACTACTCCAGTTTTGCCAATAAAGAACTGAGGCATATGATACGTGCCTAAGGTCACATAGCTAATAAAAAGCAGAGCCTGGATTCAACTCCTGGTCGTCTGACAGCAAGGCTGTATTGAGTATAAATGACTATATTCTTATTATATCATTTTTCATTAAAACAAAAATAATATGAGTTACTCCATCTCCTTTCTGCTGAAGAGCTGCTGGAGACCTTCAAAAAAGTTTCTCCATAAAAAGAAACAACTACCACATGCTTCAGACAGGCTAGAAAACCAGTTGGAAGGCACTGCTTGGCACTTTAGTTTTGAAAGGCCAAGTTCCACTAAATAAAACCTTCACTTTGTGTATGTGTGTGGAAGTGATTAGTCATTTAATACTGGAGGCTCTACCTGGAACACATTTCTTAATACATTTTTTTCTCACATGCATGATGTCTTTCCACAATTTATTGCCACATTTTATTAAACTCTTGTTACCTAGCGTGTAATTGGAATCATCACTGATACATGAAACACGAGTACACAAATCTGAAACAGAGTGGAGGCAGGTCAGAGAAATAACAGCAAAGCTAAATTTTAAAATGGGGGAAAAGACTTAGGCAGTAGGGCTATGAATTGCTGCACTCTGATCAGCCCAGGGCAGTTGCTCCCAGGAAAATTATCTTACACTCCACACCCACACAAGCTTGATCCTCTGAGAATAAGAAATGGGGTAAAAAAGAAACAAAAACTAAAAGAGGAAGAAAATAGAAGAATTACCACAACAGAAACCTTTAGATGTTTTGGCTCTTCAGAAATAGAAATTTTACCAGAGTCAAATATAAATTTAATCTCCCTTTCTGATTCACGAAGCTACTTTGGTTTTTTCTTAAAGTCCTGGAACCTTACTACATAAGCTCCACCTCATGTGTTTGCTCTAAAACATAACTGTGTCTATCTTTGCCATCATTCCTTTCCTAGATCCTAGCACAGTACTTGGCACTGAGTAAAACAAAAGTAAAATGTTTTATGAATGAAGGGATGGATCTATACTAAAGCAAAATTGTATTATGCTAAATAAAACCTTGGGAAACTTGTTACGACCCCATGAAATCTTTCCCAAGCAAAATTAGGCCCTAAGATATTCTTGCGGAATAACTGTCTCATTTTTAGCTTTAGTCTTCTAGGATATTTTTTTTTCTGAATTCAGAGTCATTCTCTTCTTCCATCTCTAAATTATAGTCTCATTTTCACCCCAGAGTATTATATCTATTTCCAGGTACATTCAAGAACTACACTAGAAATTTCACAGTAAACACACTGTCACCTGTAGATAGAACATATTACATTTATTTTACTGAGAGGCAGGCAAAGGACAACAAAAAAAAGGAAGAAAGAGAGAAAGAGAGATCTTTTCTTCCAGTTCACAGCATAATCAGGTGCAACCACTCCTATTTTCTAATTACCATGTTTATTACCATCGTTGACACTGTAATTATTAATCATCATCCATTGCTTAACATGCTAACTGCATATAAATTACTACACATTCTTATTACTATTTGCCAACTAGATATAGATGAAGATATATAATCAAAATTTTGTCTGATCAAGTTTTACAGTATTTTTTAAAACACTCTTATTCTGAAAAGAAAAGATTTATTGGAGAAAATATACAAAATGTAGAAAATTATAAATAAAAAATTTAAACTACTCTTAACTCAATACCTCCAAATAAGCATTATCATTTTTTTACATTACTAAAAAATTCTAATAATGGTACGTCTAAAGTAAACAGCAGAAGTCTCTTTCTTTCACTCTTCTAAAACATCTACACAGTCAAGGAAGAGAGTCAGTCAAGAAATACTGAGTGAGCCTCCCTGCACCAGGAACTGTTTTAGGTCCTTGGGACACAGTATTAAAAGAGAGAAAGTGAGTCCCTCTCCTTAAGAAACTTATATTCTAATGGCTGGTGTTGGGGGGGTGAATGAACAAATTAACATAAGTGCTATGAAGAAGACAAATAAGATAAAGTGGTAGAAAGTGATCGGGAGCTGCTATAACGCATGTTGTTTGAAGGCCTCTCTGAGGAGAGCATCTGAAGCAGAAGGAACATTCACAAGCAAAGGCCCTAATATGGGGGTGAACTTGGAGCATTTGAGGGGCAAAAAGGCCAGTGTTCCAGTTTGCTAATGCTGACCTTTTGCAAAACAACAGAAATGGATTGGCTTTTATAAAGGGGGTTTATTTGGTTACACAGTTACAGTCTTAAGGCCATAAAGTATCCAAGGTAAGGCATAAACAAAGGGTACCTTCACTGGAGGATGGCCAATGGCGTCTGAAAACCTCCGTTAGCTGGGAAGGCACGTGGCTGGTGTTTGCTTGCTCCCAGGTTGTATTTCAAAATGGCGTTCTCCAAAATGTCAGTGTCAGCTTCCAACGGCTATCTTCAAAATGTGCCTCTCAGTTGTAGCAAAAGCAGTGAGCTCTTTCTGTCTGAGTTTTATAGGGTTCCAGTGAACTAATCAAGGCCCACGCTGAATGGGTGGGGCCACACCTCCATGGAAATTATCTAATCAGAGTTATCACCTACAGTTGGGTGGTCACATCTTCATGGAAACACTCAATCAAAAGGTTCTAACCTAATCAACACTAATACATCTGCCTCCACAAGACAGTATCAAAGATAATGGTGTTTTGGGGGGCATAATACCTCCAAACTGGCACAGCCAGTGCTTCTGGAGTGGGTTGAACTAGAGAGATGGTGGAAAGAGAGGAAGTTGAAAGGTTAGGCAAGGGCCAGATAAAGAAGAGCCTTATGAGAGTTTAGATTATATTCTGTTCATAATGGGTAGCGTGTCAAGGTTTTAAGCAGGGGAGTGACATCACCTACCTAGGGTTTCAAAAGTTCAGTTCCAATGTACAGCTGATGGACTCCAGGAGGACAAGTGAAGAAGCAGAAGCTGCTGGCCAGTAGCCCATGACACTTATCCAGGCAAGAGATGATGGTGGCTCAGATTAAGTTGGTGGCAGTGGAGATGATAAGTGCTTAGAATTAGAATCAGAACGCATTTGAGATCAGATGTGGTGAGTAGGGGAGTAGGGGAGAGAAAAGAATCAAGAACAATTTGCAGGTAACTCCTATTGACAGGCAATGTATATCCATCTAGATGTTCTTATCACATATACTGTAATATAATCTGCCTGATGGTTTTCTAATACCTTAAATATTGATAATAATAGCCACCATTTACTATGTATCAGATAGTACATATCTCAATATTTCAATTAATGAATACTCACAGCAACCTGATAAGATAGATATATGCTATTAATATGCTATTATTAGCCCCATTTTACAAACAAGGAAACAGAACTAGAGGTTAAGTAGCTTATTCAAATTCACACAGCTAATAAATGGTTGAGATAGAAAGAAATCAAACCCAGGCCTATGTGACACTTATAGCCACACCTTAATGACCCTGCAGTATCCTCTGACGCATACAACAGCATTTATCTAGTCATCGCCTTGTTATACGTTCAGTTTGTTTTCAGATTGTCCTTACTCAAAATAATGCTACTGTAAGTATCATGGTACATACCCTAAACACTTTTGTGATTATTTCTTTAAGCTAAATTCCTAGAAACAAAACTCCTACACCAAAATTATGGGCATTTTTAAGGCTTTTGATATATATGCCAATTTTCCACCTGGAAAAATCTGCCAATTTAAAGTCTCACTAGGAGTGACTGCAACCAATTTATGCCCCATCCTTATTATCATGAGTATTTCTTTTTAAATTTCTCCGTTGTGTCTCAACTGATGTCACAGACCTAGAAAAAAGGCAGAACTGAAATGTGAACTCAAACTATCAGCCTGACTCCAACTATCTGTTCTTAACCAATACATTATGTGCTCTCCTTGATTCTTAATATACTATAAAGTGATTGAGTTTGGATATAGCGTTATTTCTCTTTTCAAATGTTTAACCCTGTAATCCAGCACTACTTTTTCAATAATTAAACTTTTCCCAATTGATCTGAAATGCCAAATCAATGATCATTGCTATTATTACTATTATTTTAATTAACCATTAAGAAATGAAGTTCTTAAGGAGCATACTGGAAGCAGTATAGTTATTTTGTTTTTCTTACTCCTCTGTTTTGATTTGTTTGAAAATTTTTAAAAATTTTTTTATAAATAAAGTTTAAAAAAAAGAAATGATAGGTGTGACACAAAGCACAGGTTCACAGCAACCATAAATTAATAACAATCATATCTTCATATTTTAGTGGAGTAAATATACATATATAAATACACACACACATATGCGAAAGTCAGCTTATTTTTTAGAATAAGACTAGCTGCTATAATAGAAGAATACCAAAATACACATGGATTAACAAAATAGAAGTTTACTTCTTGTTCACGCCAAGTCCAAAGCAATTTTGTTCTTTAGAGCAAAATATTCAGAGACCCTGGACTTTCTATGATGAGACTTCGTTCCTTCCATGCAGCTTGCAGTATATCTGTACTGCTCTGTCTCAACCAAAAGAAAAAACATGGAATACCTTTCCCCCCAACACCACCCCCCACAGGAAGTTTTTAAAAAACAGATTTTTTTAAAAGGTGGTAAATTCCATTGTCTAGAACTCAAAATGCAGCCAATCTAACTGCCGGAGAGGCTAGGAAATGTAGTACTGTCATGGGTCTAAGAGGAAGAGAAAATGCATTGGTGTGAACACTCAGCAGTCCATGCCACAGTCTATTTCAGGGCTCTTTATCTTTCCCACTGATCCATCTGTGTACTGTTGTATCAGATCTGCACTGATTAATCTAGTAGCATGGATCCTCTTCATTTATTATTCTTTCTCAAAATTATCTTGATTATTCTAATAAACTTTACAGTCCTTTTCTTGTAAAAGTCAAGTCACAAAAGTAGAAATATAAGTCTATAAACAGTATAAAAAGTGTTTACCTCATGGGTAAAATACACTATGTACTTCTTAAATATATCAATTTGGCAACAACTTAAAATATAATAGCCAAGGTTGGGGGAGCTGTTATAAAACAGATATTCTCGTACTTGCTGGTGATAATGTAAATTAGTATAAACTTTTTGTGTGTGTTGAGGCAGGGACAGAGACTGAAATTTGGAAATATAAAACAAAAGCCATACATTGACCAAACGCTTCAATCACTTATGTTTAGTTTTTCCTCTTTAGTAATGAAAACACTTAAAAATATGTGATCTTGTTATCTAGACAAATCTCAGATTTTTTTTAAAGCTGTGTTCTCATTGGTAACATTTTCTAAATAGTCTATTGATGTCAGTTTTGTTTTCTAACTTAGCCAAGAGCTGATTAGAAAAGTATTTTAAATAGTGGTTACAAATTTTTAAAAAATTTATGTTTACTACACTGTGGTTTAAAGAATATGACCTATTTAAATTCTGTTTGGGGAAATTTAATGAGGCTATTTTGTGGCCTAATATGTGATAAAGTATAAATGTTCCATGAGCCACCTTGAAAGCAAGGTGAAAATATTCTCTATATTTAGTATACAAAATTCAACATATATTTGCATATGCATATATCAAATCAGTCTTATACATATTAATAAAATACTTCATATAGTTATTTTCCCTAATGACAAGTAAAGATGTAATTCAATCTTCTAATACTATCTTTCTGACAATTATTCCTTTTATCTTAGTAATTTTTAATGTATTTAAGAGTTTTATATTTTAACCATTTTTATAAAAATTCTACTTAAAGTCTGTATTTATCTGATTTCAATGCTTATTTAAGTCAATTCATATATAACTTTTTAATTCTTGAATTTCTTATTTTGACTCATTTCTCATTTAGTAGGCTATATTCCGAGTTACTCTTTCAGGAAAGGATACTGAAGTATATTTGAACATAGCTGATTATGTCTTTCTATTACCTTTATACCTTAACAACAATGCAGCTAGATACAAATTTCTTGGGCCACACACTTTTCCCCTCAAAATTACATAAACACTGGGCCACTGGGTTCTGGCATTCAATGTCAGGGAAAAGACCATGGTCAGCCTAAATTTTCTACTTTTGCAGGTAATAGTTTTCTTGCCTAGAATCTTAAAGATTTTCTTTTACTTTGTGATTTTAAATTTCCTCTAGGATATGGTTAAATAACTTCCTCTCCCTGAGTTTGCCAGGTACCTAGAGGTTCCATTCTACATTCACTATGAGGTTTTTCTTCAGCCTCTTTTATTTCATTTATGTGTATTGCTTCTGTTCCATTTATCTGGTCTTGTCTATAGGAAAACAAATTATCTGTAGTTCAAATATTTATTCTTGGTCCTCTGCAGCTATAATCTCTTTAATTATTGCTACATATTTCAGTTTCTTCTGTATCTACTAGGAAACTTGTTAATATTTTTCTCCAAAATAATGTTGGATTTATGTGCTGTAGATTTTGTCCTTTCCAATTTACAGTTAAAACACTAGCACTGTCATTGCATTTTAGATCGTCAAAAAATTACTTTATTGCATCTAGCATCTGCTTTGCAAGATTATACTTTTTTTCCTATTCAGAAATAATGCATATGTCATATGAAATTTACTTATTTCTTCCAATAAACTGTTTTCAAAAGTATATTCTTCCAATCCATCTTGAGAATTACTGTCCATCTCTTATTTTACAGAATTTTTTCCTGGGTTCCTTTTCCTTCTCTAAGAATGAGGAGGAAGTTATTTATCTATAAATGGTGTTGATAGAGTTTTCTCAACTTCCTTACTTTTCTTCCTCTCATATCTTAAGTTAGAGAAATGCTTTATATAAATTAGTAATACCAGTTCAACAATTCTGGAAACTGAAGAGAATAAACATACAAATCCAGAAGCATGAAGATAATCAGTAAAGAGTTGTACTGATTTGGAGCTGTTATGCACCCCAAAAAGGCCATGTTCTTTTAAACCATTCTTGTGGGTGCAGACCTATTGTGAGTGGAACCTTTTGATTAGGTTGTTTCAGTTGAGATGTGACCCACTAATTCAAGTTGGGCCTTAATCCTTTACTGGAGCCTTTTATGAGAGGATAAAAGGCAGAGGCGGGGGGGAGAGGGTTGGAGGTTGAGCACTGAAAGAGAAATGCCCAGAGAATCAAGAAGGATCCACAGGAGCTGAGAGAGAGACAGCCAATGAAACCAGAACCCAGGAGAGGACGGTGCCGGCCATGTGCCTTGCTATCTTGATGGAGGAAACCCAGATGCCAGAAGCCTTTCTTCAGGGAAGGTTTCATGATACTGATCCCTTACTTTGGACATTTTCACAACCTTAGAACTGTAACTTGTAATTTAATAAATTCCATTGTTAAAAGCCAACCCAGTTCTGGAATATTGCATTCCAGCAGCTTTAGCAAATGGAAACAGGAGTTTATGTTTATGATGAGTCCAAAATGATGAGTAGGTCTTATTCACGTGAACTGGAAAGGCTTGGCCTTAAGAGGAGGTTTAGGGGGATTTCCAGGATGTACAGCATGAAGGAGAGAGAAAGCATAATGTACCAGGGAAACACAAATTGAAAGTAAGCAGGTTCCAGATCATTAAGGGTCTTGCTTTGGACTATTCTAAAAGCCATCATTTCCAAAATTATGTTCCACACCAAACTAGCCCAGTGACACAGTCCATAAAAAAAGAAATGGACTCCATAATCAAATAAGTTTGAGAAATCTTGTATATTATCTCCCTTCCCCATTGGGAGAGTCACAGTGAACATTAGCATTACTGGCCTTGAGAAGATCTATAGTAAAGAAAACTGCTTAAACTTAACTTAGAATTTTCTACTTCTTTTCTTTAATATCTACTAATATTCTTGGCAGTTCTGGAAAGGACTTGGGGAACTGCTGCTGTAGTCAATGGAGAGTTATTGCATGGTTTCAATCAGAGAAGAGGCATGATCAGATTTACGTTTAGAAAGATTACATTGAATTTTGTTGAGACCAAGAAGATAGTGAGGGCAAAACTACAGAAAGAAAAACATTAGTCATTGTTTTCATAATCCAAAGCAGAAACACAGCTATAGAAACTGAGAACTTTGTAGATGTCCTTTAGTGTCACTATGGAACCTTAGAGAGGGAAGAAAAAAACCTGTCTTGTGGGGCTTACTGGGAACAACACAAAAAGCAACTATGAATGACTTTTCTCTGTCTATGCCCAGATATTTTATAAAACCTAATTCCCAGACAACTGTGACCAGGACTTCAACCTTCAGTTTTGTCTCCTCGAATTCCTTCCAGCAAAGAATCCCAGCACACTTCTAGTTGTCCTTCACTACTTAAATTGGATAAAGAGCAATTTTATCCTTTGTATTTTCTTTTATCATTTCCAATTACATTTTTTCTCGAATTGTTCTATCCATTTTTCTTTAAGAGGGGTATCTTATTTTTGTTCTTTACCAGTCTGTTGTTTTCTTTAAAGGAGGAGAATAGTCCTGTGGCTAGTAGCCCAGGTCACAAAAATAACTAGATCCATTTTAGATTTCTAGTCATCTCTGCCAAAACCTTTTCAGTATTACTCTAGCTCCAGTTGATTTATTTTTACTCTTGAACCTAAAAAAAAAAAAAAAAAAAAAAAAGGGTAGTTTTCTAAATAAAATTGCTCTTTTTTCCATCACTTCCAACCATGCATTCAGGAAAATAATAAATATATCCTAAAAAAGAGTTAAGGAGAACTATTGCAGCAGTCTTGCCACATTAATACCAGTCTGTTACTTTTACATAAACTCAAATTCCTTATTGCACACAGCTTTCTGATAATGAATAAATACCTTCATATGGCATACCATGAACTCACAGCAAAGTAGTTGAGTAATTTTACCTTAGCGTAAGTCCATCATTATAACACACTGATTTTAGAAAATATGCAGATTGTCCTGAATGTCCAAACCAGAATTTGGGGCAGTACACAGAACAGAAGATCCATTAAAAATAATAATAATAAACTACTGGAATTTCTTTTACTCTGATCTGCCTCTAGAGGAAAACATCTGGTCTAGTCTAACCTCCTGGAGAACATAGTAAACTGTGAAACCTATGACTCATGGTTGTTCAGTTTCTAGTGACTCTCTGTATTACTGGACAGGCCTAACTGATCTTTCTTGTATAGAATTGAAATCAGCTTCCCATCACTGTAATATCAACTCAATTACATTTATTAACTATCCACTTCTTTCAAAGTATTCTGCTTTGGATGAGAGAAAGCTAGATCTAACATTTAACAGCCATGAGACTTTGGTGAGTTTCTTTTCCTGGTTGGTATTTCCCCATCTTTAAATGGAGATAATTCCACTATGTATCTCACATAACCTGTGTTGGAGGTAGAGGCTAATGTTAAATTGGGTGGTCATGGGAAAGTCCTCTCAAAAGACTGCATTTGAGCAAAGAACTAAATGAAACAGGAAGCCATATAGCCATATGAAGGAGGAGCACTTTAGGCAAAAAGAAGAGAAAGTACAAAGGCACTGAGGTGGGAAAGTGCCTGGTAAGTCTGTGCAAGAGCAGAAAGGCTAACCTGGCAAGAGTAGAGTGAGTGCAAGGGAGCCTGGTAGAGGGTGAGAGCAGAAAAATCTGGTGAGGGCCAGATCATGTAGGGCTTTATAGGCATCTAAGGAATTTTACTCTGAACAAGATGGGAAGCCAATGAAGCATTTTGATCTGAAGAATCATCAGTGTTCCATCAGAAAAATAGAAGCCACTCCAGGTATTTCAAGCAGGAAGGAATTTATACAGGGGAATTAGTGTTTAGAAAACCATTGTAAGGGTAAGAGTAAAGAAAATCAAAGGCTGCTGCTGCCAAGTTGGTTCATTACTAAATTGCAAAGAGTCAGCAAATTATAAGAATTTCAGAAAACAGTTGAAAAACTACCAGCAAAGAGCAAGTGATTCAAAGAAAAATCCCAGAGCCCCCTAAAAAAAAACCTCATGCCTCTCAAAACCCACGCATCTCTCTGCCACTGCAGAGGAACAATAAAATGACTCCTGCTTCTACTCCACCTTCCAAATCTCTAGTAATTTCCTGCCATTGCTGGCATTTAATCCAGAACTCTAGTGGCAGGAATTCCCTTCCGGGAAATGTAGTTTCTAGGCCTCCAGACACAAGGATACAGGAGATGGTATAAAAAGGAAGGACTAGCACTAACATGCTAATAGACAATTCAGTGCAAGTAATATATTCAAATGTCTATCTTAAAAGTATCACTGTAGCTTCAGTGTTGAGAACAGTCTGTAGGAAAGCAAGAGTAGAAGCAGAAAGATCAGTTGGAAGGTGATTGTAATAATCCTCATGAGAGGAAAAGTTTTCCTGGACCAGAGTATTAATAGTGGAGGGAGTGTAAAATGGTGCTATTCTGGCAGATTGAAGGTAGAACAATCAGATTTTTTAAAATATTAGGTGTGGGGTAGACAGAGAATGAGAAATCAAGGATGACTGCAAGGTTGTTAGCCTAAAGTTCTTGAAGGATAGTGTTTCCATAAACTGAGATAGGAAAGACGGCAAGATGACCAGGAAAGAAGGAGGGAGGCAATCAGGAGTCAATTTTAGGCCACTGGTTCCCAAACTTGAGCTTGTATAAGAATCACCCAGAGGCCTTGTTAAAACATATGGCAGGGCCCCACCTTCAACAGTTTTTGATTTAGTGGTCTGGGGTGGGGACTGAGAAGTTGTATTTCTACAAAGTTTCCAGGTGATGCTGATGCTGCTGGGCCGGGGAACACACTTTGAGAACCACTGTTTTAAAGAACTGATGCGCATCAAAACACTTCCTATGGGCATTTTAAAAAATGCAGATGAAAGAGAGAGAGAGAGAGAGAGAGAGAGAGAGAGAGAGAGAAACAAAGAAAAAGAAAAACCCACCAAAATTATTTTATCTTTCTTGGAATCAAAATGGAAATGTGTAAATTAGGATGTTATCTTTGGACATCTTTGAAAGTTGTCACCACTAATTGGTTTATCAATCCCCTAAATGCAGGCTTTTATGCCTCAAATATATTTAAAATGAATGAATGATTCTGTTATTTTTTACATTGAGTAAAAAGGCTCTTTGTTTTGCTTCAGAATTTTTATACTTTCCCTTCCATTAAGAGTAAAGACTAAAAGATTAGAAAAAGATTCCAAAGTAGTTTTCAATAATAACAGCATCTGGTAATAGCCACACACATTTTGCACTTTATATAAATGAATCCACATAAAAATACTTTTTGGAAGGTCTTAATATTCCCCTTTCAGAGATGAGGAAACTGATTTTCAAAGAGGTTGAATAATGTGACTGAGTTCATTCAGCTGGTAAGCTTTAGACCCTGAATTCAAACCAGGTCAGGCTGATTTTAAAGCAGTGGGTTCTTTCCATTGTGTCCCAGGCTCACCTGATAATACAAACACCTGGAGTACTTGTTAAACATACTAGTTCTGATCTCACCCTAAACCCAAAGAACCAGAATTTCCAAGGAAGGGGACTGCGAATCTGTGGTGTTTAAAGCAACCCAGGTGATGTTCTTAGCATAGGCAATTTTGGAAAGCACTACAGCACTCCTCCAGAATGTCTAGGATAGGTGAGTGCACACATGGAGGAAAGAAAATGTAGAAACTTCCAAAATGTATCACATTCTTGGGGTATTGATTTTAAAAATTAGTAATTAATTAAATGTATTTATCTATTTTGTTATTTATAGCTCTATTCATTATTCCTTTCCAACACTGTAGGGTTATGAAAGGCATTTCTGTATTCAAAGTAAAAACTTCTACCAATTTTCTTTAAACTATTTTAAATTAATTTTTATTTTTTATTATCTGTGTTGCTTAAGAAATATAACTATTATGATACCAGAATAGCAGAGATCATAAATCATTTAGATGGATTTAAATTAAAATCTGGCATTAAGGAGAGGAAAAAAAATCAGTGGAAGTAATGATGTCTTCCAAGCAGCTCATGGAATTTCTGGATAAACATTGAGAAAATATTATACCAAAGTTATAGCATAAAAAGAAAAGGTTCCTCTCAACCTTGGAAGACTAGACTTATCAAAGAAGCTATTGGTCTATATACTAAAAAAAAAAAAATTCGCAACTTCAATTTTACTTCTTTCTCCTCTGTAAAAGAGAATTATGTTCAGACTGAAAATAATTGCATTTGAAACAAGGGAGAGTAAGGACAAACTGGATCCCAGGCTGCTAACTAATATCAGTAAGCCCAGGAGGGGTGAAAAGAAATCACAAAAAAGATGTCCAGATATTCTAAATAAGTTAAAGTTACTTGTTTTAACCAATATACATTCTAGAGCAAAAATTAAAACACACACTGGTGATGATGTTGCTGGGAGAAGTGTCAGAATATTCAAGATGCACAGACGCCATTCTAATTGTCAAATGGGAGGGTACAGAAAATGGGAGTACAGACTATACAAACCATATACCAGTGAGCTGAATATGATTGTTAAAACCCTGAACAAGATTCAATAAATTATTAAAGGGCCATATCAACAGATCATTAAATGGGTCACCAGGATTGGTTATTTAAAAACTAGTTAAGTCAAATTAAGTTTTTTAAAAATCTCACAGTTGGGGTTAATAATCTGGGGAATCAAAAAAGTATGGTAAATTTAGTATATCTGAACATGATCAAAGTTTTTGAGAAATTCTCTCATTATTCTTTGTGGAAAAGATGAAAAAAATATTCCCTGAATGAAGTGATAATTACTTTTTTATAATTTACCAAAGTGTGCTAATAAGTCCAAAACAGACCATTTTATATATAACACAGAAGAAAATATAGATGACATGCTCACCAAATTTACAGAGGACATGAAACTCAAAAGTATACGGAATATACTAACATCCTGGTGCCACAACCAACATCAAAAAGAAACACATAGGTTGGAGTGAGGAGCTAAAACTAAAAATGTGAAAGGCAAAATTATAAATGTCAAGGTCTCATATTTGAATTCCTGAATTAGTAAGAGTTCCTTCAAAGAAGAAGAACCACTACGAGTGATAAGGCATAATGGATTTATAATAGGGATGTGGCCTTACATAATCATGGGGACTAGTCAAGAATCTGATTCTGAACTCACTGTAGGTCAGCAGAGCAAACAGCAAAAGAAAAATTGCATGTGAAACAAGGGAGAGTAAGGACAAACTGGAACCCAGGCTGCCAAACGAACCTGCATGTATTTCTCACCTTCCGCAATCTTGACGATACAGGTGATTTACAAAAGTTGGTGCCCTTCGCTCTAGTGCTGCACGCGCAACTGACGGAGAACTAGGTGAAACTGAAGGAAGAGATTGACTGTGTCAGGACTAGAGGAGTCGTGAACCCCGTAGCATCTTTCTCACAGAGTGAATCATTGTATCAGTCCAAACGCGCAAGAGCGACAGTGGCGCCCAACACCCTCGCTGAACTGAGCCAACGGCGGCTGCTTTACTCTGCCTTCCACATCTCTCACAATTTCTCTAACCAGGAACCATGCAGTTAAGGGAATTCTGGGAAATGTAGTTCCAGCTTAGCTTATTTGCCACTTCATAAAGTCATCACAACCAACCCTTGTCAACTTGGCACCCATACATACCTCTTTTAACTTTATTTAATATACACGTAAAGAAATAGCAAAATCTTGCTTCCACCCAATATGATGCAACTATCACTGATACAATGGAAAACTTGCTAAGTTGCCCACCAAAGGAGGTCACAAAAACGTCATTTCATCCATCTTTGATTGACGTTCTTTCTTCTTCTGGCAGAGTGTCCCACTTTGATATCCTGTAAGCTAAATACTGAGGTTTAAGGTAAAATACTATTAACACATTTTATGGTACATGTAAGGGGGATGGGAGAAGAGGGAAAAAGAACTGGTTAATATATACAAATATATTCATCTCAGTGTAAGGAAATGGTACTAAAAAAACAGTTCATTCATCCTTCACAAATACACCCAAACTATTACAGGGGTCCTGTTTACATTGTAAATTGTTATATTTATTTGAATTACACTGATCTGTTTATGAATCTATTTTCCTCCAACAGACCGTGAGCTTCTTCATGGCAGAAATTCTACATTGTCCATTGTTTTATCTATAGCAACTAGCACAATGTCTAACATATGCTCAATATGTAGCTGATGAATCCTGCAATTCTATATTAATTCATTAATTAAGTATAACATTCTTACATATTCATCAATGAATAAAACACTGCTGGCATAGGGCTTTTTGGTCTCTGACTATTAGAATAACTGAGAGAGAAAAGATGGGGGGTAAAGGCCTGAGTCATGAAAATTTGAGGATAGAGGCATTGGATTTTCCATGCCCTGTGAATTGAGCAGCCCTATGAACCCAACCAGCAAGAAAGTTATTTTTTCTGTTTTCAAAAGAGAATGGAGTACAGTGGAGGAAAAACATTAGTCTAGGAATCAGAATACTCAATTTCTAGTTGAGTTCTCACTTTAATCTTGAGTGACTTTGAATAATTTACCTAACCTCTCTGAACTTCTGTTTCATCTATATGAGAAATTGAACTAGAGAATCTTTCATCTTTTCCAACTATAATTCTGTTAAATATGACAGTATGCTTCCCACTTTCCTATTTTGAAATTTATTGCAATTAGAGCTCCTCCTTCAAATTAGGCCAAAATACTAGGGCACTAATCACCAGAAGTCACTAACTTTTACCTGTGTTAGAGTGAATGCCTTAGTTAGATTTTCAGATTCTCTGTCAGTTTGGAAGTAAAAAGACATAGTAGGATTCAAACACTGAGGTGAAATTGAATCACTGAATTGAATCAGCATAGATCCCAATGCTAGATGGAGTAAGATAGGATAGACAAGGTTTGTCAGCACATAGAAGGACTGAGGAGGTCACGGGAGCCATGGTTGTGAAAAGTGGCCCCCGATGACCAGGAAGTATTTAAAGCTCTAAAGAGAAAATTAGGTCTTTGTAAGTGCTCCAGCATGACCTTTGGTCCCAAATTTCCTAGAATTATATGAGAGTAGGTGACAAAAAGTCAGGAGTGGAGACAGTGGAATACCAGTTAGGAAGTGAATGTCAAAAAATGGGGCCAGGAAGAGCCACCAACGTGGAATCCCTAATAAGTATCAGGCTTTGTACTGACCTCTACTGGGATCACATTCGTTAATCCTCCCAACAACTTAATTAAGCAAGAATTATGATTCCCTTTACAGATGAGGAAATAAACGTTAACTTGCCCAAGGTCATACAGCCTACTGCAGGAGGAACAGAATTAAATCACTTCTGCCTGACTCCAAAATTAAGCCTTTTCTGCTCTACATAAGTTGTGTTTCCTCTGCAATGCCTCAGAAATTTGCCTAATAACAACTTTGTCTGGAATTTGTTTTAAGAAAAACAAATTCACTAACAAATAACTCATCAGATAGATTTACATTAATCACAGATTTTTCTACTTTACCAAAGTGTTCCCTTGAATAGAGATTCTCTCACTGTGGTGACCACTGTCTTTACTGACCACTGAAAGAAGCAAATAGTTTTCAATCAACTTCACATCCATCAGAATAAAGACAAATACAGCAAATCTTGATAAGGAATACCTAATTAATGATAAACTTCTCTCCTCCAAGGGCCTATAGTCTTCCGAGTAAGAGCTTCCTAAGGACAAAATGTTCTTTGGTCATCAGCCCCATCTCCTAAAGTAGTTAAAGCCTATAAGCCTTAGATACAAACATGGCTGATGCAATTTGACATAACACAGCAGCTTTGTTTTACCTTTCAAGGCTTCATTTAAACCAAAGGATGAGATTGTCACTTAGCATAATTTTAAAGGATAGGTGGGTTCTTTTACCTGTGTATGGAGCAAATGCTGTCCCCTGTTTAGCTAGACTCAAATTTTTGAGGACTCTAGCAGCCCGGTCCACCCGTAAACGCTAGTCACTTTTGATGTGATTAGGCTTCAGCCTCTTGCTTGACAGAGCATTATCAGCTAGTACAGGTACTGGTGTGTGTCTGTGTATGTGTTCATCGTGTGTGTGTGTGTGTGTGTGTGTGTGTGCCTGCAATTGCATGTATGAATGTAGAGTAAGGCATTAAAATTTGCTTAAGTTTATTTCCATACTCAATGAGTCTCTGCCATTGCATAAATATCCATTCATTTACAAAGAACAGAAACTACTCCAGTTGCACCTCTGGAACTGATAGTATTTCATCAAACTAATACCAAGATCTTTGAAAATATAATGTAAGTCTATGTAAAAGTTAGATTCAATTTAGGAACACATTTGCTTTTGAGTTTTTAGCATCACATCCATTGTGTAACAGAATAATACCTAGACAAGCAATAAAAAGATACAATGGAGGAAAAGGGCAAAGCATGTTCTCAACAAAGTATAATATGAAGATGTTAAGACATGAGGAAAAACCTAAACAGACTACCAAAAATGACATAAAGCAATAATATAGAAACCAAAGGAAAGCCTTCAAAAATATTAAAATAAAGACACCATGCAAGGAATAGAAAAAACAAACAATATAAACCCAAAAATCAGAATGGAATGAAGACCTGCATGTTAAATAGAGGTCTTAGAGTCCTTCCAATTCTTAAATGCTACAGTTTATAATTCTATAGTTATAAAACATTGGTTTAGTGAATTATCTTCGAACCCCAAAACCTTTTCCATACAAAACACACACAAGTGCTGTTTATTCCCAGGCTCCAATTGAGAAAGACAACCCCCCCACCCCCATTCTGGATTCCACCTGAGCTAGAGCCCACGTTTCAACCTCCTTCCTTTTTGACAATTTGTCAGGTGTGGCATACACAGAAACCTACAAACCTCAAAGCCTGTTGAAGCCTGGTCCTGTCAGATGGCTGGACCTACTGAAAATACCCCAGATCCTGCACAATGAAACTTTCTAATGAGAGTAGCAATGTAAAGTAATACACTCTTTAAACCACCAGCATTATAAACTTCTGTCTCATGAAAGCTGTTCACAAATGTCCTTTAGCTGAAAATGCTCGCTATGAATCTTTCTTTCAGGCAGTGCACATTTTAATGAATGCTAACATGTTTGCAAACATAATGAAAATACTATTTCCCACAGAGCAGTGTGAGATTATTTGAATAAAGTATCTGCCTTTGGACATGAGCCTCGCTGATGGTCGCGGTAGGATCTGTGCTTTATTTTGTGGATTAGAAGCCACGGTGCAGTATGGACATGTGCTTTATGAGAACTGGCTGTGGAAACCTCTCACCCGCTGACATCTGCCCAGATTGCCACTGGCTTAAAATCTTTGCATCTGAATTTTAGAAGCTAAAACTTTGGCACTGCTAAACAGTCATGTCTCTAAATGTGAAAGTCTCATGAGGGGATGAAATTCAATACAGAATTTCAAATATTTTATCATTGTAGAACAGAAATTGACACAAGAAAGGGAATACAATGAAAATGGCTGGATCACAAGACCCCAACAAACTAAAAATCGGCAGCATTTTAATTATAATGGAATACTACCTCCAGGGAAGGATTAACACATGTCTCCTAGACACTTATTTTGATTGGAAGGTACCTTCTTCATTCACAGGAAACAGGTTCTAGGTTCTATGGTTCTCTGATGTATAAAACAGTATGTTTACTAAACGAATATAGAAATCTGGAACCATTTATTTTTGCTTCAAACTGCTTTTTCTCCTAATCTCTCCCATTTGAAATATTCTTTAGTAACTTCTGCACACATTCAATATACATCTCACTTGCATCATAGGCCTCTCTTCAATAACTGCCCATCTTCCTTTTTACAAGGTGCTGACTTACACCTGCCTATTGGTAGAAGTTACAACAGAAAGAATAGTAGGAAGTAGAGAGCCTGATTTGGCATCAGGAAGCAAGAGATCAGTGAACTTATAAAAAGTCAAAATTAGAATGCACAGAGAAACACTCAAAACCTGACCCGTATAAGAATCAACTGTCACAGATCAATTCTGAAATCTCAGTGGTTTAGCACAATAGAAGACCATCTGTCATTCACATGAAATCCAACTGGCTGGAATGGGTGGTGCAGGTGGGGGCATGACTCCATCATTCCTGGACCCAAGCTGACAGAGTCATCTTCCATACATAGTTTCCAATGTCACCCTGGATATCAGCATCCAGCCAGGAGACAGGGGGAAAGAGAGGGAGGAGGATCACATGAGAGGTGTTTTGCAACAAGCCTAAAAATGATGTACCTCTTTTTTGCCCACATCCCATTGGCCAACACTCAGTCACATAAACTAAAGTGCAAAAGATACTGGGAAATGCAGTATAGTGATGTGCCCAGAAGGTTTGCAAAACAGCTACCCAGTCCTTGCTTATAGTTAATTGGAAAAAATTATATGTTTCAGGGTAACATAAGTTGATCTACAGTACATGCCTATGTAACATAATAAATCTGATGATCAACACCAGATTTTAAATACTTTAAACCTAACCCTTTGGTTCTCCCAAATAGAATAAATTGGAATAAATTGGTCATGATATTTGATGTAATATACTCATTCAGGGCCAGGACCAGGTCCATTTTGTTATCCACTGTATCCTGACACCATCTCATCTGGCAAATGTGTGTGTTAAAAAAATATCCCCTGACTAAATTAGACTATGGAATTCAGAGGCGTATACTCCTGTCACTTAGAAGTCAAGAGAACTTTTTCTGGCAGACTAAGATCTGCTTCTTTGTCAAGTGGGTCCAACAAAGTCCTCAACCCATTACCCAAAAGTAAGGACAGACAGCTGGAGCATGGGCCCTGGAGCCAAATATCAGAGTTTGAAACTGATGCCGCCAGTTACTATCATGTGACCTAAGGTAACCCAGTTAACTTCTCTCTGGCTCAGTTTCCCCACCTGTAAATTTGGAAGATAGTACCAACCTCAAGTCATTGTTGCATTAAAATAATTAACACATGTAAAAGCACTTTTAACAGAGTCCAGTTATAAGCACCCAATAAATATTAGCTGTAATGATGACATGTACATGTAACTGCAGAGGCTGAAGCTAAAACTCATGGATCAGGTTTGCTCTAACTTCAGTTTCCAATACCCACAAATATCCTTGCCATATTTTCCAGGAGTCAGAATTATGGTTCTCCTTTACCCATTGGCATCCAAAGTTGTAAGAATGAAAACTAAACTTCATGAAGCAGTGACTATTTTCAACAGTTTTCATGCATTTCCTCACTGATATTTAGGAAGGCTTAAACATTTGCCCCAAGTATCACAGTAAATACTCAAGTCTTGAATACTAGTCTTGAATTTGAAGACAGAATATTAAACTCGAATCTGTACATTTTTCAATGGAGGGTCATTGTTATTCCCTATAAACTCTTGGAAAAGATAGTTACAGCACATTATCTTTTGCATCCTCCATAGCATCATCCAATGCACACCTGCACACAGCAGCATCTCCACAAATAACTGTAGAATAGATGGATAGATGTGTAGGTGGGTGGATGGATGGATGGACAATAATTTCTCATATGAATCATGGCACAACATTTGCCCTCCCTAATTAAGATACCAATAAACTTCATCACAATAAATTCAATTTGCAAAACCCTGAGTACTTTATACTGTGGTAGACCCAAAGACACAAATGAAATGAGTAGCATTAACTACAATTAAAATAATTTGGAATGTTTTTATTTTCTTGGACTACCTGATGATGAAACAAGCGCTTGATTGCTTAGCACACCTATCTGTTGAATATTCACACTGATGGAGGGGGTAGCGATGCAGAAAATACATAACATCAGATAATCCAAAAGTCATTTATATTTGGCTCAGGAATGCTTTGCATAATAATTTTGCAGCTGATTGATCCTCCAGGGTTTGCCTGGTCTGATACTAAGGCAGTGTTCATTCTGAAAAAATACTGACAGGAAAAGGTGGAGTGTATGGCTAAACAGATATGTAAGAAAAGCATTCATTCATTCGTTCATTCATCATATACCTGATGAGAGCTTACTGTGTGCCAGGCACTATACTAGGTGCTAAGGATAAAAAGATAAATGAGGTATTTAGTTCTTGTCCTGGAGGGACTCTTATGTAAATACAATTAAGAGTTTGCCACATGTCATAGCATATAACTACACTGTAGGGCTGTTCTAAATGCTTTACATTAATTAATTTATTCCTGACAACAACCCCTATAAAAAGTAATATTATCATCTCCATATTATAGATGAGAAAACTGAGGCACAGAGAATAACTTGCCTAAGGTTCCAAATTTTCTAAATGGCAGATCTGGGATTTGAATACAGGCAGCCTGGTTTCAGAACATGTGTTCTTGATCACTGTGCTCTGTTGCCCTTATCAATCAAGATGCCACACTGAATGGAACCTAAAGAATATCAGTGTTCCCTGTGGGAAAAGAAATATATTATATCCCTATTTCATTACTAGGATTTACTAATTAGTATTTTTCATTACTAATCCAAAAGTTAGATTTCCAGTTGATTAGAAAACTTAGACAAATATCTTTATCACCTCAGATTTCCTTCAAGACACTAAAAGCACAAAATTGATAATCTGAGTGTATGAAAAAAACATTATGTATGTTACAAGATATCATGAATAAAATTCAAAGAAAAGTGACAACTTACTGAAAGAAGACATTTTAAAAATTATTTTAAAAAATACTTCTATGGATAATTAGTGTAACCTAATAGAAATGTGAAGAAATGATATAATTCACAGAAGAAATTCAAATGGTCACTAAATCTTTGAAACAATGTTCAACCTCACTATTAACTAAGAAATGGCAAAGAAAATACCCATAATATTGGCAAAAATTTTAAATTTCAGCCATACCACATACTGGTCTGGGATTCCAGAAAACAGGAACCCTCTGACATTGATGTTGGAGGTAAAACCAGGTAGGGTGGCTTAGGAGATCAGTTAGGCAGGACTGAGTGAGGTGTATACCCTGAAGCTTCTCATTTCTATTGCTAAGAATATGAGCTAGAGAATTTCTTGTATGCTTACTCAAGGACATATATACAATTATGTCCTTGGGTAATATACAATTAAATTTATATACAATTAAATTGCAATGCTGTTTGTAATTTGAAAATTGGAAAGAATTTAAATATCCATCACTAGAGGAAGGAATAAATGAAAGGAGATGTAGTCCCCAGTTGAGATACTAAAGTAGCAGTAAAAGAAATGAACTAGTGCTATATCTGTTTATTTCAACCTGCATATCTCAAAAATACAATGTTGAATGAACAAAAAATCAAAGAGCAGAATGTTTAATGATACCATATTTATACATTTGGAAAAACAGAAAACATTATACATGGATACATATATGTACATAGAAATATTAAACATAGGTTGGAAGGACACACCAAATTCATGAGAGTAATTCTGATTGAAGTCTGGCCAAGGAGGATTGAATTGGAGGATCAAAGAAGACTTCAAATGTGTTTTAAATTTTTTTTTTTAATTTAATAAAAAAGCCAACCAAATACGACAAAAAGTAGTTAAAAATAATCAGTTCTGAGTGACAGAAATCTGGTGTTTTTAATGTTAGCCTATGTACTTTATATACATTTTTCCAAAAGACAAAGTACTAAGATAAGGACATCTTCTAGGACAGTAACATGTGAATTTAAATCTGAATGTGAACTTATCTTCATCTGCTAGATGGCACACATTGCTTTCTACCTTGGATAGTAATTGTTTGTATTTGTCTTATCTCATACTCTAGATTAAGTTCTCTGAAGGTAGGATTTGGGATCAATGTCAACTTTGAATCTCTAATCCACGTGCATGCAGCCCACACAGTACTTATTTACACATACACACATATGCACATATATATAAACACGCACATGTATACACATATGCACCTGCATGTGCCCACACATATTCACACACATGCACAAAAGCTCATACATACATACACAAACCAAACAGTACCTTGCATGTGTGGACTTTCAATAAACATTATTAAATGAATAAGCAATTCAGATAAACTATTTGTTCTTTGAATAACTTGACTTGGTATTTTGTTCTGATACAGTAAAGCTATCTTTGATAGGAGTGGGACAACAGGTGGCTAATCAAATAGTTTCTTTCAGAGGTTTTAAAATATTTTTAACAGTTATGATTTTTTTCAAATGTCATACTGCTTTGAAACACAAACAAATAAAACATAAGGGAGCACTTCCCTGGTTGAACCAGGAGGAGAAGTCCTATATCAACCCCAAACACACACACTCCATCATTCCACAGTTCTGGGAGAAGCTCCATAAGATCCTTATGATGTAGTAAAGCACTGTGAAAAACTGCTGTATTGCAAGTGAAAATAGCATCATGATCTAATTCACCACCTGCAGATGGCTCTGGCAAGAAGTGTTGATGTTTCCTTCCAGTCTTTGGCTCTTCTGTGCATTCATTTGGCCTTCCTTTCAGCCCCACCCTATCTAGCCTTTGAAACCATTGTCTCCTTGACATGAAAAATGTACTTCAGAAAGCCTAATGGCTAATTACATCAAAGGGAAGAAAGTCCAAACCTCTCAAACAAGGAATGATTAACTGCGTAACCTTTAACGGAAGCTATCACACTTGAAACTACTCTTCTTCTTTAATAAAAATGTTTTCAGTAATTTATTTTCTGACAAAGTTTGTGGTCCTTGCCCAGGAGTGACTCCTGTTTTGTTTGTGCCAGGGTTGTCCCTATCTGGGACTGGTTCTGACCACAAGCAGAACAGGCAACCACTACATAATACGATTTATACAAATACAGCCCATTGCAGGAAGAGATGCCGTGTCTCAGGGGAGAGGAAATCCTGCTTGTTTCAATGGTGATTCCCAAACTGAATTCCATGGCATCTTTTTTTTTAAATTTTTTAAAATTTTGTTGAAATATATTCACGTACCATACAAATATCCAAAGTGTAAAAGTATCACAGTATCATATAGTTCACAGTATCATCATAGAGTTGCGCATTCATCACAATTTTTTAACATTTTCATTACTCCAAAAAATAAAAATAAAAATAAGAATAAAAATAAAAGTAAAAAGAACACCCAAAACATCCCATACCCGTCCGCCAACCTATTATTCATCTACTTTTTGTCCCCATTTTTCTACTCATTTGTCCATACACTGGGTAAAGGGAGTGTGAGCCATAAGGTTTTCACAATCATACAGTCACACCATATAAGCTATATAGTTATACAATCGTCTTCAAGAATCAAGGATACTGGATTGCAGTTCATCAGTTTCAGATATTTCCTTCTAACTATTCTAATAAACTAAAAACTATAAAGGGATATCTATATAATGCCTAAGAGTTATCTATAGAATGAACTCTAGACTACAATTGAAATCTCTTAGCCACTGAAACTTTATTTTGTTTCATTTCTCTTCACCTTTTTGGTCCAGAAGGCTTTCTCAATCCCATGACACAGGGTCCAGGCTCATCCCAGGGAGCCACATCCCACACCACCAGGGAGATTCACACCTCTGGGAGTCATGTCCCAAGCAGTAGGAAGAGCAGTAAGTTTACCTGCTGAGTTGGCTTAGAGAGAGACAGGCCACATTTGAGCAACAAAAGAGGTTCTTTGGGG
Source organism: Choloepus didactylus (assembly GCF_015220235.1). NCBI lineage: Eukaryota > Metazoa > Chordata > Mammalia > Pilosa > Megalonychidae > Choloepus > Choloepus didactylus. The sequence goes on along the minus strand of NC_051320.1, from coordinate 60,784,414 downwards.
TGACTCTCAGCACAATTATGAGTAGACTTAACCTCTCTTTTGTAGTAACAAGTTTCATAAGGACAAGCCCCAAGATCGAGGTCTCAGCTTACTAGACTGGTAGTCCCCAATACTTAGGAGAATATCAGGAATTCCCCAGCTGGAGAAGTTTAATATTTCCACATTTTTCCCCAGTCCCTCAAGGGTGCTTTGCAAATACTTTTTATTATCTGCCCAAATTACTCTGGGTTGTATCAGGGCTTCATGCTACCTGTACAAACCAACAAGATCTCACTCCCTAGTCAAGGTTCTATGTAATTATGGTATTTGCATAAACTGACCATACAAGTTAAAGTATATAGTGTGCTACAGAAAATATAGCTGTTGCACCAAATAAATATCTCTTCCTTTGGTCCCACACAGAAGCTGAAGTTTTAAAACACAGTTAATATCATCCTTGACCCTTTAATCTGATCTACTCCAATCTCAACCAAGTCCATTTCGTTCATATCTCCAATCAAATTCTGATCTCCTTTTCATCCTCCCTAACAGTTAATTCATGGGGTAATGCCAACACTCACAGCTGCTGAACTCTGGCTCCAAGTCCCAGGTGCCACACAGACACCCAAAGCTCCAGGGACCAACCAAGTCACACACAAACAGCTCAGCATTTCAAAATTTAGAAATAACTCTTACAACTCATGAATAGACATGACTGCTGTAAGAGCTTACAATCTAGGAACCTTTACGTGAGCCTTCCCCTGATAACCCATGCTCCCAGATTCAATTTTCAGAGTTTGCACATTATTACTAGTCTTACTAGTCCATATTAGTGAGGCGTTATAATATTTGTCTTTTCATCTCTGGCTTATTTCACTCAACATACTGTCCTCATGGTCCATTCACCTACTTGCATACCTCACAACTTCACTCCTTCTTGCCACTCCCTCATGTAAAAACATTCACATAATTATACATTTAATCACACTCATTGATCACTCTAGATTTCACTAAGTTATACAGTCCAAGTCTTTATCTTCTATCTTTCCTTCTGATGTCACATATACCCCTAACCTTCCTCTTTCAACTGTATTCACAGTCATCTTTGTTCAGTGTACTTACAATATTCTGCTACCATCACACAGTATTGTGCTATCCATTTCTAGATTGATACAACCAAACCTCTAGAATATTCTACACTCCTTCAACATCAAATGCCCAATCTCTACCCTTTTTCTAACTCCTGATATCTTCATTTCTACACTCTTCTCCAAATTTCTCTCTTCTGTCTTTTCCTATCTGTCTGTAGCACTTGTAGAGGAGGTCTCCTGTTCACAAACTCTCTCAGGGTCTGATTATCTGTGAATATTTTAAACTCTCCCTCATTTTTGAAAGACAGTTTTTCTGGATATTGGATTCTTTGTTGGCAGTTTTTCTCTTTCAGTATCCTGAATTTATCATACCACTGCCTTCTCACCACCATGGTTTCTGCTGAGAGATCTGCACTTAGTCTTATTGAGCTTCCCTTGTATGTGACGGATTGCTTTTCTCTTGCTGCCTTCAGGATTCTCTCTTTTTCTTTTACATTTGCAAAGCTGATTAGGAAATATCTTAGAGTATGTCTATTTGCATCAATTCTGTTTTTGGGGTACGCTGTGCTTCTTGGACCTGTAATTTTATGTCTTTCAAAAAAATTGGGAAATTTTCATTGATTATTTCCCCTGTTATTCTTTCTGCCCCTTTACCCTTCTCTTCTCCTTCTGAGACACCTATATCACATATATTCATGTGCTTCATATTTTCATTCAGTTCCCCGAGAACCTGCTCATATTTTTCCATTCTTTTCCATATCTGTTCTTTTGTGTGTAGGATTTCAGATGTCCTGTCCTCTACCTCACTGATCCTTTCTTCCACCTCTCCAAGTCTGCTTTTATGTCTCCATCATGTTTTTCATCTCTTCAATTCTGCTTTCATTCCCATAATTTCTGCCATTTGTTTTTTCAAGCTTACAAATTCTTCCTATGATCACCAATGTCTTCTTTATATCCTTCATCTCTTTTGTCACATTTTCTTTCAACTCATTGATTTCATTTAGAAGATTTGTTTGAACATCTATGATTAGTTGTTTCAACTCCTAAATCTCAGTTGAGGTGTTAGTTTCTTCCTTTGACTGGACCATATCTTCCCATTTCCTGATGTGCCTCATGATTTTTTGCTGTCTAGGCATCTGATTTTCTTGATTGGTTTATTCTAGAGGTTGTATTCTCTCTTGTGCCTAAAGTTTTCTTGTTGTTTGTCTTTGATCTCTATCTTTTCTTTGTTTCTCTCCATGACCAATTGTCAGATTGGTTTTCCCCCCAGTCTTTCCCCCCAAATCAGGTACCCACTGTGGCCTTCCACAAGGATGGGAAGTAGGTACTGGGCACCCCAGCAAGTTCACTGTGTGTGGTAATAAAAATCTGCTGGCTTCCAGTGGTGCTCTATTTTCCACCAGCTAGCCAGACGTGGGTTTGTTTTAGAGCCCTGCTTTATTAGTTGGATCTTTCCTATTTCTCAGCCCAACCAGTGCCAGGTTTCCTTACAGGACATGTAGGCCAGCTTTTGTGCTTCTAAAAAAGGGTCTGAAGCATCTTTTAAAAAGTATTTTAATTCACTTGTACTTTCCAGATTGTCCAGTGGATGGTGCTGTTCAGTAACTTAATCATCCTCAGAGACTGCTTTGCCTCCAAGCTCAGGCTGTATCTACCCAGGTGAGCTGAAACTGCAGGATTCCTATGCCCTCACTTTGCTGGCCAAAATCTGACTCGATGTGGGGCTCCACTTGTGGCAAAGTACTCCCTCAGCTGACACAGCACTCCAGCTGTCTCCAAGGCAAGGAAATGGCCACTGGCTGCTGCTTCCCTCAAGGGTAGGGAAAGGGCTTTCAGACCCAAATCTGGAAGGCAGTCTCATCCACATTTTCTCAGTCTCTTTGTCCCTCATTGATCTGGGTTTTGAAATGTTCTCTCCTGTTTACCAGGTTTCCACACAGTAAGGGAATTTTTCACTGCTGTGAGAGATTTTTAAATTTGTGTTCCTGGTGGGAAGGGTCCTGTCTGCTGGTTCTGCGCCTCTGAGATCAAGTGAGGGGGAAGGGAGAGGACCAGATGATCTGGGATGGAAGATTCCTACCTGATATTTCTTCTCTTTCTTCAATTCAGCATTTGCTGGGTCTTTTTCCAGTCTATATTCTCCTCCAGCATTTCAAACAATTCAGAATTGTCCTATTTTTCATTGAATCTCTGGAGAGAAGTTTTCGGTAGCTATTCACATCACCATGTTGAGGACCTCACTCCTCAATTCCATGGCATCTTAATGGGGTTCCCAACAAAAAACAATGACAAGGGGGGCTGTTCTATGATGAGATAACCATAAGTAGTGCTGAGTTAAACAAAAGTAAACAGGCTCAATTACCAACAGAGCTTCTAGTAGTCTACTTTCTTAAAACAGGCACCAGGAAAGATTATTTATACATATGTTTTCCTTCTAAAAGTTTCTTGAAGGTAGAGACTGTATATGTAACAGTCAATATTATCTTCCCAGCACTTAATACAATGCCTATAATAGGAGAGACATTCAGCAATATTCCTGAATAACATATTAAACAAAAAACCTCTGAGGTGGTGAATATCTCATAAACTTTATCTCAACCGTACCTCATAACCATCCCATAGAGACACAAGTTAAGAATTAAAATCCACATCCCACAGATTTGGAAAGCTGAGGCTCAGAGAAGTATGAAAGGCAGGAGTAAGGAAAGAAGTTAAAAATTGTAAGGATCTACTATGCTGCTTTACTAAGCCCAGGATCCACCATATGGCAGCTATCTGTCAAGTTATTGATATATAAGACCTCCCTTCATCCTTATAACATTCCTGTAAGGTGGCTTTAACGGAATGATGAAACTTCTGCTTTCCAAGGTAAAGTAACTTCTTCAAGGACACAAAAGGAGGCAATGAAACCCTGAGAGCACTACCTACCTGAGTCTTCTGATTCTTGACCTGATTTTAATTTGACTATTCCATACAGAGGGCATATCATGAAAACAGTATTGGGGAGAAGCAAAAACTACCCTTGTATAAATATCTGACAACCATATCTAAAATACCATATGTGCTTCTGGCCATTTCTTCATTTTCTTTCTTTCTTTTCTTTTAGTTATCCTTTTTATTTTTGAGATATGACTAGAGATGATCCAGAGATAATGGGTCTATGGTATGAGAACAAGCAGAAAAATTTAGAATGCATGAATTTAAAAGATGGAGGCTAACAAGGGACTCACCTGATAAGTCAACAATATAAATTTGTTCCCTACATTCTGAAATACTGTAAAATAAGGGAGTGTAAATTCAGGTACCATAGAATGACTATAAAATATAGATAGTGTGACGCTTGAGTTTAAATGCGTTAAGTTGTCATGTCATAGAGGATAAAAATAGTGGATATTCATAGGCTGCTTCCTATTTTCTCGGCTCTGTGCTAAGCATTTTGTATGTATCATGCTAAGTCTTTTTCATGTATCATCTAAATTTAACCTTAAAACAACCTTGTTAGGAAGCTACTTTTAATATGCTCTTTATATAGATGAGGAAACCAAAGCAGAGAGGGGTAAAGTATCCTGACTGTGATGGCATAGCTAGTAAACGTTGGGCCAGGAAAATAACCATGATACTCCTTTCATGTTTAGTACTTAATATCAAAAGACATTGAGATATATAATCTCCTTTTTTCCTGATACCATCCCTGTGTGGTAGACAGGTAAGCAATATTATCCCCATTTTACATAGGAGGAGCCTGAGGCCCTACCCCAAACCAAGACCAGTAGTGAGATGAGCCATGGCAGTTCCAAGTCTCCAGATTCATAGCCCATTGCTTTTTCTAGTTCTTATTCATTACCAGGGCAAGACTCACATGACTGAGAGCACACACACTGTCCCAAATCTCTCTACTCAGACCAAGAATCAGAAGAGCCTCTTTTTGTGACCCTGGGCATGTTACCTTGTGTCCTAACACAATCTCACCTCTTCCCTTGCCCAAAAGAAAAATCCCTTTGGGGGTAAGCAATTCAGGTGGGTCAATATCTGCAGAAGATGATTATTGGAACACATATTTTACAGTAGTCTCCTCTGGACTTCTTCTGGAAGCCCAGTTCACTTATCCTGAAGGTCAGGTGGCCACACCAATCAAAAGAAAGAACCATTCCTAAACCACACATCTATCACATAATAGGACCAACAAAGATGGACTCTCAAAATAGAAATTACCAACTATAACAATCTTGCTTTCATCACTCAATAACAACATTTTAATCTGAACAATCAATTCTAGAAAGGGCAAGGATACCTAAAGATGGTAGCATGGGACAAACCCTCTCAGGGCCCCCACTAGATCCCTTCCCAGATTTTTTCAAGGGTTCTGCCCTGACTTCAGTGACTTTTGCTTGCAGTGCCCACTCTTGTGTAAAGCACTGCCCTTGGACTACTGGAGCTGCTTTGTCCACAAACAGAGAAGGGTATGGAGGTTTGTATGCCCCTGGAGTAACCTTTACGCAGTGACTGACTAGGGAAAGAGTAGGACAGGCCAGGTCCCTTCCGTCTGATTGGGACAATTTAGAGGCAAAATCTACAGTCCAGAATTCTCCTCTGGCATCCAGCAAAATCTGCCCTCCACAGAACTTCACCAGAAATCACATGCTTGCTTAACTTCTTCCCCTTCCCTGTCCTACTTCCCCCAATGTCCTACCAGTTTTTCCTAATCCAATATTAACCACCAAGTCCAGTTACAGGTTAACTAATACATACACATGACCTTTTACTTCCAAGTTTTTCACTTGCACATGAAGGCTTACTGCAGGGTCTGCCTCTGGGAAATCAGACCATAAACACTAACCTAGCACAAGCAAAAGAAGACAAAATAAAAATAAATGAGCTCGGCTCCCTTCACATAGAATTATTGCCTGATCACAGCTAATGTTGTACACAGTCTGTAGCTGGGAAGGAATAGAGCCCAGATTTGGCCCCTGGATTTGCCTTAATTAACATGTTATACTTCCCTTCAGGAGATCTCAGATGAGGCTACAGATTCCATTTACTCCAACATACCATCCTATTCACTTATTTGTTTTTACCCCATCTTTACCTAAAATGTCTTTATTTCCAGAGACAGAAAAAGTTCTAGATTTTATTAAGATTTTGCATTAATGAATCATCTCCAATCCTTGTCCATCATGCAACAAACACTTACAAAACATCTACTAGTGCTAGGCTCTACAAAAGAGAAGAATAAGACATAGCTCCTATCCTCAAATGAGCAATACTATAGTTTTATAAAAGACAGTTCTGGTCCTTCTGGCCAGATGGTAGCAGGGTGGAGAGAGAAATATGGGTCTCAAAATTTTCATTCTAGTGCTCCTTCAGTTTGCCAATTTCTCATTATCCAACCTCTTTGCTTTAAGGAGGATAGTAGTGGCCATCGTAAGAAGAACATGGATGTAAAAGATTATGTATATACATAAGTTAACCTATAACTGGCCTTGGTGGTTAATATTGGATTTAAGAACAGATATGGGAGTGAGGGAGAGAAGTAAAAAATGATGCCCCAGTAGCTAGGGCCCATGGATAAATGGTGGTACTTTTCCTGAGACAGTGAATACCCCAAGCAGGTTGGCTGGAAGGGGGATTTGAGGGTACGGAGGGGGCAATAAGCTCAGTTCTGCTGTATTTAATCTGAAGTGTTTGCGGGACATCTTAGTAAAAATAGTAATGCAAGTTTAAGCTGTATACGTCTGAAGCTCAGGAAGTGATGTGGCATCTTAGAGGCTGAGTAGAGAAGCTCTCCCAGGGAGCGTGTATGAGAAGGCTTCTATGGGCAGAACCACCAGGAACAATCATTTTAAAGAAAGGAAGAGGAAGAGGAGACTGCCAATGACCTTGAGAAGAAATGGTCAAACAGGTAAAAGAAAAATTGCAGTGTTTGGCATTGGAAAGCCAAGGAAATATAGCATTTTGAGAAGAACAGTGTGATCAACTCTGTCAAATGCTATTGAGAAATCAAGTCAGATAAATTTTAAAAAGTATTCATATCTACATGTAACCAACACCTACAAATCTTGATCACTCCTCTTCCATATATGTTAAAAAGCAATTGTCTGGCATTGTTCTCCCCAGTTCTTGGCAAGGGCCTTAAAAAAGGGCTTTTAAAAAGAGAGGACCATTCAAAACCACTGTTCTTCACCAATGACCTCCTAATTTTGTTCCTTTTTTGGGGAGCTGGCCTCACTGCTAAAAATGTTCTCTTAATAAAGTTGGTTTATCATATGTGTTTTTTTCCTTTCATAGAAGACTATTATTACCCAACAAGTTGGATCTATACCCTGGAGCTATGCATACCAATTGCCTGACATACCATATATGAATGCATGAAACATGGTGCCCTACACATAGAAAATACTTAATAAATGCTGTCTGAATAAGAATCTTTTAACAGTTGGAATAGTCAAGGTTCTAGCCTTTTTTCTTTCAAGATATTTCATGGTATCCAGAAAAAACTGTAAATATACCTCAAGAGCCACTTTTGAATTCACATGTGTGCGCGAGTGTGTGCAAGTGTACATATGCCATTTATGACGACTGGCAACACGGAACGGTTACTGGCTTGGAGGATTGAGTTATGAATGATACAGTACAGAGAAAACCTGAAAGAACACATTTTTTAAATGCAAGGTCTGAGTGCTGATTGACATACTTTGTACGATAGTAAAATCTGGCAGGTGCATTAACTTGCATTCCTCTGATCTGTACACATCCACACTTGTCTTCTTAGGGTACTTGGTAATAAGCTTCTTTAAAGATCCCTGAGTAAGCACTGAAGATAATATCTGGAGTATGTAGCACTCAGTCCTTTTAGAATGGCTTTTTCCTGCTCCTTTCGTTTTCTTAAGAAAATGTCAGTTTAATCATTTCCTAATGCTTTGATAATGTGTTTCTTTACATAGCTATAGAACGCTCCCTTCAGTGTTTTAAAAGCATGAATGTAGACATAAAAGTGCCAGTTAAATGAGATTGCTTTTTTCTAATGAAATAACCAAAGAGGAATTTAAAGTTTCCTAAACAAATAATAAAGTCCAGTCCTCTAGTGTGTCACTTACTGAAGAGATTAACTCTCAATTTCATATCTTGCTGGAATATAAACAATTATTAGAAACTTAGGGAATTCATTCATCTGAGGCAATCTGTCATACATTAGGCAGGCTTAGCCTCCAGGTGAGTGGGGAGTTTGGCAACAAGGGACAATAAAAGGGAGAAAGAACCTGGGACCAGATAAAATGGGAAGCCACTATCACTGACCCTGATAGCGGAACTGACCTCAGCAGGTTTAGCAGAAGTTTAGCAAATTCAGATTTTGTGGAGGCAGGTGACAATAATAAAGCATCTCACCTAGCAAGTGAGGAAAAATTGTAAAAGGACAGATGGCAGAAATCTTCACAATGAAAAAATGACCTTATTTCTGCTCCATGGCTTCAAGTACATCAATCTCATTGGGGAGCCAACTTCTCAGCTTAGAGACAAAAGCCCAGTCATATGGGTTGGGCCTCTTAAGAAGGAGGTATCTGGGGCAAGAGGAGCAAGGTGGAAAAAAAGGAGCAAGCTCCTTGGGTGAGACCCAGTATAGTAGACAGAGCACAGCAGCAGAAGCCCAGACAAACAGCAAGGAAGATGATGATAAGTTGGTCCAGAATCCTGTTGAGGTTGAAGAGAGCATCTGCAAGGGCTGGGGAAAGTGCCAATTTCTTAGCCAAGCTATTTGGGATACAAGGGTAAGATGTGAAAATCTACTGAGTCTAAAGCCGACCTGTCATCTAAAGTACATCCCCATGGCTGGGGCCAGTGAAAGCACCAGGTACTCAGAGCTCACCCCAGTACTTTGGATTTAGAGACAGTGGTAGTAAAACTTATCCTAGCCTCCAACAACTATTGTGCCCCAAATGCTAAAATGCTCCCAGTGCCGGTAGGACTAGGCTTGGGAATTGAACAGGGCTAAACCTGTGAAGGAGAGTGAAAGGGAATGGGGTAACAGGCACTGATGTTCTCCTGCATGTTCTCCTCCTGTGAACTCAAATCCCCTAGAACAACATTTTTTGCCACCAAGAAAGAGGTGGTGAGGAGATGACTGCACTAAAACAGGCTCTTCCATATGGTTTGAATCAAAAACCTTAAGTAAGAATGAATACATATCATATTATATATTATAAATCATATGCATTGATAAATATATATAATTATAAATAAATATATAAATAATAAATATAATCTATAAATCCATATATAATATATAATTCAGTTTCTAACAGTAACTGGATCTCTAAAATAATTTCATTTTAATACCCTTCTTGCAGCTAATGATACAACTAACATTTTCTCTCACAAGGATCACTGAAATATAGTCGTATGGCCAGTTCCTCTGGGTTTGAATTTCAGAAGGGATAATGGAGATTGGCCTTTGGAATGGTCATGTGTTCAGATTTTCATCAAGGACCCTCTCAGACTCCATGTTGATGAAAGATAATATAACCACAGCTAAGGTTTTCTACTCCAAAAATTTAAGCAACAAATGAGTGCACTAAATTTCTCCTTATTACCTCTCTCTTCCCGCTCTAAGATGAAAGACTATATTCCCAATTTTTACATGTTACACAGTATATATGGCCATTTCCTAGAGAATATTGTTTTCTTTTACCTTCTCTCTTGTTTGGCTTTCTTGAAGTGTCTCTTCCAAAGGATGCAGTCTTGCTTTAGAATGCAGGGACTGGAAACCACAGCCAGATTGTCTATATCATCATTTCCACCATTCCCTCTGGAATGATGTGCCAGTTTGAATGTATTATGTTCCCCAAAACACCATGATGTTTAATACAATATTGTTGGGGCAGACATATTAGTGTTGATTAGGTTGGAATCCTTTGATTGAGTGTTTCCATGGAGATGTGACTCAATCAACTGTGGGTGAAATGTTTGAATGCGTTATCTCCATGGAGATTTGGACCCCGCCCATTCAGAGTGGGTCTTTATTTAATCACTGGAGTCCTGTAAAAGAGCTCACAAACAGAAGGACCTCAGAGCAGCTGAAAGTGACATTCTGAAGAGCAGTTGCAGCTTAGAGAGACATTTTGAAGACGGCTGGCCATTAGAAGCTGATGCTGACATTTTGGAAAATGTCATTTTGAAATGCAACCTGGGAGAAGCAGACACCAGCCATTGGCCTATCCCTTCAGTGAAGCTGATGCTGACATTTTGGAAAATGCCATTTTGAAATGCAACCTAGGAGAAGCAGACACCAGCCATTGGCCTATCCCTTCAGTGAAGGTACCCTACTGTTGATGCCTTTGTTTGGACACTTCTATGGCCTTAGGACTGTAACTTTTGTAACCAAATAAACCCCCTTTAAAAAAGCCAATCCATTTCTGGTATTTTGTATAACAGCAGAATTAGCAAACCGGAACAGATGGATATTCTGTTTGTTTCACCCTTCTCCACTCTGCTCTGTTCCCTAGGACCTGACATCTGGGGACCACATCAACAAGCCTTTCTTTCTTTCTGGCTTCCAGCTGGGTTCTGCCAGTGGGAGGCACTGGCCAGAGATCAGAGGCCAGAGGAGAGAGAGGTTAGGTGTTTATTGCCCTGGCTTCGGCTCTATGGAGCTGTGGTTGCCAGTGGCTGCCTTCATCTAAGGAAGACCACAGCTCTTGCCAAGTAACCCTGTGCTACAGGGAGGTCTTTCCTGGTACTACTAGGAGCCCTCTCCTCTTGCTTCTTTATCTCTGAGGGTGGTAGCAGCTTCTGGCTGATGCTAACCCCAGGGTGTGTCCCCATCCATTTGGCTTCCCTTAACTCTGCCACACCTTTGAAAATGTTCCCTTCATTAAACCCTTTTTAATCACTTTCTGAATATACCATCTGTTTCCTGCAAAGACACTGAATGATAGAGCCTCTTCTGTCCATTTATTTCATGGTTTCTCAACATTTTCAGGATGCACTGATTAGTCAACACCATATAGAAGAGATGCAACTCTTTCCTGGGACTCCTAGAAAGTTTAGAAGGCAGTTAAGTCACAACTGAGGGTTGAAATGGAACCTGCGGATTATCTGTGGGTTTCAATTATCCTTGTTACCCTCAATCAATCTTCCACAGAGAACTGAGAATTGGCTGTGTCAAGACTAAGTTGACACACATCACAGAAGCTATACAGCAGTCTATCTGCTCATTAAGAGTTTTTTACTGAGTATGTCCCACTGATCTTCCACTTCCTGCAAAGCTTTTGATGTGGGTTTAATTCTGAGCTCTGACAGAGAAAGGGTCTTACGTCTGCAGTCTCCAACACAATCTTCACATGACTGTCAGAAAAGCAACTATTTGTCCCTAAAGGCTTAAAGTGCAGGTCCAAAAAAAGGTCAAGGATTTTCCAGGAACATCTACACCATTCAAGCATATACTAAAGATCTTCATTCTATCTTCATTCTATCTCTCACACTTTCCTTCAATCTATTGTTAATTTGGATATCATATTTCTATAGGCCCAGTCTGTGCCCAGCACGTTCTAAAAATGGAGAGTAATAACTCAGTTCGTATTTCCTTTCCAAGCCCACAAATCTACTTGCTGTGCTATAGAAACAATAATAGGCCAAATCTGCACACTGGAAATGTAATGAACATTTTACCTTAATGAAAGTCCCTTTCCTTTAGAAATTTCCACACAACTGTTAGAAGTATTCCTAATTTCCACCCTCAATGCCTAGGATTTAAAGAGCAAGATGAAGAAGTAAAATCTTAAACAAGCAATGAGTACAAGTCTTTCCTCATTAATTAACAAGGAAATAAAAATACTTATGCAGGCAATGTTTCTTCATATGTAGCAGGATGGTTTTGCTTCATTTTTTAAAACTTTTGGTAAAAAAAAATTATGCAAATATGTCTTTCATATCTTCTCATAAGTAATCCAATTCTCAATCTTTAATTGCTTTAAGAACTGGAGTCCCCTTGAAATTCAGAATTTCTTTAGAAATAGCAGTTGTAAATAGCATTACCATCATTAATTGTTTTTCCCAAACACTACTCTGAAATGTGTGACTATTTTTCTTGATTCCAAGAGGGCTGGTAACTTGGTCTAATTGAGTTTCAAAATTTCAATAAACATTCTGTAATTTTGATTGTCATGTTTACATTCAATACATAATTTATTTTCATCCTCTCCTTCTCTTTACAGCTAAGTTAGGAACTAAAGCCAATCATGACATTTGCCTGGCTCTAAAATGAGTTATTATTGCATAGGACCAGCATTTTCAAGTGTGGGCTTTTGGAGTCACTGAGTATGACTCAAATCTCAGTTATGTGATCTATCAGTGATCTTAACATTAGAGTATACATGATCTGGAGCAAATTTACATCTCCATGGGTTTACCACCTTTGTGTAAAGTGTTCTGGCATTTAGTTAGATCTCAGCAAATGATGGCTGCTATGACTATTATTATTATTATTATTATTATTATTATTATGACTGTTCTTTAGGAATTCTGTACACAAGTAATTAACCACTTCCACGTAGGGTGACACTATTTAATTACGTTGCCTGTGATGAGATTTTTCACTCCAAATGTATGGCAGGAGAAAAAGTCCCCACAGTAGGGTCTTTCTATGAAAGATAAATAATCTAAACATTTCATACAGGAGGTCTGCAAAAAAAAGTAGCTATATCATAGTGCAAGGCAGTGACAAGAGAACTGGGTTATAGCCCCAACTTTGCAAATAAACATATTTTTAACCTTCAGCAAATCAATAAAACCTCTCCGGGGCTCAGTTTATTCCCTTGTTAAAAGAAGTTGGGTCCACAGCAGTCTTTCAACACTTTGATTCAACTCTTGCTGTATATTCAATAGCAATTAGACACATGGGCTTTGGGGTCTCTGCCAGCGTTTAAATTTCCACTCTGCCACTTACTCTCCGTGAACTTCAGGGAGTTACTTAACCTTCCAAGGCCCAAGTTCCTCATAAATAAAAGAGAGATTCAGTGGTGTCCTGGAACTGGATCCCATGGACTCAGGCAAAGATAGTGCACACCTCTTCCCCATTTCATATTCTTTGACATCACTGGAAAGCAGTCATCACAAGTAAATTTACACCACAGCAAAGGAAATTGGCAAAAGCTACAAACAGAACCTTCTCTCCCACTCTCCCCAGAGAGCCAGTTGTTAGGCATTTACCAGCAAAAGTTTTTTTTTAAGTATTACAGGAAACCATTCATGCAAATCAAAAATCACTTAGCACATTTCTGGGTACATATTATGCTTTCTATAAATGTTATTTTTATATTATTATAGCACATAGTCTATCAAAAAGTTACAGGAAAATGTGATAGTATTCTGACAAATCTTGCTGATTCTAAAAACAATTCTAAGGCTGTGCTAAAAGTTATGTGTCTAACTTTTGCTTGGTTACTAAATTCCAAAAAAAGAAAAAGAATTCCTCATTTAATTCTGTATTTACAGTTCCGCTGTTAAGCACCAGCCCCAGTAGATAGTTTTCCTTTTTACAATTTGAACAGGGATTTCTCCTCTGAGTTCCTAAAATCTGCATAAGCCCAATCGCAGCCCAGAGATTTCTTTTTTCTAATATGGAAAAGGTGACTAAATGATTTGACAACCATCCCTGGTCTTCATCTAATACTTCCTGTCTCGATCCATCTTGTTGTTCTAGCTGGAAACCTAGGAGACCTCTTCAATCCCCCCGCTCCCTTAACTCTCATCCCTAAGGTCAGTCAATTTTACCTCCAAAATCTGTTGCTTTTCTTCATTTCCATTCCTGTCATCCTCACCCAAGTCAGCAGCCAGTGTTACCTGGACTGCTGGAAGGGTCTCCTCACTGGCCTTCTCCGACTCCCACCAGCTCACTGCCCTCGGTTTTTTAGAGCACGCTCATCTGACCCTGCCCCTCCTCTGCTTGGAACCTGTCAGTGCCTTCCCACCGCTCCTGGGATGAAAGCATGACTTTCCCCTGCTAAAGCAGACCCCTGCCCACCCTGCAGCCTCCTTCACACCCATCTCCCACTGAGCTTCTTTCTGTTCCTGAAATGAGCCAGAAGTCCTCTGTCTGGAATGCTCTTTCCTCTACCCACTGCCTGCCTTTTCACTTTGCCCTTCAGACCTTACTTCCAATTCAGCATCATTTTATCAAGAAACCCCTCCATGGGTCCCAAGGCTCCTTCTTTAAACATACCCATCAAAATATGTCCCAGTCCTTCAGAGGGCACCCCTGTTTGTAATTTTACCTTTGTTCATTTCATTATATATTTAATGTCTATCTCACCCCACTAGACTGTGACTTCCATGGGCTACATTTATTTTGCTAATTGCTATATCTTCATAACAAACACAGTAGCTGTCACATATTTGGTTGAATGAAAACACAAATGAGTACATGAATGAATGAGTGAATGAATACGTGAATCTTAGCCAGCTCTCTCATTCCAATAGCTCACACGTCACTTGAGGTAAAATCCAAAACCTTTTCACTGCTGAGGGAGCCCCACATGGTCAGGCTCCTACACACCTTGATGATTTCGGCACTTAGCACTTTCTCTCCTAATCACTAAATTCCAGTGACTCTGAAACCCTTTATGTTCCTCAAGCACACCAAACATTCTGGTTTACAGGCTGTGCATATGCTTTCTGGAATACTCTTCCACAAAATGTCACATGGCTGCCTTTTCCCACCTTTCTTACAGTGACTCAAATATTACTTCCTCAGACATGCCTTACCTGATCACCTAATCAAAAGTGCCTGCCCCTCCCATAACTACCCAGATTAAAGTAGCTCCCTCCCACCCTGATTCATTGTATTCATGGCATTTAATGATATGAAATTATCTTAGTTATGTTTTTCTTTTCTTATCACCTGTCTTATTTTTCCTGGCTGCTATGACAAATATCACACAATGGGTTAGCCTAAACAACAGAAATTTATTGACTCACAGTTTCAGTGGCCAGAAGTCCAAATCAAGGCATTGGCTAAGAGATTTCCACACTAAATTTTTCTTTATAAACCAAATGATAGTTTTTCTTCTTTATCCCTGCCAATTTGCATTTGTTTATAGTCATATTTTCGTGCAATGAACTTCTGAAAAATCAAGACACAGCTGGATTTAGAATTTTTTTCCATGTGGCTTGCCCCTTTTTTTCTCTTTAGCTAATGACATAATCTCTTAGGAACTTGGTCTCTTTATATGCAAAATTGGAAAATTAATACTCCTTCCAACTCAGGAATATTTAAAACAGTAACACATTAAGAATTTATAGGATAGCAGAAACCAACCACGGGATGTTAAAATAGGGCTGGAACAGTCTTCCCTTTCTGGGACAAGTTTCCCAGAAATTGCTTTGTTTTGTTTTGTTTTGTTTTGTTTTCCTAAGCCAAATTTTACTTTTATCTCTCAGGCTTGTAGAACTAGTAGCTAGTAGAGAGTGAGGAGTAGGAGAGCCAGGAAAACAAAATGACTTATTCAGGTTCACACAATTTCTGAACCACAGTTTACTACATTTCACCATCACACACTTTATTAATCTAATTTTCACAAGGAATATATAAAGAAAGAAAATAATTTTGATGCTTACTGGGTTTCAGTCATCATGCTAGGCTATTTTTTTTTTCTTGGCTTTTACCTATTAATTAATTTTTTTTTTTAGAGAAGTGGTATGTTTACCGAAAAATCCTGAAGAAAGTACAGCATTCCCATATACCACACGCACCGTTTTCCCTATTATTAACACTGCATTAGTGTAGTACCTTCGTTATAATTGATGAAACAATATTATTATAATTATACTATGAACTACAGTCCATAGTTTACATTAGGGTTCACTGTTTGCATTGAACAGTTTTATGGGTTTGTTTTTTAATATTTTTCTGGTAATATATATACAACCCACTTTTTAATCCAAACAATCCACTGATCCTATTGCCTATTTCTGTATTGTCAGTAAATTTTTATAGCAAATTGTTCATTTACTCATGTATTCAGTTGTTGCCCAATTCTTGGGCACTTATCAAGAGGAAAAATTATTTTAGACTGAAATTAGCACAAAAAATTCAGTCTTGAACTAGTAAACTAGTATATCTTCTAATCATAAATATATAAACCAAAAAATGTTTCAAAATTTTCATTCAAAAGATCTTTATGTAAACACCCACTTATGACTTAGGTTCTTGAATAGGCTAACTTCAACAATACTGTAATGCAAATAACTATGCTAATGCAAATGTTAAGGTTACAAACTCAAACATAAAAAAGTAAAGAAATACAAAAGTTAAGGTAGTCCTAGAAACATTAACTCACTCAAATTGTACATATAGAATATTTCCAGTTACACGGAAGACAGCAAAATGCAATCCCTTAATGTAGTATATGTGCAATATGGGTAAGTTATGAGAATGTTATTGAATGTTAAATTTTACAACCCCTGACTTTGTTTTTAAAGTTATGGCCTGAATATTGCATTATGCCTATTCTCATAATACTGTTTTCTTAAAATAGAAAGAAAATAGAAGAGTAACAAATGTCAATGTGTTTTCCATCAACATAAGATTCTAAATTTATGCTATATTTTGGTCAAAGGACAGGATAAAAATATGCTTTTTTTTCAGTTGAAAAATTTACATTTGGCTTAGATTAACCGGATGGTACATTGAAATATTCTAGATTACGGATCTGCAGAAACATAATAAATATGTGTGAAGTTGTACTTGTTATTATCTATTTATATTATGTAAATTATGGAAAGGACAAAAATTCCATTCTTAAAGGGAAAATTTTTATGAAATAAAGGTATGGGGAGAAAATACATCAAATGATAAAAAAACAGAGAATTCCATGATTTTTTTTTTATCCCTGACTTGGAACTAAAGTCATTTTTTAGTATAGTTTTCCTCGTAGCCATTCTCCCTGGATCTTGCAGAAAAGCATATTTTTTTTAATATTTCTGAAAGCTAGAAATTATGTATTTCACTAAATATTTTCAAATTTAGCTAGTCTGCCTTCTATAAATATATAGTAGTACAACAAAATGTTTCATTAATTACATAAGGTGGGACTGGATAAATCTGTCTTAATTAAATTGTGATGTTGCAAAAACCAGAGGAATAAAAGAACAGCAATAAATGTGCAAGCCAGAAAAATATGCAGCAGTATTGTTTGGAGGGATAACGTATACGTGAGGACGGACAGGGTTCCTGGGTCTCGGGCAGAGTCTCCCAGTGTCTTTGGCACTCAATAAATGAGAAAGCACGATGTGCAGTTCCCAAGCAGGAGAGGTGCTCTATAAGATGGAGACTTTAAAAAGGGAAAGGAAGTGCCAGCATCGATGAACAAAGCCCCAAACTCACACTGTAACCATGGCATACAACGTTCTAGATGCATTACTCATTTCCAGTCCTTTGCTGAAAGCCCTTGATTACTGCAATTTTCTACAGCGTCAGTACCCCGTTTAGCAGATTCTCTAAAAATTTGTCGAGATTTTGAACTCCCAATATTAACCTGCATTTTCTTGTCTTCCGACGACAATTATTCAATCAGACTTCTTTTGTGAAGAATGCAAGCTAAATACTTCCACAGTCTGAAAACCATAATGTCATGCCTAAGCAGCCTGATCTTATACTTTATGCTACAAATAAATTGGTATGTTCTTAAATAATTACCAGGCAGTTTGGCTAACGCCTTTCCTGACTATTGAAATGCATAACATTATCTCCGGCATCACAGCAGAGGCCCCTGGTCTCACCTCATGCTTGCCGTTTTCTCTTTGCAGGACTTTTCCATCCTCAGTACAGAGGACTTGGGACTGGTGGTTAGAAACGAGCTTGTGGACAGGGAATTGAAGCTCTGAACAATCCACTTATCTTCCCTGTTCCTCCTCCAAGTGTCATCCTATGGGTTTACTTTACAGGGTTTCTAAGAGACTTAATTTATCCATGTTTGTTCAAGGCTGGGAAGCCCCAAAATCAGAAATCCGTGTTTGTATTATGCATTAGTTTCTTACCTGTTCGTTTCTTACCCCCATCAACCTGAAGCCTGGGCTGTTTTGAAATTTTATGACAGTATTTTTACAAAATATTTATCCTTGTATCGAAGGGTTAAAGCCACACTGCTGGGAATGGTTGGGGGTTTGCTACAGGTTTAAGTAAATGTTTAAAGTGGAGATTTCACAAAATAGAAGCAAACCAAAAGAAAAAAATTAAGGAAATTAATAAACAAAGAGTCGAAGAGAAAAAAATTCTTCAGCTCCATTTCTAGTCAGAACTATTTTTGTTTTTTTAGAGCTAACTGAAATATTTCACCACTTGAAAAACATCAAAATGGCTAGAATTCATAAGTCTTAGAAGGGAAAAAAGAAAGCTCTTTGCTAAAGTGAAGTAAGTTCAGCATTTGCAATGTAATTCAAATTGCACTTGTAATTCAGGTTCTGGAATTAACCCACTCAACCAAAGCTTGAAAAGATTTAGATTTACTCAGACTAGCAACAATACAATACTGTCTTACAATTGCACAACCACCCTGTCTTTTGGTGATACATCCAACACACTCTAAATTATAATTCTAAAACTCAGTTTGTTGTTAAAAAAAAAAAAAAATCTGTGCATCATATCAGAGTCTGTCTTGTTGCAATTTAAAGGGAGGAGGGGGATGCACAACCAGTTTTAATCAGCTAGGACAACACCTGAGCCCTTTCTATAAACACTTTTTAAAAAATGATTTTTACCACAATTTTTAACTGTAGAGAGGTGAATTTGGAATAGAATGCTTGTATTTTCAGCCCATTGAACTAGAATGAAAAGAGTAACTTTCAAGACATTGTGGTGTTCGGGTACAGTTCAAGTCATTATTTTCCAAGGTTGATTCCAACAGAGATTCATCTCATCGAATGGGTTGGGGGAAATGGATTCATGGCACTGCATGTTTAGGCTGCTTGGCCATGAAAGTTATTTGAGTGTTTTCCATGCAAGCAATTTAGGATAACTCAGCTTATTTCACCTTTACCTAGTTTGGCAACAGTTCAAAGCATCCAAGAAAAGTTTTTAAAAAAAGGGAGGGGAAGTGGTAGGTTATCTGGTAAGCTTTTAAATGAGCAGTTCTAATGTCCTCATTTTTTCTGTTGGGCATTTTCTGTCAGTAGTAAACAAAATTTAGGTAAACCACATGATATTTTTTAATTTAAAAAAAATGTAAATTTTTAGAGTCAGGCCATGAATGGAACTCACTCATTTGAGATCAGGAGCACACAAAAACAGAGAAAATGTTACAATATTAGTGACTACACTCAGGTTCGTACTTACATACCAGGCACACAGACCAAGGTGGAAATGCAGAACCAATATTCTGAACTACATGTTGCCGATTTTTTCTTTTTTAAACAGAACAGCAAGGCAACATTTTGCATGATATTCTAAAAGACTAATATTTGATAGTGTAAAATACCTTTGCCTTGCAAATCGATCCTTTGGTGGAGAAAAGGTCTCCAATTTTACTTTTTTAATCCTATGCAAAGCAGCAGAGCTTCATATTTATTTAGCTTAGTACCTTCTTTCTACTTAAAACATTTATTAACCAGAAAGACCTCAGTGACATGTAAATTTCATTTTCTATGCCCGGTAGACTAAAATACATCTGTTTCAGCCATCATTCAGGAAAGAAATAATGTTAATAGTTCATTTTATTACAAAAAAGATTTATGTCAGCATTCAGTTATGATGAGAGAAGGAAGTGGCTTGCAAATAATACTAGGAGGAAGCTCTTTTTCTTCCAGAATTTTATCCATATTGAACAGAACTGTGTCCCTAGAACATATGAGGGGAGCCAAGTAACTTTGCCTTCTGGTACGTGGTTATTGACAATGAGTGAGTCACTAAAACAGCAGGTAAGGTGTTCTTTGTTAAGCTTAATCTGTGATGTCCTGGTATTTGCATTATAAAACAATTAAAATAATGTGGTTCTTATTCCTATGGATTTCTCTCCTGTGTTAAGGCAAAATATTTAGGGATGCATTTTGAATCTGGCATTTAATGAACTTTCTTTGCTTCTTAATGTATACAGTACAGTTTAAAATCAAAGATGTTGATCTAAAATGTCCAGGATAGGCAAATCTATAGAGACAAAAAGTAGATAAGTGGTTGCTTAGGGATATGGGTGGGAGAGGTTGAAAAGAAAGGGGAGTGACCGCTAATGGGTATGGGGCTTTTAGAAGGGTTGATGAAAACATTCTAAAATTGATTCTGGTGATGGTTGCACAACTCTGTGAATACACTAAAAACCACTGACTGACACACTCTAATGGTGAATTTTATGGTATGTGTATTATATCTCAATGGAGCACTTATATTTTCTAAAAATGATATCTCCAATCCCAAGTCCTGGTTCCTCAATACATTTGAGTCTAGCTGGACTGGGAGATGTGTAAACAAATAATTAGAATGATGATATGATCAATAGGAACCCACAAGAGAGAATCTGCTACAGGAAAGATATTGTTTGAACCTAATCTTAATATCAGAGATGACCAGTGATTTTGGAGGTAGATTTTTAGAAGACCTGGAGCTATTAAAGAAGAACATTTCTGGCTGCGGGAACAGAATATGCAAAGATTGGAAGGCAACGAGGCAGGAGAGAGCATTAGGTTTCCAGAAAGATATGAACAATTTAACTCCAAAGTCAAGGAGTCAATACTTGGGGGCAGGTAGGGGTGTGCGGGAAGATGTGTGAAAAGGAATTGCCCAAATGTTTCTATCTTAGTTTAAAGTTATAAAGGAAAGCCAGGGAAATAATTAATATTCATGACAGTTGAAGGTTAATGATAAAGACATCAAATTGTAATTAGGTGCTTATTTTCTTTATTATCTTGTTCTAATTGCATATTCTATACAGGGAGATTAGTAGCCTTGGTCTATTTTATGCTTAGTTATTTTAATAAAGAGTTCTATTTTTCTTCAAATGGACCATTAATAGTCAAGTGAAAAAAACTTGTCACATTGTTTCTTTCTTTCCCTTGCCTCCCACTTCTCCCTCTGATTAACCACACCCATGGTGTAGTCCAGTCACTTGAATCATGAGACCACAGTCCACTTCAAAGAAGCATATTTTCATAACACAGAAGCACTAAACAGGCTCCCAAGCACTAGTCTAAAAACCAAAGACTACAACACAATGCAAATACTATTTGGGCCTTTTAAATCAACATGAAGGGAGAAACAAAACCTTGGTGAGAAATACCTTCTGCAATAACAAAACTAAACTGACTATGATAAAAGATAGAATTTTAATGCCCTGATTGGAGAAGGTTTACTGTATGTAGATTGTGTCATTGCAATGTTGATGGTTATACATGCCCAAGTCACCTCAGATCCTGGGAACACTGGCCTAGAGATGCTGCTAAACACAGCGCCAACCATCTGTTTGTTACTTCACAACTTTAACCTAGGGTAAGAGACTTTGTGCTTTTCACCTTCTTTGTCTCTACTCATGTTCAGGTTCTCAACACTGGGAACAATGAAAAGCCACACGTGGAAACAGACTAACATATTGCCAAGGGCTTCTCAAGAGTCGATCCTATGCTTAAGTGTTTGTCATGCACGATGCCTCCATGAAGCTCCACTCACTGAAAGCAATGAGTCCCCACACAAAGTCATTATCATTTAGGACTCATAGCAGGTATCTTCTCATTAATCCTCAGCAACCCAACAAGATAGGCATAATTACTATCAATCCAAATTCACAGGTGAGGAAAATGAGACTAACCTACACTAAGTAGATCAGGATCAGATACCTCAAGGCTGGACTGATTCCCAGATCTATGTGAAGCCCATGCCCATGTTCTACACCACTTCACCACTCAGCTCACTACCTAGAAAGCCCAGGCTTAATGTTGGCTCAAGCAGAGGGCAGCTGGGAGGAGAGGAAGCCCCAAGGAACTGCCAAGCAGAGAAGCTAGGAAGGAGACAGACACTCTGGGCCATGGGGTGACTTAAGAGGGAACTAAATAACTAAATGGCACTTCTGCCTGGCCACTTCTCAGCGCCATGATTCACAACTGCCTCTGAGCTTTCATGAAGACTTGCTGCTTTCCTGCTGTGGTTGAAAACCATCACTGCTTCTTCTTTCTGAACACATTCTTTCTTTGCTTTTCTTTTTTCTATCAATGTCATCATTCAATAAATATGTATTAAGTCCCTACTATGTGCCAAATCCTCTTCTAGGCACTAAGGATACAACAGCAGATAAAACAGAGACTTGATGTCAGGTATCATACATTCTAGTGAGGTCAGATAAACCTTACACAAACAAACAAGAGAATATATATCTCATCTTCTGGGTCATGAGTCACTATCTAAAACAGTCACAAATTCTTAGATGATTCAAAATTCAAAGACTTGAGCTAATGAACAAAAAAGATCTAGAATTAAATTACAAATAAATATGTGCTCATGGATCTTTGCTGACCATTTCCATAAGAGTGGCAAGGCTAGAGTTACCTATGTCCACTATGTGGATCCATGTGTTTTTAAAAGCCTGAAGAAAAGCAGTTATTAATTACGAAGCCTAACTATCCCCATTGACGCACACAGACCTGTATAGTCACCATCTTTGATAGAACCAAAAAATCAAGACTTTGTCTGTTATTGCTCTTAATTTTAAATGTTAGCTTAGTGATCTCAAATGGAAGACAACTGATCTACAGTTTGTTTCCATCCTTAGTGCATTTAAATGTATCAGTCTTCTAACAATTTACTGAAAAGAAATAACTCAACTTCCATAAAATTCACTTCTTAAACTAAAGAGACAATCATACCAAACTTAAAACAGATGGTGTCAATATTTGGTAAGTGATGTATGACCAACACGAAGAATTCTGATAAGCAAAG
Organism: Choloepus didactylus; assembly: GCF_015220235.1. Classification (NCBI taxonomy): domain Eukaryota; kingdom Metazoa; phylum Chordata; class Mammalia; order Pilosa; family Megalonychidae; genus Choloepus; species Choloepus didactylus. The sequence continues at coordinate 60,761,443 of NC_051320.1, read as the reverse complement.
GCAGACACAGGAAAAGTTTGCATAACTGTTTCCCATATAGAATTGAAAAGTCTATTTGTTATGGGGAAGACAAGGTTTATATTTTTTCCCAGATGATAGTTTTAAAAATGTTTTCAAAATGTACAGACAAAGGAAATCTGCTGATGTCCTTCCAACTGTGTCTATTGTCAGGAAAGATTAAAGAAAAATGGAGTTCAGATTTGCTAAAATTCAGAGCCCATGTGAGGATGAGGTAAGAAACTTTTCCATGGTCACCCTCTCCTGCCTTTTACTTCAAATTCACTTACAGGTAAATTTTAGTAGAAAAATGCAACTAAGAAAAGATGCTACAAATTCATTTTTCTTACATAGCACGATTGACATTTAAAAAATAAGAACATATTTTTAAGTGAACAAGGACCCACTCAAGGATCAAGACTTATATAATAAAAGATCAAATTCAATGGAATAAGGTTATTAACTTATTAATAGTTTAGTAAAAGATTAAATGAGTTGCTTTTGAAACTTTACAAATCAATTACTTTCAGGTGAATTTTAAAGCAAGTCTTATAGTCAAAAATCAAAAGATTTTTTATGTACTGAGATCAAAATCCAACTGCTCATGTTGGAACCATTAGGTTACATTTCTAAGGCACAAGAGATATTCTGCTTTTTAAATTAAAGGTGCTTCATTAAATGATACTTTAGGTAGCCTTTCCTATTTTCATATGTTACATTTGCTAAAATCCATTATGAGGAGACATTTGTGATAAGAGGACATGTACCTCAATTGAAGAGTCATTTCTTTGAACAGATCAAAGTCAAAACATCTAGACCAAGTTGATGCTTTTGTTTCTATAAAATGTGTCTCTGAACTAACTTCTTTAAGAATTTCAGTTAGATGATAGCACACTTAATTCTGACCAAATAGGCAGGAAAATGTGCAGCTAAACCCTTATCCATAGGCATTTTGTTTTCAGGGCAAAATAAAGGTTAATTTTCGCTCCTGAAAGCATTCAATTGCATTTAGCCACTTTTTAATAATAATAGTTAATTTATTGAACTCCTTGTCTGCATCAGCACAGTGATGAGCATTTTGCATTTTCCTCGTTATAATCATCACGGCATTTTTATCCCCATTTTTCTTGTGAACACCCTCTAAGTAGGGTAGCAGAACATTCCAAGGTCACACCGGTGAGTATACAGAAGTGTCAGGATACAAAAAAAATGTCCTCTGATTCCAGAGGGGCAAGGCGTTAACCATTGCCTATTTCTCATGTGAACAAAAGGGAATTGCTAAATGTCTTCATCATTTCCTCTTTGTCAAAACAGCTTGAATATGAGCCATCTCTTTTTTAAACACTCACCATAGACATTCTTATAATTTGTGAAAGAGAGTTAAAATTTGTGAGCCCCCTCCCCCACCGAACAACTGACTAAAATGTTGCTTCTTAAAACATCTCAAGAATAATGAGGAGGAGAAAGAGGATGAAGGAACAACAACAACAAAAACAAAAGCTAGCAATTTGTAAGTGGGATAATTTTTTAAACCAATGATGACAACCTAATTTCTCTTTTCCTCGCTTTGGGCTAATACAATGTACTGTGGTGATATTTGGGGTTTGTGCTTCAGAAATTTCCATGGACACATTAGCTTAGCTGGTTTCATTACCCACCCTCATTATTAAGCAGCATTCAGTTACTGAGTGTTGTAATGCCAAAGAGCATAAAAGAGAGACAAATCCTCGGTAAGATCTAAGGGCGGCGAAATGGCATTTTTATATTGCTATAAAGATTACTTAATTCTAGTGCAGTACTAATGATCACTTCTGTGACTAAAAACATCCCCTTATGATTAATTCTGTAAACTCTCATCATTTCAAGCCCAATAAAAAGTTTAAAACATTTTTCTTGCATCTTGTATTCCCAGCATATTCTTTTTACATGCACCCACAGAAGAACAGACTCTAAGGAGTAAAGTAATCTGCCATTACATCAAAATGGTGTACTACTTGGGAGTATTTGGATATATATATGTACAATTCAGATACAATATATGTGGGGAGGATTTTAGTTGGGGGGGGGGATGTGTATTCCTTTAAATGTTGATTCGTGTTCCTCATGTTCCTATGAGAGGCATATATTCTCATCTTGGAAGAAACCACTCAATAGTCAATTACTCCAAATTGGATATATTTGAAAATTAGAATATACAGTAAAAATCTCCCTTCAATGTTACAGTTTTGTTTTTGTCATTATTAAAATTAGTGGGATTCTACCGTTTCACAGTAAGGGATTGTTAGAATAGAATACCAGGCAGCTACTAAATGTGAGTATATATAGATGCTTGGTAATATGGAAAGATATCAAGCTATAGCATTTTGTGAAAATCACAGTCATAAAGCAGTATGTGAAGACTGACCCCCATTTCTGTAAAAATATTACATGTACATAGGCATAGATCTTTGATTTAGAGAAGGATATTCAAAAATGTATTAATAGTGTTTATCTCTAGGATTGTGATTAATTTTTAATTCTTTTCTCTTGAAATAAAAGTGTTGAATAGAATTTTTCTAATGAACATGGTCTGCTTATGTTTAAGAAAAAGAACTTTAAGGGGAAAAGACAAAAATCAAAAATCCTCTCTTGATGAAAGTGATCATCATTCTGGTCTGAAATTTGAGACAGTTCTTGAATAATAGCCAATACTTATGAAAATTGGTTTGGAGAGTTATACCCAGATAACAAAACCCCTTCTTTAGCCACAGCCAAGTCCCAGAGCCTGTTTCCCCACCAGGGTAAGCAGAGAGCACACAAACCGCTATTAGTGCCTGCTGCTCTGCCAGCGCATCTAAGGAAGATGTCCTTGCAGGCAGGAACTGTGGCAGAACAGGTAAAGGCAGTAAGTGAACTCCATTCCATTCTTTTTTATGCAGCTTTGAAGAAGCTGAAAAAGCAGGACATGAAATGGGAAAGCAGAGTCGGCCTCCGTCTGAAAGTTTAAATCACGGCGGTTCAGATATGCCAACAGTTTGAACACAGGGCCCTTGGGACTATGGGGTGTTCAGCCTGGGTCACCAGAGCCATTTCCCTCTCGGGGTATAATTTTCTTTTCTTCTCTTTCTTCCTTCCTTCCCCTCCAACTGGACCATCTGGAAGTCCGAGAGTCTCTATCTGTGTGGAACAGGAATTCAGTTTTCAGAAATGTACTTCTGGGCACCTTCTGAACAGAGACTGGCAGTAATCCCAAATTGCATGTTTCATTGTGTGGGCTTTATTTGTGTTTCTTATGAAATGAGCTGAGACACTCAAACTCATTTCAGATAGCAGCCAAAGCTAAATAGCCACATTGTCCCTCACTAGAAGGTCAGCACGTTACAGGCAAAACTGTCCAGCTCCAGGGTTTGCTCAAAAACTTATATTTGAAGACAAGCTGCTTCAGTCATTGTTTCAGAAAACTAAGGATTTTATTCCTGCATGGTATAATTGCCTTGACAAATAAAAGAGAACAGCAAAGGTTTTTACTTCATACTTCTAGATTTCTACATATGATCAAACTGTGATTGAATGTTTAAAAAATCAGTTTCAAATTTCATTCAGAATGAAGAAAGAGAGAAAATATTAGCTTTGCTGCTTCATTTTTTTTTTTTTTTTAAATAAATAAACCAATGAAACTGCTTGTTCTATGGAAATAAAACAGTAGTGTTCACCTTGGCTGCCACAGAGAGATTTCTAGTGAGGATTTCCTCTGTTAATCAGTTATAAGGTATAATGACAGCCTCCACAACCAGCCACACCCTGTGGGGGCAATGTGAACAAACACTGGTAGCTTCTGCCAAAAATGAGCACCAGATTAATAGCACGCTGCATGCACATCAGGGGACTTTCCACCACCCTGGGACCCGAGATGAGAAATTAATTAAACTAATACATTTAAAACTAAATCCATTTCACTCCAAAGTACTATTCCCAAAAAGTTCAGCAAAAAAAAAAAAAAAAAATATATATATATATATATATATATATGAAATGCCAAAATTGTAAACTTGCATTATATGTGTTTTCAGACCACCGTAAAACAGATTCAAATAAAGAAAACAGGGGCAAAAGAAAGCCAGCAAGCGATGATTGACTCGAGATCCCCATCTAGTGACACTATGCTGAATAGCAGGTTGTTTGTTTGCATGTCTGGAAAGGCCTGTAACTGGAATGAATTGGGCATTTACTTGGTTCATTGTTTAGCAGTGAGAACCCTCCTCTAATTGTGCCCTTTAAAAAAATATCCTTGGAAACCATTCACCCCCCTTTACACAGTTATGGTCATTGACTGTGAGCCTGGGTTATCTGTTTTCGATATGGTCGAATCATTTCCTGGATTGCCTTTTATTCCCTAACTCATGTGGCACCTGAAACTGTAGACACACGCTTAAATCATCTGAGTAAAATTGCCCAGCGCATGTTGCAGGCAACAGTACGTGCAACAATCAGATTTTTATGTCAGGAACTGTGTTGGTGGCCCTGTCTATAGCGGTTAACAAGAGAGGCTTAAACCACAGAGTAGAATAATTGGTTATAACGAAGTGAACCAACAGGCTTCTCCAACAGACGCAAAATGTACACCCTGCATGAGGCCACTTATATGAAGTTTAAGAACAGAAAAAACCAATCAATAGTGATTGAAATCAAAATGGGGATTGCAGCTGGGAAGGTAGGTGCTGACAAGAGAGGGGCATGAGGAAATGTTCTGTGGTGCTGGAAAGTTCTTTACCTTATTGTCGGTGGTGATTACATAGTTGTGTACATGTGAAAATTCAACCAACTGTATGTTTATGACCAGTGTGTTTTATGCATGTTATACTTTCACTGTATGCATGTTATACCTCAACAATGTTTTTAATGAGGCTTCTCCATAACTTAAATCTTGAGAGGATACCAACCACAGGATAACATTTTCGTAGCCAAATTCCATACAGATTTCTTATGGATCTTCAGGAATTTGGGTAAACACAGGACTGTGGATAAGAAGGTGAATATCTATCAAACCTAAATAGTATTAAGTAAAGGATTTGGAGCCTTGTAATTTCTATAATTTGGATGAAAATTTTAGGGCAATCCCTTAACCCAGGTTTGAAAAAAAGTGTTTTCATGGGCACAGGACTCATTATTCTGTGAGGGTCTATGAGAACATCTTTACTGTTTTAGGTAAAGGGTGGAAACAAAGGCAAATGGAAAACTGAACAGATGAGTAAGTTTGTGACACAGTCCCCACTAACAAATCCAGTCCCTGTTTCCCTTTAGAATGTATGCTTTACAATTTCTAAGTCATGGAATGTTAGAGCTGGAAGGAAACTTCACGATCTCCTAGTTCATCTCCATATTTTCATGAGAAGGCACAAAGAGGGTTAATCCAAAGTCACAAGACTGGTTAATAAAAGAGCTAGGCCTGACCCAGTTTTTCCACCTTCTGTGTTTTCATGTTTCCAGGGCCCCAAAAGCTCCCCAAAGCACTGTAAAGGGGACACTGTCAAATGCCTTCTAAGTATCTTATTTACAACTATTTTCAGAATGAAGTAGTATTTGCAAAAAATCCTGTAGCATTCTTCCAAATTTTTTCCTTACCAATTACCTTGTTTCATCCCTTCCTTCCTTTATTAACACTTTTATTATCTTTTTTTCTCTCTTTCCCTATTCAAACAACCAAAGTTTCCACTTTGTTGTGCCTTTTCAAGAATTAAGGAGACTTCCAGGGAAGGTGGCAGAGTAGGGAGCTCCAGGACAAAGTCCCCCCATCTTACAACTATTCAATAGGCAGGAGCTGACTGAAACAACTATTCTGAAACTCCAGAGGCCAGAAGAACACTGTTCAGCCACCAGAGAAGAGCAGGAGGAAGAGACAGATAAACTGCAGTAAAGAACTGTCAATTGCTCTCTGCGGAGCGGCTACCAGCACCCATTCATGATTCTTGCAGCAGGCTGCCATGGGATCTAGTCCCTGGCTAGCTGCTGGTGTCAGAAAAGGACATAAAAATCCTCTTCCCCAAGAATAGGGATGGGCACGGCCAACTCCTGATCACAGCTTTTAATCAGGGAACAAGGATCGCTGGTTCCCAGCTCTGAGGGCAGTTATTGTTTCAACCTGCCCCGAACAAAGGTAGCAGCAGCCATTGTTTCAACCCTCCCCAGAAAGGGGCGGAGGTGGTGGAGATTTAAAGACACAGCACTTCCTCACAGCCATGAGGGACAATTTGCTGGACAGGTTGTTGGAGAAGCTTTTGGGGCCCCTCCTGATCCTCTCCCCAGAGATCTTTGGAGCTGGTCTGCACCCCTTTTGTGAGTCTCTGACCCTGTTTTGGTGGCTGGGATAGACTGACTAGGAAAAGTCCTCTCTGGGGTAACCCTCCTCTCAGAATTTGCCCTCCAGGCAAAAGCAGCATGAGACAAAGAAAGGAGAGTAAAAATCTATAGAGGTGGACAGTGTAGAACAAAGGCCTGCTGGTGTCCAACACCTGGGAGAGGGAGGTCTGTCTCCTGGGAAGCAGAAGAGACAGCCAACTGTCTGTAAACAGGGGAACTCCAAAACAACTAACAAGCAAAAGCCCAGGACAGAGAGGCCCAGAAAGACAGGAAAAGCCCTGCACACTGATTTCGCTTTGGGCAGGCTTGTCAGGTAAGAGGGCTGAAGCTCAAGAAAATCTCTCATTACAGAACCAAGAAACAGATATCCCAGGGAGTAAATCACAGAGTTAACATTTTCAAATATTAAAATGTACAGTGTGCAACAAAAGACGACAGGACAAATAAATAGGAAATGATGGCCCATCCAAAGAAAGAAGATAAAAATACAGAAAACATCAATGAAGAAGAGAATTGGGATATACCAAATAAACAAAGCCTTTAAAAAATTATTTTAAAAATGTTAAAGGAGATGAAAGAAAGCACAAAGAAAGAACTAAAGGCTATCATGAAAACAATAAATTAACAATAGGAGTAAGTAAAAAAATAGAAAATTTAAAAAGGAACCAAACAGAACTATTGAACTTGAAGTCCACAAAAACTGAAATGAAAAATTCCCAGGAGAGTTTCAAAAGCAGACTGAAGAGAAGACAGAAGAAGATGGCAGCATAGAGGGGAGTGGAAGCTAGTTTGTCCCCCTGGAACAACTAATAAAAAACCAGGAACAACTAGTAAATAATCTGGAAAAACTGAGGGGCAAACGTGACTGTCCACTCATCATACACCAACCTGAATTGGGAAGAATGCCTGAGATTGCAGCATAAAATCTGTAAGTAAAAACTGAGGATCTAAAATCTGTAAGTAAAAACTGAGGATCTAAGCCGGGAGCCCCCCCCCTCCCCATAGCCCAAGCTGCAAAGCCTCATGGTGCTAGAGAGCAGCTCTCTCCCAGCAAGTGAATATAGCCCAGCTGAGCTCCAACTGGGGTATTGAGTGTGGACTGCTCAATACAAGCTACAAATCCCCAACAAGCAGACAGAGGTTTTTGGTGAAAACTGACCTTGGAGAGTCAGAGGATGGCCACAGACTGGCTCTGAAGGGCACCTTCTGTCCCTTTTTCAGCTCCATGGAGAAAGCCTCAGTCCTTTTCAGTTCCCAGTGCTCTGTCCCAGACAAGCGTGGAGATAGCACAGGCAGAGTCTATTCAAATGTTAAGAACCTCTCTCTAGGGGGTGGGGTATCTTCCCTAAGAGGAAAGAGGTGGGGCCCAGCTCTACTACCTGCCCTCCACTCAGAACCAGACCCCAGAGCCTGGGGGAAAACAGCCACACGCCACACCTCCTTACAACAGTCTGGAGCTACAGGCTGACAGGTGCCACTTGCTGGGCAGAAAGGCACAGTGACTTGAGGCCTCACAAGGTGCACCAATATTCTAAGACACACTCTCAGGGAGACATGATACTATTGCCTTCTTCTAAGACCTGAGCCTGTTCTGGTGTGGGAAAACCTGATTGGGGTAACCAAGGAAACCAGATGCCTAGACAACAGAAAACTACAACCTACACTAAGAAAAACAAAGTTATGGCCCAGTCAAAGGAACAAATTTACACTTCAACTGAGATACAGGAATTTAAACAACAAATGCTAAATCAATTCAAAAAGTTTAGGGAAGATATGGCAAAATAGATGAAGTGTATAATGCAAACACTGGGCGTACATAAGGTAGAAATTGAAAGTTCAAAAAAAAAAAACTGGCAGAATCTATGGAAATGAAAAGCACAACACAAGAGATGAAAGACACAGTGGAAACATACAACAGCAGATCTGAAGAGGCAGAAGAAAACACTCAGGAACTGGAGAACAAGGCACCTGAAAACCTACACACAAAAGAACAGATAGAGAAAAGAATGGAAAAATATGAGCAATGTCTCTAGAAACTTAAGGACAAAATGAAATGCAGGAATGTAAGCATCATTGGTGTCCCAGAAGGAGAAGAGAAGGGAAAAGAGGCAGAAGCAAAAATAGAGGAAATAATCAATGAAAATTTCCCATCTCTTATGAAAGACATAAAGTTACGGATCCAAGAAGCACAGTTCCCCAAACAGAATAGATCTGAATAGGCCTATGCCAAGACACTTTATAATCAGATTATCAAATGTGAAAGATAAAGAGAGAATCCTGAAAGCAACAAGAGAAAAGTGATCCATCACATACAAAGGAAGCTTGATAAGACTATGTACAGATTTCTCAGTAGAAACTATAGAGGCAAGAAGGAAGTGGTGTGATATATTTAAGATACTGAAAGAGAAACACCACCAACCAAGAATCCTATATCCGGCAAAACTGTCCTTCAAATATGAGGGAGAGTTTAAAATATTCTCTGACAAACAGACAATGACAAAATTTGTGAATAAGATACCTGCTTTACAGGAAATACTAAAGGAAGCACTGCAGACAGAAAGGAAAAGACAGGAGTGAGAGGTTTGGAAAACAATTGGGGAGATAGTAGCACAACAATGTAAATATACTGAACAAAGATGACTGCAAGCATGTTTGAAAGAGGAAGGTTAGGACCATGTGGGACACCAGAACAAAAGAGGAAAGATAAAGACAGACTGTATAACTCAGTGAAACCTAGGGTGCGCAACGATTGTAATAAAAGGTACAGATATGTTTTTGCATGAGGAAGAACAAATGAATGCCAGAATTTCAAGGAGTTAAAAATAAGGTGGGATTGGGGGGAAAATACAATCAATGCAAACTAGAGACTATAATTAACAGAAACATTGTATAATGCCTCCTTTAATATAACAAATGTAATATACCAAAGTTAAATGCATATGGGGGGGGAGACATAGGGGAAGGGTATGGGACTCCTAGCATTGGTGATGTTGTCTGACTCTTTATTCTACTTCAGTTTGCTGCTATCTTTCCTTTTATTGCTTTCTAGCTGTCATGTTCCTCTCTCTCTCTCTCTCTCTCTCTCTCTCTCTCTCTCTCTCTCTCTCTCTCTCTCTCTCTCTCTCTCTCTCTCTCTCCTTTTTCTTTTGTCCCTCTACCTTCTTTGACTCTTCTTCCTTCTTTGTGGAAGAAATGGAGATGTCCTTATTTAGATAGCGGTGATGGTGCTAAATACATAAATATGTGACTATACAGGGAACCAATGATTGTTTACTTTGGATGCAATGTATGATGTGTGAACAAAACCATCTTTAAAAAAAATGGGTTGATGAAGAAACCTTGAGGGCACTATATTGAGTGAAATAAGACAGACACATAAGGACAAATATTGCAGGGTATCACTGACATGAACTAATTATAATATGTAAACTCATACACATGAAATACAAGTTACCAGGATATAGAACGAGGCTAAAGAATGGGGAGCAGTTGCTTATTATGAACAGAATTTTCAACTAGGGTGAACTTAAATGTTTGGAAATGGACAGAGGTGATGGTAGCACATTGTGACAATAACTAACAGTGCTGAATGGTGTGTGAAGGTGGTGGAAAGGGTAAGCTCAAAGTCATGTATGTCACCAGAAGAAAAGTTGGAGGTTAAAAGATAGGAATGTGTAAAACAGTGAATCTTGTGGTGGACAATGTCCATGATTAACTGTACAAATATTAGAAATCTCTCTCATGAACTAGAACAAATATATGAAACTATAACTAAAAGTTAATAATAGGGGGGCATATAGGAAAAATATAAATACCTATTGCAAACTATATTCTACAGTTAGTAGTATTTTAACATTCTTTCATCAACTATACCATCAATATACTACACCAAAACTATGAATCAATAATGGAGGGGGGGGGTGGTTAGTGGTATGGAAGGATTTGAGTTTCCTTTTTTTGTCTTTATTTCTTTTCTGGAGTAAAGAAAATGTTCTAAAAATTGAAAAAAATTTAATTGTGGTGATGGATGCACAGCTGTATGATGGTGCCATGGGCAATTGATTGTACACTTTTGATCTGTGGTTAACTGTATGGTTTGTGAACAATCTCAAGAAAAAAAATTGAAAAAAAAATCAGATTGAAGCTGAAAGAGGAAATAATCAGTGAACTTGAAGACAAGACACTCAAAATGAGTCGGTCTGAGGTGCAGAAAGGAAACATTAAAAGTGAAAATAGCCTAAAACAACTACAGGTCACCATCAAGTACACCAATATATGCATTATGGGAGTCTCAGAAGAAGAAAGAAAGGGGCAAAAGGAAGAGTCAAAGAAACAGAGTGAGAACTTCCCAAACTTAGCAAAAGACATGACTATGTACATCCAAGGAGCTCAGAGAACACCAAACAGGATAAACCTGAAGGAAAATACATTCCATGATATATTGATTAGACTTTCAAACGAAAGGACAAGGAGAGAGTACTGAAAGTATCAAGAGAAAAGCAACATGTTATGTACAATGGAGTCCCAATTAGACTGAGTTCTGATTTCTCATCAGAAACCAGGGAGGCAAGAAAGTAATGGGCTGAAATACCTAAAGTGCTGAACAAAACAACTACCAGCCAAGAATTTTGTATCTTGCAAGACTCTCTTTCAAAAATGAGGGAGAGATTTAGACATTCACTGTGATGGTTGGGTAAACAAAAGCTGAGAGAGTTGATCGCCACTGGACTGAACCTACAAGCAATGCTAAAAGGAGTTCTTCAGACTGAAAGGAAAAGACACTAGATAGTGGTTCAAAGCAGCATAAAGAAATAAAGACCTGTGGTAAAGGTAAACATCTGGGTAATTACAAATGCCAATATTATTTTATAGTATTTTTTGGTATGTAACTCTACTTCTTAACTGCCTACAGGTGCTAAAATGCAAATGCATAAAAAGTAATGATAAATCTAGGTTTTTTAATACAATGTATAAAGATATGTGGTAACAAGTACCAAAAAATGGTGAGGAAACAGCGGGTTATAGGGAAAGTATATGTGTATGTTGCTGATATCAAACCAAATACGATTTTTTTTAATATTTAGGATGCTGAATTTTAACCCCATGGTAACACAAGGAAAATAGGTGAAAACTATATCAAGATAGAAGTGAGAAAGCACTCAATATGGTACAATACAAAAAAAGCAAATAAATATAAAAGTAGGATTTAATGGAATTGAGGGACAAAAAAGATATGACTTACAAAGGCTAAATAGCAAAATGACAGAAGAAAGTCCTGTATAATCAGTAGTGAATTTAAAGGTAAGTGGAGTAAACTATCTAGTCTAAAGGCAGATACTGGCAGAATGGATTAAAAAGCATGACCCAACTATATGCTGTTTGCAAGAGACTCATCTTAAAGTCAAGACACAAGTAGGTTGAGGGTGAAAGGATGGAAAAAGTATACTATACAAGTAGTAACCAAAAGACAGTTGGTACAACTTTACTATTATAAACAAAATAGGCTTTAAGTAAAAAAGAGTTGTGAGGGACAAAGATGGTCAATAAATTCTGATAAAGGGGACACTTCAACATGAAAATGTAACAATTATAAATATATATGTACTTCATAGCAGAGCCCCAAAATATATGAAACAAATACTGACATATTTGAAGAGAGAAATTGATGGTTCTACATTAATAGTAGGAATCTTTAACACACCACTCTCAATAATACATAGAACATCCAGTCAGAAGATCAATAAGTAAGTACAGGACTTGAATGGTACACTAAATCAACCTGACCTAACAGACATATATAGACTCTGCACCCAACAAAAACAGAATACACATTCTTCTTGAGTATACATGGATCACTCTCCAGGATAGATCATATGTTGGGTCACAAAACAAGTCTCAGTGAATTTAAAAATATGCAAATCAGACAATGTATATTCTCCAACCACAACAGATGAAGTTTGAAATCAACAGATGGAGAAATGGAAAATTCACAAATATGCAGAAATTAAGCAACATACTATTAAACAACCAATGCATTAATTAGGAGTCAGAAGCAAAATTAGGAAATATCTTGAGGCAAATGAAAATGAAAATACAACATAACAAAACTAATGAGATGCAGTGAAGGCAGTGCTGACAGGGAAATTTATAGCTCTAAATGCTTATATTAAAAATAAGACTTCAAATCAGAGACAACCTCAAAACTGGAAGAACTAGAAGAAGAGCAAACCAAACCCAAAGGGAGCAGAAGAGACAAATGAAATAGAAAACAAAAAAAAAACAATAAAGAGAATCAACAAAACCAAAATTCGGTTCTTTGAAAAGATCAATAAAATTGACAAACCTTTAGCTAGACTGACAAAGACTAAAAGAGAGAAGAAAAAAATAATGAAAATCAGAAATGAAAAGGGGTACATTACTACCTGCCCCACTGAAATAAAAAGGACTATAAGAGGATACTATTAACAACTGTATGCCAATAAATTAGATAACCTAGATGAAATGGACAAATTCTTAGAAACACACAAACTGCTACATTGACTAAAGAAGAAATAGAAGATCTCAACAAACCAATTACCAATAAAGAGATTGAATCAGTAATCAAAAAACTCTCAAAAAAGAAAAGCCCAGGACCAGAGGGCTTCACTGGTGGATTCTACCAAACATTCCAAAAAGACTTAACTCCAATTCTGCTCAAACTCTTTCAAAAAATTGTAGAGCAGGGAATACTTCCTAACTCATTCTATGAGGCCAACATCACCCTCATACCAATGCCAGATAAAGACACCACAAGAAAAAAAAACTATAGACCAATATCTCTTATGAATATAGATGCAAAAATCCTCAACAAATTATTGTCAAGCCAAATCCAACAGTATATTAAAATACTTATACACCATGATCAAGTGGGATTTATCCCTGGTATGCAAGGTCAGTTCAATTCAAGAAAATCAATTAATGTAAAACACCACACTAACAGAGAAGGGGAAAATCCACATGATCATCTCAACTGATGCAGAACAAAACATACCCTTGCTTGATAAAAACACTTAGCACACTAGGAATAGAAAGAAACTTCCTCGACATGATTAAGGGCATATATGAAAATCCCACTGCTAAAATCTGACATAATAGTGAAAGAATTAAGTTTTCCCTCAGAGATCAGGAACAAGACAAGGATGCTGACTGTCACCACGGTTATTCAATATTGTAATGGATGTTCTTGCCAGAGCAATTAGGCAAGAAAAAGAAATAAAAGGCATCCAAATTGGAAAGGAAGAAGTAAAACTTTCTTTATTTGCAGATGATATGATCCTATATACTGAAAACCCTGAAAAATCCACAAAAAGGCTCCTAGAGCTAATAAACAAATATGCAAAGTGGCAGGGTACAAAACCAACACCCCAAAAATCAGTAGTGTTTCTATCCACAAGCAATGAATAATCAAAAGAAATCAAGAAAAAAAAATCCATTCACAAAAGCAACTAAATACTTTTATTGTATGTTTTTTTAATTATTTTTTTTTTATTTTTTTATTTTTTTATTTTTCATACAGTTGATTTAAAAAAAAAAAAGTTAAAAAAAACAAGGAAAAAATATGTAGAGCCCCCTTGAGGAGCCTGTGGAGAATGCAGGGGTATTGGCCTACCCCACTTCGATGGTTCCTAACATGACCACAGATATAGGGGACTGGTGGTTTGATGGGTTGAGCCCTCTACCACAGGTTTTACCCTTGGGAAGACGGTTGCTGCAAAGGAGAGGCTAGGTCTCCCTATAATTGTGCCTAAGAGCCTCCTCCCGAATGCCTCTTTGTTGCTCAGATGTGGCCCTCTCTCTCTACCTAAGCCAACTTGAAAGGTGAAATCACTGCCCTCCCCGCTACATGGGATCAGACACCCAGGGGAGTGAATCTCCCTGGCAACGTGGAATATGACTCCCGGGGAGGAATGTAGACCTGGCATCGTGGGACGGAGAACATCTTCTTGACCAAAAGGGGGATGTGAAAGGAAATGAAATAAGCTTCAGTGGCAGAGAGATTCCAAAAGGAGCCGAGAGGTCACTCTGGTGGGCACTCTTATGCACACTTTAGACAACCCTTTTTAGGTTCTAAAGAATTAGGGTAGCTGGTGGTGGATACCTGAAACTATCAAACTACAACCCAGAACCCATGAATCTCAAAGACAGATGTATAAAAATGTAGCTTATGAGGGGTGACAATGGGATTGGGAAAGCCATAAGGACCACACTCCACTTTGTCTAGTTTATGGATGGATGAGTAGAAAAATAGGGGAAGGAAACAAACAGACAAAGGTACCCAGTGTTCTTTTTTACTTCAATTGCTCTTTTTCACTCTAATTATTATTCTTGTTATTTTTGTGTGTGTGCTAATGAAGGTGTCAGGGATTGATTTAGGTGATGAATGTACAACTATGTAATGGTACTGTGAACAATCGAATGTACGATTTGTTTTGTATGACTGCGTGGTATGTGAATAAAAAAAAAAGAAAAAAAATCAATTATCTGGGAATAAAGCTAATCAAGGATGTAAAGGACTTGTACATAGAAAACTTCAAAAGATTTTAAGAAGACCTAAATTAACAGAAGGACATCCCATGTTCATGAACTGGAAAACTAAACATCATTAAAATGTCAATACTACCAAAAGAAATTTATAGATTCAATGCAATCCCAATCAAAATTCCAACAACCTTCTTGCACAAATGGAAAAGTCAATCCTCAAATTTATATGGAAGGTAAGGGGCCCTAAATAGCTAAAGCCATCTTGAAAAAGAAGAATGACATTGGAGGACAATGCCACAGTAATCAAAAGAGCCAGGTATTGGCAAAAGGACAATGGACAAATGAAATGGAATTGAGAGTTCAAAAATCAATGCTCACATTTACAGTCAACTGATTTTTGACAAGGTGCAAAGAGCACATAATTGGGAAAGAATAGTCTCCTCAACAAATGTTGCTAGGAAAACTGGATCTCATTTGCAAGGAAAAAAAAGGAGGTCCCCTACCTCACACCATATGGAAAAAAATCACCTCAAAATTAATCAAAGATCTTAATACAAGAGCTAGAACTATCAAACTCCTAGAAGAAAATGTAGCAAATAATCTTCAGGACCTTGCGTTAGGCAATGATTTCTTAGACTTTACACAAAAAGCACAAGGAACAAAAGAAAAATTAGATAAATGGGGAACTTCATCAAAATTAAAACTTTTGTGCCTCAAAGGACTTTATCTTGAAAGCAAAATATAAACCTACACAACAGGGGAAAATATTTGGAATCCACATGTCCAATAAGGGATTAATATCCAGAACATAAAGAAATCCTTCAACTTAACAACAAAAAGACAAACAACCCAATTTGAAAATCTGCAAAAGACTTGAAAAGACTTCTCTCCAAAGAAGATATACAAATGGCCAAAAAAGCACATGAAAAGAAGCTCAACATCATTAGCCATCAAGGAAATGCAAATCAAAACCACAAAGAGATATCATTTCACACCCATTAGAATGGCTGCTATTAAAGAAACAGAAAATAACAAGCATTAGAGGGGATGTGGAGAAATAGGAACACTAATTCACTGCTAGTAGCAATATAAAATGGTGTCACCTCTGTGGAAAACAGTTTGGTGTTCTTCAGAAATCTGAGTATAGAACTACCATATGACCTAGCAATTGAAAGCAAAGAAGCATTGTAATGCTGGGATCTTGACCTCAGATAATTTAGTATTTAGTTGAACTGACAAAGCTGTTGGAGAAACAGCACAAGACGGCATCATCACTAACAGTAACTTCCATGAAAAAGTTTTATTGAACCCCTATCTTGGGCAAAACTTGGGTTTTAACTATCCCAGGAATTCAGAAAAGGGAGAACTATGGAGTGGAAGGGAAAAACTAAACATGGCAGGGAGGGAAGGACCTTGGGGATCACCTGTTCCAACACCCTTGAATAAATATAAATAATATAAAATATCAATATAATAAAATGTAAATAGAATACATATAAATGTATAAACATAAATATTAAGTGCTTGAGTAAATAGAAATATAATTCATGGTCATTCTAAAAAGGTTTTTAGATAATTCATTAAATTGAAAAGAAGAAAGTAAAAATCTGTTTTAATGATCTTAATCTCACCACTCCCTGCAAAACACCTACCTTTAATATTTGATGTAATGACCTCCAGACTTTTATCTATGCATATTTTTAATTCATTGACACTAAATGTGCTATTTCTGAGCTGTTTTTATTACTTAACAATGTATCTTAGACACCATACCATGCTAACAAATATAAATTATATGTCTAGATAGCATACTTAGATTCATTTGCATATGATTTGTATATGGGTGTTCTATAATTTATCCCCTTTACTCTTTATTAATATGCTTGTGGATTCCAATTTTTCACTACTATATGCAATGCTAGGATTAACTTCCTCATGCATACAGATTTTCATACAGGTCTGATCATTCCCTTTGGATAAATTCCTAAAACATTTGCTGAGTCAAAGGGAAATAGCTTACATTTTGATCCATGTTACCAAGTATGCCAGTTTAGATATATTATATCCTCCCAAAGCAATCTTGTGAGGGCAGACATTAATCTTTTGATTGAATGTTTCCATGGAGATGTGACTCAATCAACTGTGGGCTAGACCTTTGATTAAATTATATCCATGAAGATATGGACCCTGCCCATTCAGGGTGGGTTTTAATTAAATCACTGGAGTCCTTTAAAGGGAACTCACAAGTAGAGCTGAGAGATGGAAAATGCCCTGGGATATGCTAAGCCAAGACCCAGATGCTTGCTGACATTTAGAGATGGTTGGAGATGCACACAGAAAGATGTTTGGAGATGCTAAGCTAAAAGATGAAACCCAGAGTTGCCTCAGAGAAGCTAAAAGAGACCCAGAGACATTTTGGAGAAAGTCATTTTGAAATGCATCCTGGGAGCAAAGGAACAGCAGATGCCAGCCATGTGCCTTCCCATTGACAGAAGTGTTCCGGATGCCATCGGCCATTCTTCAGTGAAAGTATCTTCTTTTTGATGCCTTAGTTTGGACACTTTTATGGCCTCAGGACTGCAAATTTGTAACCAAAGAAACCCCCTTTATAAAATGCTATCCATTTCTAGTATTTTTCATAACAGCAGCATTAGCAAAGCAGAACAACATCCAAGAACCTTAGAGAACACCAAACAGGATAAACATGAAGAAAAATTGACCCCATCTTATATGGATTACACTATCAAATACAAAAGATAAGGAGAGAGTTCTGAAAGCTGCAAAAGAAAAGCAACATGTTACATACAAGGGAATCCCAATAAATTTGAGTGTGATTTCTCATCAGAAACCATGGAGACAAGCAGACAGGGGGTTGAAATATTTAAAGTGCTGCAGCTGAGAGAGACTTTTGGAGAGACGATGGGAAGCTGACACTTAGAAATGCTTGGAGATATTTGGAGATGCTAGCCCAGAGTTTGTTCTGGAGAAGCTAAGAGAGACAAGCCCAGAAACATTTTGGAGAAAGCCATTTTGAAACCAGAACAAGAACCCAGTAGCAACAGAGAGCAGACACCAGCCATATGCCTTCCCAGGTAACAGAGGTGCTCCAGACTCCATCAGCCATTCTTCAGTGAAGGTACCTATTGTTGATGCCTTAGTTTAGACACTTTTATGGCCTTAGGACTGTAACTTTGTAACCAAATAAAACCACCTCTATAAAAGCAAACCATTTCTGGTATTTTGCATAATAGCAGCACCAAGCCATCCTCCAGAAGGATTTGAACAATTAATACTCCCACTAGTTTTCCTCATCAACACTTGGAGTTACCAGTCTTTTCTTATCTTTACATTTGTTTGATTACTTGTGAATATGTTTTACTTGTAGAGTCAACTGCCAACCTTTCTACCTGTTTCATGCTAATAAACAGCATCACTCATGCTGGATGGAATGTCACCATGCAAATTTCTACTTGATTGCAGAACTAGTGGAGTTGTCCCTAGTGTATGCCTGACCCTGTCTGCAGCCCACACTGTGCTACTTGCCTGCTAGAGTCTTGCTCCTCTCAACTGCTTCTTGTAGAAGTAACTGCTCTGTCCCCTTCCTGTACATGAAGTTACCTTAAGCTTTGTGAGGCTGAAGTACAGAAGGTTACCATAATAGAGAAGTGATTCCCAGCCTGCAAAGGGATGAAAGAAGAGCTGGAACATTTTGGGGCCTGGAGTGGTCATCCTTTACTTCACAAGTTTATCTCAATTACCTCTGAATAACACTTCACAAATTCAGATGTTTTTGTTTAAACAGAACTTAATTTTTATTGTGAGTCTATCTGAGGGGCAGAATTTTAACTCACAGTCTCCTACCCCACCAAGTCTAAATTGAGTTTTGAATGGGGTCTTCCATAGTGGCTTAGCTTCCTAAAGCTGCAATCATGGAAATATTCCAAACCAGGTATTTTAAAACAATAGAAAATTATTGTCTCACAGTTCTAGAGGCCAGAAGTCCAAAATTAGGGTGTTAACATGGCCATGTTCCCTCAGAAACCTGTGCAGGAGAGTGTCTCATAAAAGATGAGTGCCAGGGCTCTTCTCTTCTCACTTCAAAGAAACACCCTTAGCATGTCCTTGGATATAGAACCAAACATGCAGGAAAGTTCCAAATCATCCCTGCCCATTCAGGAGTCTCCAGAGTCAGTTGTATCTTAGAACAGACCCAGCCCACTATTTCCTCACTTTTCTCTTGACTTTCCCATTCACAATGTTAGCTAAGGATCAGGCCCCACAGATTTATAGGATGGAAGATTGTCAGCAGCAATAAAGGCTACAGGATTTCTCATTTTGGTCTAGCAGAGAGAATGCCTCGGCCCCAATCATCAAACAAACTCTCTTCTCTTAAATATGATTGGGCCTGCTCCTGAACCCAAGGAATATCATGTACTGATAGCCTTCCACTAGGTTATAAGCCTGTATTTGAACCAAAAATCCTGTCAGAGGTGGGATTATTCTAAAAGACGTAGGTCAATCAAGACCCATTCCTGAAGGTGGGCTGAGTCAGTCCTATGAAACCTTATGGCTATTTTACACAGTGGTGGAAGGTGTTAACACCCAAAAAAGCCTGGAAAAAATTTGAAAATGCAGGAGAAATTAACACATCCCCAGACAAACAAAAGCTGAGGGAGCACTTTACCACTAGACCTGCTCTACAGGCAATGATAAAGGGAGTTCTTTAGACTGAAAGGAAAGGACACTATACAGTAGATCAAAGGAGTGTAAAGAACTAAAGACCCCTGGTAAAGGTGACAATTTAAGTGGCATAAAGAATTAAAGACCCCTGGTAAAGGTAACCTTTTGAGTAATTATAAATGCCAGTATTATTATATAGTATTTTTTTGGTACGTAATTCCACTTCTTACTTCCTACAGATGTTAAAATGAAAATTCATAAAAAGTAATGATAAACCTATGGTTTTGGACATACAATGTACAAAGATATAATTTGTATAAAGTACAACAAAAAAAGTGGGGGGGATGCAGGGGTATGTGTGTATGCTATTGAAGTTAAGTTGGTATCAAATAAAAAGTGATTTTTGTGTACTTAGGAAGCAAAATTTTAAGTCCATAGTAACCACAAGCAAAATGTATGGAAAATACATCCAGAAGATATGTAAAGGGACTCAATATAGTACAAAACAAAAAAGTCAAATAAATATAAAAGTAGGCATTAACAGAAGAATTGAGGGTTAAAAAAGGTACAAGTCTTGAAAGGTATAAAGCCCTGCATTACAAATAGTTACTTTAAATGTAAGTGGATTAAACTCTCCAGTCAAAAGGCAGAGACTGGCAGAATGGATTTAAAAAAGCATGATTCAACTATATAATACTTAAAAGAGACTCATCTTAAATTCAAAGACATAAGCAGGTTGAAAGTGAAAGAATTTTTTAAAAAAATATACCATGCAAGTAGTAACCAAAAAAATAGCTGGGGTAACTACACTAATATTAGATAAAATAGACTTGGAATAAAAAGCTGTTAGAAGAGAAAAAGAATAACATTATGTACTGATAAAGGGGTCAATTTAACAGGGAGACATAGCAATTTTAAATATATATGCACTTAACAACAGAGCCTCAAAATATATGAAGCAAATATTGATGGGTTTGAAGGGAGACCATCTAGACCAAAGATCAACAATGGAATGAATGATACTCTAAACCAACTAGACCTAACAGACATATACACAACACTCACCCAACAGCAACAGAATACACATTCTTCTCTAGTGCATATGGATCATTCCCCAGGATAGAGCATATGTTACATCACAAAAAAAAAGTCTTGATAAATTTAAAAATATTGAAATAATACAATGTATATTCTACAACCACAATGGAATAAAACTAGAAATCAACATCAGAACAAATAAGGGAAAATTCCCAAATATGGGGAAATTAAACAGCACAATCTTGAACAATCAATGGACCAAAGAAGGAATCATAAGGGAAATTACAAAATATCTTTGGTGAATTAAAATGAGAACACAACATGCGAAAACCAACGGGATGCAGCAAAGACAGTGCTGACAGGGAAGTTTAGTGCTCTAAAGGTATATTTTAAAAAAGAAGAAAGATCTCAAATCAGAGACCTAACCTCAAAACT
This sequence comes from Choloepus didactylus, assembly GCF_015220235.1. Taxonomy (NCBI): domain Eukaryota; kingdom Metazoa; phylum Chordata; class Mammalia; order Pilosa; family Megalonychidae; genus Choloepus; species Choloepus didactylus. The sequence continues at coordinate 60,740,437 of NC_051320.1, read as the reverse complement.
GGAAGACTCCAAAGGGAGCAGAAAGAAGGCAATAATAAAAATTAGAGTGGAAATAAATGAAGCAGAGAATTAAAAAACAATAGAGAGAACCAACAAAACCAAAAGTTTGTTCTTTGAAAAGATCAACAAATTTGACAACCCTTTAGGTAAACTGATAAAGAAAAACAGAGAGAGGACATAAACAACTAAAATCAGAAATGAAAAGGGGGACATTACTACCAACCTCACAGAAATAAAAAAGACTAAGAGGATACTGTGGACAACCGTATGCCAACAAATTAAGATAACCTAGATGAAATGGACAAATTCTTACAAACACACAAACTGCCTACACAGACGCAAGAAGAAACAGATCTCAATAAACCAATAACTAGTAAAGAGATCATTAATCCAAAACCTCCCTATAAAGAAAAGCCCAGAACCAGTCAATTTCACAGGAAATTTTAGCAAACCTTCCAAGAAGAATTAATACCATTCCTGCTCAAACTCTTCCAAAAAGTAGAATAGGATGGAACACTCCGTAACTCATTCAATGAAGCCAAAATCACCCTCATATCAAAGCCAGATGAAGATGCCAGAAGAAAAGAAAATTACAAACCAATATTTCTTATGAACATAGATGCAAAAATCCTCAACAAAATACTAGCAAACTGAATCCAATAAAAGAATTATACACCATGATCAAGTGGGATTTATTCCAGATATGCAGGGTAGTTCAACATAAGAAAATCAATTAACATAATACACCACAGCAATAGAACAAAAGTAAACAAAAAACACATGCCCGTATCAATTGATGCAGAATAGGCATTTGATGAAATTCAGCACCTCTTCTTGATAAAAAAAAATTTAGAAAACTAGGAATAGAAGGAAACTTCCCCAACACAAAAACGGTCATATATAAAAACCCCTCACTAACATCATACTTAAATGCTGAAAGACTGAAAGCTATCCCTCTAAGATGAGGGACAAGACAAGGATGCCCACTGTCACCAGTGTTATTCAACATTGTATTGGAAGTTCTAGCCAGAGCAATAGGGCAATAAAAGGAATTAAAAGTCATCCAAATTGGAATGGAAGAAGCAAACTTTCCCTATCTGCATAAGATATGACGCTACATTCAGAAAATCCTGAGAATTCCACAAAAAAGTTACTACAGCTAATAAATGAATTCAACTGATTTTTGTCTAGGGTGCCAAACCCCCCCGAATGGGAAAGAATAGACTATGCAGTAAATGGTGCTGTGAAAATTTGATGTCTGTATGCAAAAGAATGAAGGTGGATCCTTACCTCACATAATATACAAAAATCAACTCCAAATGGATCAGATACTTAAATATAAGAACCAGAACTATAAAACCCTTAGAAGAAAGCATAAGGTAGCATCTTCAAGACTGTGTGTTAGGCAGTGTTTTCTTAGGCTTTACACTCAACGAAAAGCAATAAAAGGAAAAATAGATAAATTTTAATTTGGTCCCTCACCAAAATTAAAAACTTTTGTGCCTCAAAGGACTCTGTCATGAAACAGAAAATGACAATCTACACAATGGGAGAAAATATTTAGAAAACACATATCTGATAAGGGTTTTTTCTTTGTTTGTCTAAGTTTTTATTTCATAATCATAAACTTAATTCTGCAATCCAGCTAGACTTGGAAGGAAGAGGATAATATAGAACCCAAAGAACTTCAGCAAGAACACAAAGATAGGATACCGAGAGCAGACCAGGGGAGGTGGGACACTATCCTGAACTACAGAAGGAATGGTCTGGTGGTTAAGACAAAACACAAATCAAATTCATTAGATTTGTCCGCAGTTGGCAATGGTGATCTTCCTGCTGGTCTTGCCATTCCTGGACCCAAAGTGCTCCAGGGCTTCCACAATATTCACGCCCACTTTAACCTTGCCAAAGACCACATGCTTGCCCATCCAACCACTCACTGTTAGGAAGCAGATAAAAAACTAGGAACCATTTGTGTTGGGTCCAGCATTGGCCATAGGCAAGGTGCCAGGACCTCTATGCTTCAGGATGAAGTTCTCATCATCACACTTCTCCCCATAGGTGGACTTGTGACCAGTGCCGTTATGGCGTGTGAAGTCACCATCCTGGCACATAAACCCAGGAATAATTCTGTGAAAGCAGGAACGCTTATAACCAAATCCTTTATCCCCAGTGCTCAGAGCAGGAAAATTTTCTGCTGTCTTTGGAAGTGTGTCTGCAAACAGCTCAAAGAGATGCAGCCCAAGCACTTGCTGTCAATGACCATGTCAAAGAACATGGTGGGGTTGACTATGGCTGCAGGCAGGGAACTGTGGCGGCATGCAGCAGTGTCTGCAAGGCCTGATAAGGGTTTAATATGCAGAGTCTATAAACAAATCCTAAAACTAAACAACAAAAACAACCCAATTTAAAAATGGGCGAAAGTTTTGAATAGATATTTCTTCAAAGAAAATATACAAATAGCCAAAAAGCATATGAAAAGATGCATATCATTAGCTATTATGGAAATGCAAATCAAAACCACACATGATACCGTTTCACACCCATTAGAATGGCCACTATAAAAAAAGTGAAATGTTACACATGTTGGAGAGGACATAGAAAAATAGGAACACTCATTCATTGTTGGTGGGAATATAAAATGGTGCAGCCGCTGTGGAAGACAGTTTGACAGTTCATCATAAAGTCAAAGATAGAACTACCATATGATTGACAATCCCACTTCTAGGTATATACCCAAAATAATTGAAAGCATGGACTTGAAAAGCTATTTGCACACCAATGCTCATAACAGCATTATTCACAACTGCCAAAATGTGGATGCAATCAATCAATGAATGGATAAATGAAATGTGGTATATACATACAATTGAACATTATTCAGCTGTAAAAAGGAATGAAGGCCTGATACATGCAACAACATGGATGAACCTTTACAACATCATGTTGAGTGAAATAAGCCAGACATAAAAGGACAAATATTGTATGATCTCGCTGATCTGAAGTAATTAGCATAAGCAAACTCATAGGGTCAGAATCTAGAATCTAGATTACTATGGGACAGAATGGGGGTAGATAATAGGAGGTAAGGCTTAAAATGTACAGTGTTTCTATTTAGTACAATGGAGAAGTTTTGGTAGTGGATAGTGGTGATGGTAGCACAACATTTTGAACATAAGTAACAGCACAGAATTGTATATTTGAATGTGTTTAAAACAGGAAATTTTAGGTTGTATATAAGGTACTAGAATAATCTTTTTTTTTAAATCCATGGAATTACATAACACAATGAACCCTAAGGTAAACCATGGACTACAGTTAATAGTACAGTTATAAAAAAAATGCTTTCATTAATTGTAACAAAAATAAGAAATATGGTAAAAAGGAGAAATTTTGGGTTGTATATATGTTACTAGAATAAAAGTTTTGAAAAAGAAAATCCATAGGACTAAACAGCACAAACAGTGAACCATGGACAATTATATAAATGTTCTTTCATCAACTGCAACAAATGTACCATACAAATGTAAGATGTTAATAGTAGAGTGGTATATGGGAACTCTGTATTTAATGCATGGGATTTCTCTGTAGAGCTACAACTTCTCTAAAAAAAAAAAAAAAAAGAAAAAAGGCTAGAACCAAGATGAACAAATACTAATAAGAGAAAAATCCTCTAAAATGTCATGCTATTGTGGGGCAGTAGTACTGTGTTCACAAACAGAGAAAAGAATGTTTTTTCTTAAAGTTTTGCCAATTGGCTAGCTGGAATGAAGATACACTAACCATGAGGTATAGAAGAAATAGTTTAGTAGCATTGTGAGAGTGCCACAGAATATTAAGCTGCAGCCCAACAAACTGGTGGGATGCATAACAGTCCAAGATGAGGACAATATGTAATAATGTTAGCCAATATTTATTAAACTTTACTACATGCAAGTGGCTATGCTAAGTGTTTAAATGTCTAATCACATTTAATACTCACAATAGTGCTCTAAGGTAGGTGCTATTATTACCATTTGAGAAGATGTGTTGGTGCCCTGCCATATTCCCTTAACACTCACCATCCCCATACATGTCAACAGCTTCCTCCTGCAAGCACCAGCAGTTCTCTGTCTCTGGATTTTCTCTGGCGGCAGGTACATGTTAGGCCTGTACATGGGACAGGCCAGAAATGCTATGGACAGCATCCCTGGGAGCAGCCCTCAACAATCAAGAACAGTATTTGATACATAAATATCTGAGCTTTTCTAGCCCCTTGGATGGATTAACTCTGAGGCATGTTCCACATCCCAGAGATCCCTAGTGGGGATCAAACCCCAGTTGCCCACAATGGTAACCTGCTCATTAACACAGCTTGCATTGGCTTCCTTTTTCCCTTTGTCTCATTTTCCCAGTATTCTACCACTGTTTCCTATACTATTTACATTCAAATTTTTGTCTCAGGGTCTGCTTCTTGGGGAACCCAACACGAGACACCCATTTAAACAATGAAATAACTGAGACTTATCAAGTAAGTAATTTGCCCAAATCATACTCCTAATAAATGAATAAGGCCCCTTTCCAACTCATAACTTACTCCACTTAATCACTATGACAGTGTCACCCAACCATCTCTTGTATACCCCTTAAGAAGTGGGTGCATGGATGGATTGTTATGGTTTTTAAAGGTATACGAGAAAAGTCATACAATATTTCATCAAATTTAAGACACTTTCATTTGTAATATGCACCATTACATGTACTTCTAAGGGAAAAAAAAAACATTACTATGACCCAATGTTTTCTTATTTAATATTTCTATTTTATTCTTACTGAAAGAACTCTTCTAGGCTTGCTTCAGACATAGAATTTTAAGATAAATTACACATAGGCAAACATAAAAGGAACATATAAGCAAATTTAATTGGCTAAAATATCCCTTAAATTTCTTTACAATCAAGAGTCCAATTCTTCTGAATCAGTTTTAAACTCAAGGTCAACAATGCCTGTGTTTTCCCACATTATATTTTCAATACTGTTGGTGAAGCCACCTTTCTTAAAGAGTGCTCCTCCATTGTTTCCAGGATTTTCATCCATGCTACTGACATCCTTTCTTCAAGTTTATATCTGGTGCTCTCTTCTTCTAACCAGAAGGTGTCAGGCAATGACAACTATGTCCTCTCTGCTGTCTGGTCAACAGAGAGTACAAGGATGACAACTGACCTCCATTGCAAGATGCATCATGACTTCAGATATGTTAACAATGTGAAAAAATGTGTATCATAGAACTAATTAAATAAGGTATATAAGTGGCCCATCAAACCTCAGATATGGATATTCTTAAGAAGGTGCTAAAGTAGTATGTAAATTTTTTGAATGTGGTTTAATTTAAAGGAAACTTTTAAGTGAAAAGTTGTGCAGGTGATCCATTGATAAGACAAAAATTGTGAAGACAGTAAGCCAACGGCCGAACTTGGAGAAACCCAGCACTGTATCATGCCTCAGCCAATGAAAGAGATGTGCAAAGCCACAGGCAGCAGTCTCTAACTAGCAATGATTGTATTCAGTTTATTGTTCATATATACCCGTAACACCACCCACTGGGCCTATTTCCACGATTCTCTCAACAATTCCACCTACAACATGAGAAAAGGACTTGAAATTACTGTTTAAAGAGTAATTAAAATTTTGGATGGGGTGGAGGTACCAAAAAAAATAGGATTAGAACAATTTAATAGACATCAGGCTACAGATCAAATTAGGATTCATGTTTGTAAATAAGGAACAACTGCCAGCAATGTTTATTTAAAGTCAAGTTTACACTTCTTTCCAGTTGGACATTTTAAATATATGATTGGAGGCACTTTTGCTGGTGGCCAGTAAGATTAATTTTCATCCTTTTAGGGGAACCGTTTACCGTACTTGATGACAAAGTACATAGTCTCAGTATTTTCACATGACAGATGTTTCCATGGCAGAGAGACTCACTTAGACTAATAAATAGCTATGCTCATTATCCTTAATCATCAAACTTAAACAGAACCCCAATTAAAGAATTTTCTCATGGTTGTCCCTTTAAGATATTAATCAAGTTCAGAAACCATAACAGACATATGTTGATGCTGAAATCTGAACAGAGCAACCACTAAAATGCACACAATTGTTTAAATCTGCAATGCTTGAAGGAAGTAAGGGACTGTGAAAGAAAATGATTCAGACAATGTGTGAATGTACCATCTGCCAGATAAGTTAAGGTCGACTACCTAGAGCTAATTAAAAAAAAAAGACAAAAAAGATGGGGGCATGCCTTTGTCATGTTTTAGGTAGGTCAAATGTTATAAACTTCTCGTGGCTCCTTGGTAAAATATAAACTTTACATTTCCTTTCAACTGAAAGTGGTCTGGTTGTTTTGCTAAAGATTTCTTCCCAGATCCTAACAACTGATGGTATGAAACAAAATAAGGCCTCCCTAGATTGTTTGAGTGTAGAATTTAGGAGTAAAATTTTCTTTCTCTTTTTCCACCCAACAGGTGAAAAAGCTAAAAGTGGGAAATTTGCTTTATCAGAGAGTATGCTCTGCCTATCTTTTTCTCCCTCACTGCCCTTCTACAGTGGTCACATTTTTTTCTCCTCTCTCCACTCAAACAATCAGCCATTCAAGCAGTTAAACAAATGAAGTGACAATACAGTAGAATAGCGGAACCAAGCTATCCAGTAAAGATAAGCTTCAAACGTTCAGTTACTCAGCACAGCACAGGTTAAAACTAACCACACGTTCCTTCAGGGATACTGGAAATGGGGGCCTGAAATGGGAGGTGCCCTCCTTCTCTAACAAACAGAGAAGCCTGTTGTTCCCAGGATGTAGGACCCAGATTGCTTTTTTGCCATCCGGCACCCACTTCCCCTTCGTTGGGTATCAGTCCTCACGTTCTTCTTTGTAGGTCCACCTCCCTTGAATCTCAGGTCAAATAACTGCAGAGTCGGTAAATCTTCTTCCCCTTTACTGGACACTAGGGCCCGGACCCATTTCACCAAGCCACTGCCTCTATCCCCCAGCTGCTGATAGTTCATAGCTCTCCTTTTCAGGAAAGTTGACCAAACGGGAGCCACAGAGAAAGTAGTTTATATTCACCCCACCCCATCCCCATCTCCAGGAGCAGCCGACAGTCCATTTCCGACACTAGGGTACAAAAAGCCAGCCGTCTTGCTTTAAGGTTGAACCAACCCCTGGTGCGAGCTAACCATGGGAGGAGGCTGCGGCTGGTCTCCTGCTGAGACATCTTGGCTTTGCTTTCCCCCTGCCCTATCCTGCTTTCCTCACTCCCCTTCTCCTAGGATCTGTCCTACAGGAAATCACTTGCACAAGAATTTCTTTATTCACTTATTCATTAGCTCAAAAATACTGCTTCTTCTAGGTGTCAACTTGTAACAGATACTCATGTGATACTGTAGTATTCACAGCACTATAACAGGTGCCATAAATTACACACATGCACTTGCACACACAAATATGGTCCATGATCCAAAGCAGTTTACCATCTACTTGAGAAAAAAAGATGGAGCTAGTAAACAAACAAGCAAACCTAAGCAATGTAAACAAGTACAAGATCACATTATAGAAAAAATACACAAGTGCTGAGAACTCCAGAGGCCCAAAGCAAAAGAGAAGTCAATATGGGCTGAGTTTTAGGGTGGGGATGAGTGTGAGTTAATGGTCTATTTATTTGTTAAAGCTTATTCTGTGCCAGACAGAGCATTTTACATGTGATAGTAATTAATTTTACAGCAATCTTTTGAGATTGATATTATTAATTCCATTTTTTATTTTTAAGGAAGAATTCCAAATGAAAGGAGTAATAACCAAATATACGTGCCGGGGATGGTAAAGAGTCTAGCTCAGGTGGAGTGGGGGGATCACACTGGGGAACCTGGGGATGACCATGGAGAGGAGAGGGGGCTACACCAGGTGGAGTCTGTTATCCTTGGCTGAATTCAGATAGGAGGAGATATGGAAAAGGGAGATACGCGATCTTCTTCGGGCAAAGGCAGATTGTAAAATAGGGTCATAAAATATGTCTCTAGGAGCTTCATGCAGAGTGTACTGGATTAGGAAGAGTTGCCCAGGAGACAGTTAGGAAATTCAGACATGCAGTCATGAAGGCCTAAACTGCCTGAATTGGAAAACTAGAGGAACCCAGAGGAAGACCTAAGGACCAGTTTAGTGTGAGTGTAAAACAAGAAACAAGAAAATCTCCAGGTTTAGATAAAGAGTTCTGGATCTTGGTGCTACTGAATGAAATGGAGAATAAAGCAGTGGGGGTGGGAGTATAAAAGGCCAGAGGGTGTGTCCAGGAGGCCTTCCACAGTTCCTTTAGGACAGGGACAATTTTTACTCACCTTTGCCTCACCACCAGCCTCACAGAGGGGTATATGCTTGTTGCATGGCCCTCGAGTGTGTGTTAGGCACATGGAAAAGACCTGCTGAAAGAATGAGGTCATGAGGGATGGTAAACAAGGAGCAAAACATAAACATAGTTTTCCCTCTTCTTCCCTCTGTTTACTCCCAACTGTAAGGTAAACAGACCCTGGTAGAAGGAGGAAAAAACATCAAATTTAGAATCAGAAGATCCAATTTCCAAATCTTGGCTTCTATACTTACCACTTTAATACTTAGGAGAAGTCAATTATCATCTCTACGCTTCAGGTTCCTCCTCTATAAAATGAGAATAACACCTGCCCTCCCCACTTCAAAAGACTATTAAATCACATGTGCTGCTAGGGCATGCACCAAGTACTTGAATCATTTTCACCTGAGTGTTTCTTCCCCACGGGGCTCTGCCAGTTTTCTTTCAAGTTCCAACTCTCTTTTCTCTCTTTCGGCATACGATCCTTCTCTTCCTCTCTCTCCATTTCAATAGTCTGTGTTTGAGACCTGAAATCACAGCCAAACGTCTCCTTTAAAAAAAAGACAAAAGCACTTCTCTTTACTACCTTCCTCCTTCAATAAATTGATAGCTAACAAGAGCATGACAACATTTAGCTAGTACATTTAAAGGAACACTGATTAGGATTCATTTCTCCCAACAACGAGTTAGCAAAATGATGAACAACAGAATGAACAATGAGGATTTACTCTACTCACCTTCTCACTTCATTACACCAAATAAGCATATTCCAATGCAGAACTATAATTCCAGAATGCAGTCAAGGGCTTATAAAAGTGCTCCAATTACACTTTTATTTAACTCTCAAACTTTTTTCTTTCTTTCCTTTTTTTTTTAAACATAGAGAATGTGCCTTATCTCCTCGAAATCACCCCAAATGGATTAAACTCTTAAGGAAAGAGGCTCAGCCTACAATTCTCTACCCAGAATAAACATATATTCATAGAATAATGTGTGAAAAAATGAAAAAAAAATCATTATTATTTCATCAATCTGTAAAATACATAAAAGCAGAAAAATGCCAGACCCTTTTCCTTTTGCTGGCAAAATGCTATGAGATATTATAATCTGGGCATTGTGTTCTCAAGCTATAAACCTCACGGCACTCAAGCACATTGTGAAGAAACAGAAGAATGTAATGGAAAACTCTACATCTTCTCATAAAACTCTTCAAACAAGACATGCAAATTCAGGAGTGAGCAGGATCTAAATAAACTTTATAAACCAGTGAATTTGGCTATATTTATGCACAAATCTAGGCTTATAAACCAAAGAGTTTTGGTTTCAGAATGAGGATAAAGTCTTCTTGGCTTATCTGGAGCCAGGAAGAAGATAAATATGGCTTGGGGGTGAGAATGCAGTGGAAAATATAAAATATCACTTATTAAAAAACATTAATATAAGGTAAATGTAATCAAATATTTTCACATGAAATAATTAAATTAAAAAATAAGAGAAGAACTTAACAACTATAACTTTTGGGTGGACTTTCCATCTTCTTAAGACATTCATTCATTAATTTTGTTCATTTAGAAACTCCAGGATCTTTCCAGATTAGGCACCAATCTTTCCCTCACCCTTACCGTTGGATCTTTAACATGTGCCACTACTTACACGGTGCTCCTTTCATCAACTTCCCTGGCCTCCAATATTGTTTCAGGCTGCTACCCTATCAACCTAATTGCTTTATTAAACTCTTGTCTTAAAGCATGGCTTACATTTTCCATTCCTATTTAAAGCCTGACACTTTCTGAACCTAAACCATAAATTCCTAAATTAATAACTCACTCTCAATTGGTGATGGTTCTGTTCCCCAAGGGATATTTGGTACCTCTGGAGACTTTCCTGGTTGTCACACGGTGGGCGAGAGGGAGTGGTTGTGCGATGCTACTCTTTACAGAAGACTGAGGCCAGGGATGCTGCTAAACTTCCTACAATGCACAGGACAGCCTCCACACACAAAGGATTATCCAGCTCCAAGTGTCAATAGTGACAAGGGTGAGAAACTCTTAGAACAAGGCTTTTGGAAGATTGTGGCTCCAGAAGGGGCCTACCATCATAGGTATCCTAGCAAAGAAGACCTGGGAGTAACGGAGAAATTAAGAATTAACAAATGATTATGATTACGGAATCATTATATTGATGTCTTTTTCTTTCTGTATTGTAGAATAGGCAGAAGTTAATATCTGAAATTACTGAAACACAACTGGACTCACCCTTGTTTATACTTACTGTTGTAATGGTTATTCTAGCCTAGTCTCAACCTGGTGTATACTGTACACTTTCTGTTGTAATGGTAACAACTCCATCCCCGCCTTGTTTGAATCCATAAAAACCCTGAACTCCTTTGACTTGGGGGGAGACAGATTTTTGGACCAATAGGCCATCTGATCTCCTACTTCGCACATAGCATCATTAAACTCTTTTCTTTGAAACCCGGTGTCATGGATTAGCTATTATGCCCACTGGGCAAAGAACCCACTGCTTTTTTTAGTATCATGGGTGAGTGAATAAAATGCAACCTTCTTCCATTTGTGGCAGAGAAGATTTCCATGTAATAGTCCAGAAGAACTGTCATCTGCCAGAGGCTTAGCTTTTAAAGATTACTATAAAAATGGGCTTCTTTTTCTTTTGAAAGTCATAACCTAGTCGAAACATAATTTCGCAAATATCATTTTATGCAGATCAGACCTTAAGTTCTTCACACTTTATTAAGAATTAGTTGACAACTACTGGGAACAAGATAGGATGTCAGCAGAGGGAAATGAAGCCTTTAACCCTAGAGGTGGGAAACAGCAGGATACAGATATTTGCTCTAGTTTTCCTCTGACAGTGTTGAACTTTACCTGAGCCCTGTGTGCCCTCCTCTTCTCCCCTCAACTTTTCTGTGTTCAGAGAAAAAGAAAAACCACAAGGACCAGCCTGGCCTGCCAGACTCCTTGTACTCAGGTAAGATCCTCCCTCAAGCCACCTTTCCCCAGGACTCCTTTGTTTATTTGCCTCTGCAAAATCCCAGGTTTTCTCCCTCTTCTCTGAGACTGTTCCTCTTTAATGAACGTTCTCCCTGCTGTTAATAGCCAGAATAAATTCATCTCCTTAATGGTCTTTCACATCCTATCTGTCCCAGTGCTTTTTCACTATATTTTAAGCAGCCAGACCTTAGGACTGCCCAGGGGAAGTCTAATATCTCCAGGTCTCCTCCAGGCAATACAAACCTTGCTCAGAGAAAGGAAAGAATCTTTCCCTTCCCACTGGCCCTCCCTGGTGATGCTATGGAGGGTTGCTCTGGTTGATAACAAGTTGCTGAGGTGTTTGTAATGAGAATCCTGCCCAAGTCCAGATGCTGGGTCTCCCTCTTCCAAATCACAGCTGCTCTGGTAAGAGTTCAGCACCCCTCATCCCCTCTGTTTCTGAGGGGAGTAAATGCAGGGCAGTTAGGATAGAAGCTCTACAGGGTAATCCATGAATGAGGAGACTGGATGGAACCCCTCCTCCAAGAGCTGAGGGGTGCAGCTGACAGGATGTGTGGTAGGGGAGGGCATTTTCACCTTCCAGGCCTTACAAACACTTCACTTCCCCACAGCCTCCGTGTCATTCCTGCCAAAGTTCATCTCCCCCATCTAACCCAGATGACCTTCCTTCTTACTCTTGAGGCAATGTTCATCTCCCCCATCTAACCCAGATGACCTTCCTTCTTACTCTTGAGGCAATGGTGATTCCCTTAGGCAGGCCCGGGAGAGGGTCAGAAACTGTGGAAAAGAAAGTATTAGCAAGTGAAATCTTGCTACTAATTCTTTCGGATGACTGGTAATCTCCCAATAAGTATTGGCAACTGGGTAAATAAAAAATACAAATAAGAAGGAGAGAAAGGTGATTCCAAAGTTTTAAGCCATGGTGCCTGTAATGATGAGAGGTGGTGGCACTCACAGAAATAGGCAAGTTGGGAGGGGAGGCGGGTCTAAGAAAGAGGAAGATCATGACTTATGCTGTGCATTTGTTGAGGTCGAGATGATGGGGAGATATCCAAGTAGAATGTCTGTCTTGTCTTTTCTCTTTTCTTTTCTTTCCTTTCCTTTTCTTTTTTTTCTATTTGAGCAGTTGTAGGTTTACAGAAAAATCATGCAGAAAGTACAGAGTTCCCATATACCCTCTATTCCAGTTTGCTAATGTCGCTGTTTGCAAAACACCAGAAATGTATTGGCTTTTATAAAGGGGGGTTATTTGGTTACACAGTTACAGTCCTAAGGTCATAAAGTGTCCAAGGTAAGGCATCTACAATCGGGTACCTTCACTGGAGGATGGTCATTGGCATCTGAAAACCTCTGTTAGCTGGGAAGGCACATGGCTGGTGTCCACTTGCTCCCAGGTTGCGTTTCAAAGTGGCATTCTCCAAAGTGTTGCTCTTGTAGGCATTTTGTCCTCTCTTAGCTGCAGCTCCTCTTCAAAATGTCACTCTCAGTTGCTTTCTGGTCCTTCTGTCTGTGAACTCCTATATATGACATCAGTGATCCAATTAACACCCACCCACCCTGAATGGGTGGGGTAACACCTCCATGGAAATTATCCAATCAAATGTTTCACTCACAGTTGATTGTCACATCTCCATAGAAACACTCAATCAAAGAATTCCAACCTAATCTGTCCCCACAAAATTGCATCAAAGATAATGGCATTTTGGGGACATAATACATCCAAACTGGCACACCCCCACACACAATTTTCCTATTATTAGCATTTTGCATATATGTGGTATCTTTGTTACAACTGATGAAACAATATTACTATAATTATACTACTAACTATAGTCCATAGTTTATATTAGGGTTTAACTCTTTTTGTTGTACAATCCTATGGATTTTCTTTATTTTTATTCAGGTGACATATTGTACTACCCTCACCACCATTACTAAAACTTTTCCATCACCTCAAACAGAAACTCTGTTCCAACTAAGCCTCAACTCCCCACCCACCAATCCCACTCTAGCCCCAGGTAAACTGTAATCTAGTTTCTCACTATATGAATTTGCATATTCTAATTATTTCATATATGCAAGATCATATAATATTTGTGCATCTATGTCTAGCTTATTTCACTCAACATGATGTTTTCAAGGTTCACCCATGTTGTAGCATGTATCAGAATTTTATTCCATTTTACTGCTAAATAATATTCCCTTGCATGTTTATACCTCATTTTGTTTATCTATACATCGGTTGGTGGACACTTGGGTTGCTTCTACCTTTTGGCAATTGTGAATAATGCTGCTATGAACATCAGTGTTCAAATATCTGTTTGAGTTCCTGCTTTCAATTCTTTTGAAGTGGGATTGTGAGTCATATGGTAATTCTATACTTAACTTTCTGAAGAACTGCCAAACTGTTATCCAGTATCTGCTCCATTTCACATTCCCATGAATAATGAATGAGTGTTCCTATTTCTCCAGATTTTCTCCAGTATCTCTTATTTTTCATTTTTTAGTGGTAGCTTTTCTAGTGGGTGTGAAATGATATCTCGTTGTGGTTTTGATTTGCATTTCCCTAATGGCTAATGATGGTGAGCACCTTTTCGTGTGCTTATTGGCCATTTGTATATCTTCTTGGAGAAATGTCTACTCAAGTCTTTTGCTCATCTGTTAATTGGGTTGTTTTTCTTTTTGTTGTTGAGTAGTAAGAATTTTCATATATTCTCAATAGTAACCCTCATCAGATATATGGTTTCCAAATATTTTCTCCCATTCTATAGGTTGTCTTTTTACTTTCTTGATAAAGTCTTTTGATAAACAAGTTTTTAATTTTGATGAAATCCTATGTATCTATTTTTCTTTTCATTGTTTGTGCTTTGGGTGTAAAGTCTAAGAAACCATTGCCTAATACAGGGTCCTGAAAATGTTTCCCTACATTTTCCTCTAGGAGTTTTAGAGTTTTGGTTCTTATATTTGGGTCTTTGATCCATTTTGAGTTAATTTTTGTATATAATATGAGGAAGGGTCCGCCTTCTTTCTTTTGTATATGGATATCCATTTTTCCCTGCACAATTTGTTGAAGAGACTACTCTTCCCCCTTGAATGGACCTGACATATTTATCAAAAATCAATTAGCCATAGATGTGACGGTTTATTTCTGAACTCTCAATCTGATTCCATTGGTCTATATGTCTTTCTTTGTGCCAGTACCACACTGTTTTGATTATTATAGTTTTATAATAAGCTTTAAAATCTAGACGTATGAGTCTTCCAACTTTGTTCTTTTTCAGGATGATTTTGGTTATTTAGGGTCATTTTCCCCTCCATATGAATTTTTTTTTAATTGAGATTGTTCATATACCATACAATTATCCAAAGATCCAAAGTATACAATCAATTGCCCATGGTACCATCATACAGCTGTGCATTCATCACAATTATTTTTTTTTCAGTTTTTAGAACATTTTCACTACTCCAGAAATGAAATAAAGACAACAAAAGGAAACTCAAATCCTCCCATACCCATAACTAACCCCCCTCCATTACTGACTCATAGTAATGGTATAGAACATTTGTTACTGTTCATGAAAGAATGTTATAATACTACTAACTGTAGTGTATAGTTTGCAATAGGTATATTTTTTCCCTATATGGCCCTCTATTACTAACTTCTAGATATTAACTTCATGTTCTAATTCATGAAAGAGATTTCTAATATTTGTACAGTTAATAATGGACATTGCCCACCACAAGATTCACTGTTTTATACATTCCCGTAATTTGACCTCCAACTTTCCTTCTGGTGACATACGTGACTCTAAGCTTTCCCTTTCCACCACATTCACACACCATTCAGCACTGTTAGTTATTCTCACAATGTGCTACTATCACCTCTGTCCATTTCCAAACATTTAAGTTCAATCTAGTTGAACATTCTGCTCGTAATAACCAACTACTCCCCATTCTTGAGCCTTGTTCTATATTCTGGCAATTTATATTGCATGTCTATGAGTTTACATATTATAATTAGTTCATATCAGTAAGACCATGCAATATTTGTCCTTATGTGGCTGACTTATTTCACTCAATATAGTCCCCTAAAGGTTTCTTCATCAACCCATTTTTTGAAGATGGTTTTGTTCACACACCATACATTCCATCCTAAGTAAACAATCACTGGTTCCCTGTATAATCATATATTTATATATTCACCACCATCACAACTATCTTTATAAGGACATCTCCATTTCTTCCACAAAGAAGGAGGAAGAGTCAAAGAAGGTAGAGAGACAAATGAAAAAGAAAAAAGAAAGGAAAAAAAAGACTAAGAAGCAAAACAAAAGTAAAGATAGCATTAAAATAAAGTAAAATAAAGAGTCAGACAAGAGTCCCATATCCCTCCCTTATGTCCCCCTCTTATATGCATTTAGCATTGGTATATTGCCTTTGTTACATTAAAGGAAGCATAATACAATGTTTC
The DNA here is from genome assembly GCF_015220235.1 of Choloepus didactylus. NCBI lineage: Eukaryota > Metazoa > Chordata > Mammalia > Pilosa > Megalonychidae > Choloepus > Choloepus didactylus. The sequence continues at coordinate 60,724,571 of NC_051320.1, read as the reverse complement.
TGTTAATTATAGTCTATAGTTTGCATTGATTGTATTTTTCTCCCAATACCACCCTATTTTTAACACCTTGCAAGGTTGACATTCATTTGTTCTCCCTCATGTAAAAACATATTTGTACCTTTTATCACAATTCTTGAGCACTCTAGGTTTCACTGAGTTATACAGTCCCAGGCTTTATCTTTCCTCATTCCTTCTGGTGTCCCACATGCTCCTAACCTTCCTCTTTCAACCATACTCAGTCATCTTTGTTCAGTGTATTTACATTGCTGTGCTACCATCACCCAAAATTGTGTTCCAAACTTCTCACTCCTGTCTTTTCCTATATGTCTGTAGTGCTCCCTTTAGAATTTCCTGTAGAACAGGTATCTTGTTCACAAACTTTGTCATTGTCTGTTTTTCAGAGAATATTTTAAACTCTCCCTCATATTTGAAGGACAGTTTTGTCAGATATAGGATTCTTGGTTGGTGGTTTTTCTCTTTCAGTATATTAAATATATCACACCACTTCCTTCTTGCCTCCATGGTTTCTGCTGAGAAATCCGCACACAGTCTTATCAAGCTTCCTTTGTATATGATGGATTGCTTTTCTCTTGCTTCTTTTAGAATCTCTCTTTGTCTTCGATGTTTGATAATCTGATTATTAAGTGTCTTGGCATAGGCCTATTCAGATCTATTTTGTTTGTGGTATGCTGTGCTTTTGGATCTGTAATTTTATGTCTTTCATAAGAGATGGGAAATTTTCATTGATTATTTCCTCCTTTATTGCTTCTGCCCCTTTTCCCTTCTCTTCTCCTTCTGGGACATGCATGACACATATATTCATGCTCTTCATGTTGTCATTCAATTCCCTGAGACACTGCTCATATTTTTCCATTCTTTTCCCTATCTGTTCTTTTGTGTGTAGGATTTCAGGTGTCTTGTTCTCCATTTCCTGAGTGTTTTCATCTGCCTCTTGAGAGCTTTTGTTGTATGTCTCCATTGTGTCTTTCATCTCTTGTGTTGTGCCTTTTATTTCCATAGATTCTCAGTTGTTCTTTCGAACTTTTGATTTCTACCTTATGTTAGCCCCGTGTTTTCATTATACGCTTCATCTCTTTTGCCATATCTTCCCTAAACTTTTTTGAATTGATTTAGCATTAGTTGTTTCAAGTCCTGTATCTTAGTTGAAATGTAATTTTGTTCCTCTGACTGGGCCATAACTTCATTTTTATTAGTGTAGGTTGTAGTTTTCTGTTGTCTAGGCAACTGGTTTCCTTGGTTATCCCAATCAGATTTTCCCAGAACAAAATGGGCTCAGGTCTCAGAAGGAGGCAATATTCAGTATCAGGTTTCCCTGTGAGGCCTCAAGCTGCTGCACTTTTCCTAACCTGTCCAGCAGGTGGCACCTCAGCCTGTTGCTCCTAACTGGTGTAAGGAGGTGTGGCCCACTTAGTTTCTGTTTTATCTGTTTTCCCCCAGGCTCTGGGGTCTGGTTCCGAATGTAAGGCTGGAAGTACAGCTGGGCACCACCTCCTTCCTCTTAGGGAAGATACACCCCCTAGGGAGTTATCATCTGCATTTAAGTAGGTTCTTTGTCTCTCTGACTCTGCTATCTCCACCCTTGTCTGAATCAGAGCACTGCAAATTGAAAATGGCTGAGGCTTTCTCCATTGAACCACTGGGGTTGAGAGAGAAAAAGGGACAGAAAGCCCTCCTTCAGGGCCAATCCATGCCCCACCCCCAAGTTTCACCCATCAGCCAGAGATAGCACCTGGTCCTCTGGGCTCCCCCTCTTGGGACAGAGAAGTCTTCTGTCTCTTTAAAGTCAGCAATCTCTAAAAGCCTCTGTCTGCTTGTTGGGGATTTGTAGCTTGTATTGAGCAGTACACGTTCGTTAGTTCGTTAATTAATACCCCAGTTGAAGCTGGACTGAGGTATATTTGCTTGTTCAGAGAGTGCTGCTTTCTACTACAGTGAGGTTTTGCAGTTTGGGCTGCCTTGGGGGGAAGGGGCTCCCGGCTCAGGTCTGCAGTTTTTACTTACAGATTTTATGCTGTGATCTCAGACATTCCTCTCAATCCAGGTTGGTGTACAATGTGTGGACAGTTACGGTTATCCCCCTGCAGTTATTCCAGATTATTTACTAGTTGTTCTTGGTTGTTTATTAGTTGTTCCAGGGGAACTAACTAACTTCCATTCCTCTCTATGCCACCATCTTCTTCCCCTCACCTCCTCCATATGAATTTGATTGGCTTTCTCATTTCTGCAGAGAGGCTGTTGAATTATGATTGTATTGAATCTGTAAATTGCTCTGTGTAGAACTGACATCTTAACAATATTTAGTCTTCCAGTGCAGGAACATGGAATGCCCTTCCATTTATTTAGGTCTTCTTTACTTTCTTTCAGCAAAGTTTTATAGTTTCCCATGTACAAGTCCTTTACATTTGTTAAGTAAATAAAATGGTCACCTGCATTGGGTGTTGCTGGGAGGACCCCCTTTCTGAGATGGGCTTTTCCAGAAGACAAAAACAATTAACCTTCAGGGACTCTCCAAAAAAATGAATTGCACCCTACAGAAATGCAGAAAAGCAACACTTGGCAATAAAACTAGTTTTGGTCCAGTAGAGATAGCTTATCAAATGGACGAGCAGGGCATATTTAATGTATTTCTGCTCCCCACTTTGTAAGACCCCACCCATGTAAAATGGAAACTTATTTTCAGCCAATCAGAATATTTCCTCACTTGCTTTCATGTTTGCACTATATGAGCTTCCTCTTTCCACATCCTCAGCGGAGTTCCCTTCTACTTTCTGAATGGGACATTGCCCAATTCATGAATTGCTCAATAAATCTGTGAGATCCTAAATTGCATGAAAAGTTTTTCTTTTAACATATCTTTGGTTGAATTTATTCCTTGTATTTCATTATTTTAGTTGCTATTGTAAATGGATTTTCTTTTTTTTTTTTTTTTTGAAGTGGAATGTCTTCTACACTGGTGGAATACAGAGTCAAGAGATCAGACAGGGGATCAGGACTGAAGGCACTATCTATGAAAGCCTGCATTTAGCATCATATGTATGTTAGTGGTAGTTGAAAATAAGACAAGGTTTGTTTACCCAGGGATAAACAGTAAAGAGAGAGCCATAGATTGCCAAAAATAAAAATTGGGAGGTCACTCATATTTAGAGGGCAAGAATAAGAAGGAAACCCAGAAGTGGTGACAACAGAAACTAGAAGGAAGCTAGGAAAGTGCATTCTCACAAAAGTCCAAGATAGAGATTTTTTCAAGTTGGAGGAAATAGTGCCCTATGTCCAAATGCTGCAGAGAGGGCAAGGTAAATGAGTTTGAAAAAAATTAGCTGAATTTGGTCATCAGAATATCACTAGAAATCTCAGGGTTTGGAGGGTCAAACTTTCTGACCCTGCTAGCCTTTACCCAGCCCTGGGAATCATCCAGGAAATGTGAGAAATTTCTAAAGGTATCATTATTTACAAGAATCATCACTAAAAAAACTTCCTTTTCATAAGAACAACTTTTTAAATACAATTTCTATTCTACAATTTGGTTTGAAGAAACTGCAATAATTTGCAGTTATTGTGTAATAAGAAAAGCACTGGATTTAAATTCTGAGTTCCTGAATCAACTGATGTCAGGTTCTGCCATCTACCAACTGTGAGAACTTGGCAAAGTCAGTCTCTTTAGTCCTTTGTTCCTTCATCCATGGGTTTAAAAAGGGTTAGAGAAGGATTAAATTAGATTAACTGTGTGAAATTTTTTGTTTGTTTATTTTTACTACAGTACAGTATATATGTGTAAGGTATTTAATACATAACTGCCATCAAAAATTGACTCAATTCTAGTCTAGAAACAGGAAAACTGATAAATTCATCTCAAAATTCCACAGTGAACAACAGAATTGGGGGTATGTTTTAACACACAAGGTAATGGTACAGAGTACAAAATGTACATGATTTGGGGAGAAAGTCCAGGACTTCAAAATCATAGCAGGCTATTTGGGGCGACACAGCCAGAGATCCCTGGAAAAAATTTTTTCTTAAACTGTTATCAGCTGTTATACGTACTTCAATGGGAAAGTTTGAATAGTGCTATTACTTTGTCCCTTATTCTCTTTTTCATGGGTGAACATCTTATTCTAAAGTCCATGTTTACGTCTTCTCAGGATAGATATTCAGCTCTACCAGCAGCTTTGCATTCTCATTGTTAGTTGTCTATGTCAGTTTTAAGTATTTTAAATAGCACTCTTGGTATGCTTATTTTTTTTCCTTGTCTTATTCTCATCTCCTTCTTCTCAAATATTTTTATCCCTTTAAGAATAGGGGCTGTACTTAACTTTTCTGGAACTCCTGATTAATGTCTATTGCATGCAATAGGCATGCAATCAATTAAATTGAACCAAATGAAAGAGTTCAACAGGCTAACTATTAATACTGGTTTCAGTGTCACATTATGGAAACTTAATATGTTAAACTCCTATTTTAAAGGGCACTCTCTCATCTGAGAACCTAATGAAATAGGCAAAACACAAACCCCAGAGTCAGAACTAGAAACCGTGTCTTCAGAGTGTTTTTCATTTGAACAATCAGTCCAAAAATATTTATTGAGCACCTACCATGCACTAGGCACTCTCCTAGGTTTTGACAGCACAGTATATACTCGCATGGAGAAAGAACAGATATGTGAAATAACTAAGTAATCACCAATGCACTAAATGCTGAAAGACATCAGGATGCTATGGAAGCATATAACAAGGGGGCTTTTATTGGTTTAGTGAATATTAGCTTCCCACCGGCTCTCAAGGAAATCTCTTTTTAGATACCTCCCTTCTATTGTGCTATGTCCATATTATGTCCAAAGATTATGTGCCTATGAAAGGGCTAGAGCTGAAGTAGCGGAGGAGACAAATATTGTAGCAGCTATTTGGCCAATGGTCTACTTAACAAGTCAGTGTGTGTCATTGGCGAAAGGACAAAGTTCAATACAGCCTTATTAACATAAGAATACACTTCCTCTTTATTATCCTGTTTTGCCATAGCCTTGAATTTTGATGGGGCAATTTTCAGAGCTTAAACACTTGATTGCTACTAATAACCAAAGTAATAGCACAACTGTTTTTACAGTTAATTTATGGGTATTTAACGTATCTTCAAGTATGGATTTCTCCAAATGTACTCATTATTTCACTGTGGCTAACCTTTAAGGACATCAAATCCTGCTGGAGTAATCACTGCCAATGCAAATGGCCCCCATATACTTATCTCAACTTTACAGATTCCTTTCAATATAGAGCATGATTACTAACAACTGCTAACACCAGTTTTTCCCCTTGCAATCTTGTTTTAGTAGGGCCCCAAACTAAGTTTGATTTTTAAAATTCCCCTGGCTTTTTAAAAGAACGCTCTTACCTTTATTTCTTCACTCAGACAGAGGGTGGCTGCAAATGCTTGTCTGTTCAGCTGTGCTGGCCAATTTTTCCTGGAGTCCACCAGGGGCCGCTGTCCTGCAAGCAGTGAAATCTCCAGGGGCGGCCTCGCCTTCCGTCATCTCCCTTGAGGATGAAAGAGCTGGTGGATGGCCGCAAAGATTCTCCTGTCAAAACTTTTGTTTTTCAACCTTGAAAACACTATGCTAAGTGAAAGAAGCAAGACATAAAAGGTGTGATTCCAGTTACATGAAATGCCCAGAATAGGCAAATCCATAGAGCCTGAAAGCAGGTAAGTGGCTGCCAGGACATATGGGGAGAAAGGATGGGGAGTGGCTGCTTAATGGATACAGGGCCACTTTTCAGGGTGGTGATAAAGTTCTGGAAGTAGATAACGGTGATTGTGGCACAACACTGTGGGTGTATTTAATGCCCCCGAGTTGTACACAATAAAATGTTTAAATGTAAGTGTTACATGTATTTTAGCACACACACAAAAATTTGTGATTTCAATGTTCCTTGCTTTCTGGCATTTACACCTGTTCAGCTTCCTTTAAATCTCATAGTTAGAGGTAAAAAAAAAAAAAAATTGATCAGTCACAAAACAACACCAGTTCTGTGTTTATTGAAACTTGATTCAGGATGGAGGTGGCTCCTGGCCTTAGTCCCATGTTCTGACACCGCTTGTCCCCACCTCACACCCTCTCCATCCACCTTTTACTCCGCCACGGCCTTGGTAATCAGCGGCAGCCTCAGCTACTCTGCGAGTTGTGCTGACACCACGGGAAGGAGCGGAGCTGGCAGGATCCCACCCAGCACTCACACATGCACTACCTTGAACTGTAAGGGAGTTAACACTTGGGGGCTGGAAGTTGGTGAACAATGCCCAGGTCCTTTGTTCTTGGCCAGACATCCCCGATGTGCATTCTGCAAAACTGCTCAAATGTTTCCGATGGAATCGAGCCCCCATTTCTCACAGCCGTGGCTCACTTACGCCCATGCCCCTGCATGGTTCTCCCTCTGCCTTAGTTTCCTAGGACCACTGTAATTAAAGACCACAAAGTGGATGGGTTTAAACAACAGAAATGTGTTCTCTCACAGCTCTGAAGGCTGGCAGTCTGAAGTCAAGGTGTCAGAGGGCCTTGCTCCCACTGAAGGCTTGAGAGAAGAAGGCTTCCTGGCCTCTTCCGGCTTCTGGGGATTCCCAGCAATCCTTGGAGTTCCTTGGCTTGTAGCTGCACCACTCCAATCTCTGCCTCCACCTTCACATGGCCTCCTTCTCTCTGGGTCCTCTTCTTGTAAGGACACCAGTCATTGGATTTAGAGCCCACTCAAATCCAATATAACCTCATTTCAACTTAATTATATCCACCAAGACCCTATTTCCAAATAATGTCACATTCTGAGGTTCTGGGTGGACATGAATTCATGAATTGGGGGGGGGGGTGTATACTATTCAACCGACTACACCCTCCTTCCGTGCTTCATTCTTCCCAATCTCCCCCTCCCCTCCTGATCTCTGGGATCACTTCCCAAAAGAAATGCCAAAAACCCTTTGCCTGAGGATCTGCCTTCCAGAGGGAAGACCATACCTGTCAGTGAGCACACTGTTCACAGAAAAGAAATCAGATGTTGAAGTGTGGCCATACAGCTCCTCACTTTGGCATTCAATGGTAGAACCAAATTCTATCATTCTTGTAATATAATCCACAATTCCCCACACACGCACATAGGTTCCCATCCTTACCTCTTGATTCATCTGAGGAGGCTGTATACCTCAGAAGCCGTGCCACCACAAAATGTATGACCTTGAAATCAGGGGTATCTAGACCCAAATCAAGCCCGCACAATTTATTACTAGCTGTGTAACCCCACACAAAAATCTCTGTCAAGCAAGGATAATGGCACTGACTTTCTGGGGTTGCTATGAGGGAAAGACGATTATGTCTCCAAACCAAGTTAAATAGTACAGAGTGATAGAGTAGATAGTTTCCTTCTCCCTTGCCTAAAATAATTTGAGCATGAACCTAGAATAAGCATTGACTTTGACAGCAAATGGATCTGATTTTCAGTCGTGTGTCCCCAATTATTAGCTGTAAGGCTTTAGGCAAATTTCTTAACCTCTTTCCTTCAGGTTCCTTATCTGTAAAATGGGAATAATAAACCTGAAAATAGGAGCTATGTACTCACCTGTTCTGGTTTGCTAATGCTGCCATTATGCAAAATACCAGAAATGAATTGGCTTTTATAAAGGTGATTTATTAGGTTACAAATTTACAGTTCTAGGGCCATGAAAGTGTCCAAACTAAGGCATCAACAAGAGGATACCTTCGCTGAAGAAAGGCCAATGGTGTACGGAATACCTCTGTTAGCTGGGAAGGCACGTGGCTGGCAGGTGGCTGATCCTTTGCTTCTGGGTTCTGGTTTCAAAATGCCTTTTTTCCAGGACATTTCTCTCTAAGCTTCTGGGGTGTTCTCTTAGTTTCTCCCAGGCAAAATCTGGGCTAGCACCTCCAACATCTCCAAACATCTTTCAATGGCCATCTCCAAAATATCTCTCTCAGCTTCTTTTAGGGTATTTTTTCCCTCTCTGCTCTTTGTGTGAGCTCTCTTTTGAGGAGTCCAGTGATCTAATTAAGACCCACCCTGAATGGGCAGGGTCCACATCTCCATGGGAATAATTTAATCAAACATTTCTACCCTAATCAACAAACTAATCAGTCTGCCCCCACAAGACTGCATTAAATAATAAGACTTTTGGGGGGACATAGTCTATCCAATCTGGCACATCACCAGTCACCTATAGTGGGTATTCAGTGAAGATTTATTTCAGTCTCTCCAATCTATACTAAACCACACACAGTTCTAGTTTTCTTTCAAGGCTCATCTCAAATGCTTCTTCTTGCTTGAAACCATTTCTGGTACCTCCCCTCTTTTCATACATGTCATCTCTTTATATACTTCAATAATATTAAGTTGATACCTCATTTATCATATTTATCTTGCTCTGCCTTACATACCAACCACAGTATATCTTTGATAGCTTCCCCATTCTTTTAATACATGGTGGTAAATCCCTTATGGTAAGACACTGTCTTATAACCTAAGTTGTGCCCATAGTCAGGGCTTCCTCATTGCACAACCCCAGGGCACCATTTATACTGTCATGCATGGGAACATGTCATCCATGTCTCTGGAATTGTGCAATGGGCAGCTCTGCCTGTAGTAATGTTTTGTATGTAATGGATTCCCAACAAATATTAGTTGGATTAACTTCTGTGGGTCTCACTTACTGATCTCTAAATCTAGCTGTAGAACTGTTTCTCCAATGCACATTATACAATACAGATCAAAATGGAGGTATCTCAGGGGAAGGAAGAGAGGGGAGGAAATGGATCCCAACCTTCCCAGCACCCCACATGCCCATCCTCCTAAAAAAAGTCTTTAATGTTCTTCCAAGGAACCCTTGAACTAGGCATTCTCTGCAGCGCTAGGTAGAGCTTTCTCATCACCTAGAGGGCAGTTCTGGCTGTGAATTCATAGGGCCCTCTCTAGGGGCACTAACAAACAACTGAGGCAGCCTCTGGACATCACTCCCCTTGAATGTATTGTTCTGATGACCTGGCATTGGTGAACATGAGCTGGGAGATAAGAGAAAGCTCAAAATAGTGTAAGACTACATATAATGTTAATGGAAATGTAACTCTAAACTTGCCAAAAAATGAAATTGAAGGCAAATATAAAGGAAACATAGAGGAATGTCTTTGCTCTTCCATTTTAAGATGCTGTCCTGTTAGTGGTGGGCTCTAGGTGCGCAGGTGAGTCTGTGGACCTAATGGGGCTGTATCAATAGACATAATGAAACGTCCAAGACATGTAGCTTACCCAAATAGGGTTTTTTTTCTTTACTAAACCAGAGGCCAGCAGGGTTGATATGGTGGCTCTAATACATCATCAGGGTCAAAGTCTCCTTTGAGCTTTCTACTCAGCCACCCTTGACATGTAGCATTGTCCTCACCTCTTGTCATTTTGAGCCACAATTTCGGGCATTCTGTCTGTGTTCAATGTAAGAATAAAGAGAATTGAGGCAGCTCCAACAATGCCTGTCCCTGTAAGTTTACCAAGAAAGCCAAAGCATTCAAAGGAACCCCTAGAGTATGTCTATCTAGTGTCTTTGTCAGAATCTACAGCACATTCCTTTTAATATTTTCATTCATGGCACCTCATCATTTACAAATCCAAGCTCTCGGGATTTACGTTTGTAAGTTCAGAAATTTACAAATTTACAAATCCAAGGCTTTTTTATTGAGCACCTGCTATAAGCCAGGCTCTCTGATCACCATTCCACATCTACGGTATCATTTCCTCCTCCATTCCTTCAACAAGTATTTATTGAATTCTTACTGAGCAAAAATAGCAAAACTTACCCTAACTCTGAGAGAGAGCCCAGTGATTCACGGCCCAGAAGATTTGCATTCCAAGAGATAAGCCATGAAGTACAGGACCTTCCCAAGCATTTTTTACCCTAATATAACACACACACACACCAGGAACATTCTGTTTGGGTTACGGGGGTCGGATTTGATTTTAATCAAAGACAGGACTTTCTGTTTATCAGAACTCACCCAAAATGTATCCAATCAGAATTATCAACTACCATAAAATAATTTGAACTATACACATCAGTTTCTCTCTTTTTCCTGAAAGCCAGTTAATCTGAAAGCTGGCCTCCCTTGCATATGTTTCACAGCTACCAAAAAGGAAAAGAAAAAGAAAAAAAAAGGAAGAAAAAAAAGGAAAAGAAACAAAGTCTTCAGTCAAAACTCAAACATTGTCCATGTGGTTTTTTCTTTGACATGTGTGCCAGAAAGTGAACAAAACAGTCAAGGACTCTGCCCTTGAGGACCCTATATCCAGTTCGGTCTTAGATTATGACTTGATATATATATATCAATTTGCAAAACTTATCAATTTGCAAAACGCTTTCAAATGCATCATGTCATTAATCCTCACATCAACCCTTGAAGGTAAGTATCATTAATCTAATTTTACAAATAAAGAAATGGAGGTTCAGAGAAGTTTAGGGACATCTTAGAATCAGGCAGTCACTAATCAGGGGAGCTGAGACTTGTACTTAGGTCTCATAGTTCCATGTCCAGGGCCCTTTCAGTCTTATCTCTTCCAATGATATGACCAGGAGGCTCCAGGCTTGCACCAATTTCAAAAGCTTATTCCTTTGTACCCATAAATGCACTCCTACTTGAATCATCAGATCAGGTAACCCAATTTTTAGTTCAGAAAAAGTGATCACAGTCTTGATTACACAGAGTGCAATGCTGACCACAAAGAGTCCTCAGGCAATGTTCCATAACAAAGAGGATAAATGGCAGACAGCTGCCAGACATAGGCCAGTATCCCTCATCAGATGTGGAGGGGGAGAAAAAGAGGCAGCAGTATTCCAGAGGCTATCTGCTCTGCTGGTAAGCCTGCCTGTTTGAATTCCACTGATAGAGCCTTTTAAAAGCTCTACTTGATGAACCACCACCACCACCACCACCACCATCATTTTTTCCTAGTAGCTTCATTTCAGCAGAGTTTTCTTCCGTATCAGGGTTTTTCAACCTCAGCAACATGAGCTGGATAATTTTTTGCTGTGAAGGGCTGTCCTCTGCATTGTAGGATAGTTAACATCATCCCTGACCTCAACCCACTAGATAAGAGTAGCAATCTCCATCTGTGACAACCAAAAATGTCTCCCATGTTCCTTCAACTATACCATCTGGCTCTAATCAGCTGGTTCATTTCTGCTGCTTATCATCTGACATGCTCACCATGTGTTCCTAAAAAAGCTAAGGGACTTGCCCAAGGTCGCAGTGTTAGTAAGGCCAGTGCTGGGATCCAAGTGCTCTTTCTAGGACCCAGCCCAGGAGAAGGTGTAAGCATGAAACTTTGGGTTCCTGAGCTTTCCACTTCTCCTGAGAAAAGCCAACCTTAGTGTGTGGTGAGAAAAGCAGCTAAGAGGTGGAAACACCCTGAGCACTTGAAAAACTGAAATTATTGGCATTATTGAATTATAAGCATTCTGGCAACATTGCCTCACTAATGGTAGGACCAGGCCACAGCTGAATGGACACCAAGAGAAGAGTTTTCTGTAGCAGTAAAAGCTCCAGGTCTGAGGCCCAATCCCATTTCTATTGTTTTCTAATGCTCAAACTTGAGATCCTCTCCTTGTCTTTTATGAATTGTGTCCCCTCAAAAAGACATGATCAAATCCTGTGAATGTGAACTTATCTGTAAATAGGATCTTTGAAGATGTTGCTAATTAAGATGAGGCCAAACTGGATTATGAGTGGGCCCTAATCCGCTATGATCGGTGTCTTTATAAGAAGTAGGAAAGTAGGGCACAGAGAGACACACACACACAGAGATGTGATGGAAACAGGGATTGTGTTATGCTACAGATTCCAGCAAGCCACCATGAGAACCCTACAGACCCAAAGCCCTGCAGACACCTTGATTTTGGACTACTAGCCTCCAAAACTGTGAGACAATAAATTGCTGTTGTATTGAGTCAACCAGTCTGTGGTACTTTGTTACAGCAGCGCTGGCAATCTAAGACATTGTCTTAGTTTCCTTAACTGTAAAAGGAGGATGATATGATCCACTTCATAGATGATTGAGTGGATTGAGTAAGGTAGTACAAACAAAGCACTTTGCATGGCTCCCAACAAATAGGAAGGGTGCCAAAAATGTTAGCTCTTAACGATTAAGTTTAGTTAACATTCCACTGCTGCTGAACAATTCAGGTTTACCTGCAAAATTCCATAACACTGCTCAAAAATCCTCTAATTTATCCCCAGGCTGCTCTTGTTCATACTCTCTGTTACGGGTCAATGTTTCTACCACTGTCTTCAAATACTATATTCCACCACATTCTACTCCTTTCATTTAAGCCAGTCTGTGCTATCTGCTTCACAGGGCTGATAAAGGCCATGCCAAAGATTTTCCCCTCCATTCCTTCCACACTAAGCATATTGGTAAACACTTATCAATCTTTATCAATAGCTACATATTTATACTTCATTTCCTTTGGATCTCTCTTTGAGGCAAGGTGACTCTCCTCTCCAAGATCAAATTCATTCTCTTATGAGACCTTCCACAAAGCCTAAATCGTTCCTATATCTTTAATCTCTTGTCTTCTCCACTAGATCTCTTCCCTTCACAAGCAAATATGGGTGCTAGAAGATGTATCTTCAAGCTGAATTTGCATTGCAGTTGTAATTTTTTTTTACTAATATTGTTTATTTGGGATAGCTTGAGAGAACATTCAGACTCTGAAGGAAGAGATAAGTTACCTCTATGTTGATGAGTTCTCAGTTTATATCTTCAACCTCGTTCTTTCTCCGAAGCACCAGATTTGAATAGTGAACATTCCTACTTGGGTGCCCCACACACATCGAAAGACAACCTCATTATCTAAGACAATGCAGTTCATGGCATTGCCATTCACCTAATTCACTTAGTAAATATTTATTGATTATTGATTGTGTGTCAGGCACTATTTTGAAGATATCTCAAGGAACAAAGTCCTTACTCCAGTGAAACCTACATTCTGGCTAGAAACTTCATTTCCTTCTTCTTCCTTTCCTTCTAATCCAATTGACCGCCAATCTTGTAAAATTTTATCTCAGAGACATATTCTGAATTCTGCTCCCTCCTCTCCGTCACTACCACCATTCTCATCATTGCTCACCTTTTTTTAAACAACCTATTATTTGCCATTGAAAACTCTTCATTCCAATTTATTCTCCACACTTATGCTAAGTTTGCCTTATGAACAAAAAAGTTATTTTCACTCCCTTCCTTCAAAATCCCTGCTGGTTCACTATCACTGGATGACAAAATTCAAATTTCCTAATAGGTACATGTAGTTCTCCACAATCTGGTCAGAACCTAACTCTTCAAACTCATCTCCTGCTCCCACCACTCTCCATCCCAGCTAGGCACTTCAGCCCCAGGCACAACAAACTTCTCTCCACCCCTTTGCAAATACTGAGCCCTTGACTATGTATTCTCTTCTCCTCCCATTCCATCCTCTCCCTTTTTTTTTTTTTCCTACTTATTCTTCTCGATTCTGTAAAATGTCATCTTTCTGAAGGCTTTCCTGGCCATTGTTATTTACTCCATCCTTTGGTTCTCAAAGAATTTTAGTGATAACATATGGTGCTTAGATCATTTTAAAATACATCCATTTGCAAGTGTGTCTTCCACACAACAAGTTCCTTAAGGACAGGAAATGTGCACCATTCCTTGCTAGCACAACGTCAGCGTATATGCAGTTAGAATGAGGAGAAAGTCTAGCCACCATTTATTTGGTTTTGTTTCAGTGAGAGTTTCAGACAACAGGAACCAATTCAACTAGTGTTAAGAATAAAGAGATTTATACCGGGTATTAAGTGGCTTACAAAATTGCTGGAAGGGCTGGAGGACCAGGTCTAGAATAAGCTTTCAGGGACAACTCCCAGGCCCCAGAATCACGCTTCCTTCAGCACCCTAAGGAAAGTGGCTGCTGCTGCTGGAAGCCTCCCTCAGGAAGCTACTGAGTCCCACTGCCTCTGTCACAGTCTGTGCCAGCAAACCGAGCACTTAACTTCCTGTCATCTCTCTCGCTCCTTAACTCAGTTCCATATTCAAGACTTGTGTGTGTGTGTGCACTCAGTTGACGGAACCTGTATCACATTCAGAACTTTAGCAGAAAGAAAGTCTGAGAAATATACCATTTTTAGTTTTCCAGGTTTTGTAGTGCATGGTTACTTTCCTGGATTTTAGGGAATATGTGTTTGTGCTAGAAATCTTTGTCTTTTTACTATGGATAAACGCATTGGCTACCAGTCTGATGATAGGGTCAGGTAAACATATGGTTGCACAAAATCTGGTAAGAAATATCATTTTTTACTGAAAGCTCATGGATTCCAAATGTAGACTGAATGACGGTGACTCCTTACAAAAAGGAGGTTTACTTCCCAGTAACCTGTTAACGTTCAAAAACCCTCATTCTGACTCAAGTCTATGTAAAATTACCCCAATCAGCATCAGCATCTGCCACTGTACTCACTGTCCCTTCTGTGGCTTTCTGAGTTATTTATTGATTAGGCTTAGGAAAGTCAGTTGAGTCAACTTATCCCAGATAGCAGGGGCAAGAGAAAATCCTCAGGAATACAATGAGGACTGACTTCAAATCAGCAAATGGAAAGCCAGGCCCCCATGTACACTGAGGAACATTGGCAGTGTGCATTGAAAAAAAAATTGAACTAGGAGACAAAAAACCTGGTGTCTGATTCCTCCTTGTAGAAGCCAACATAGACCCAGCAGCAAGGGTTCTGTCCAAGACAGTCAGTGTTGACGTGTGCTGCAGGGGCTGGAGAATCCTTGGGTGTTTACATGGAGCGACCAGCAGTAAGAAATACCACAAGGTTCATCAAGGTTAAGGCCAAAAAGGTAAGGTTCAATCAACAGTTCAAGGGATATTTATGCGGTTAAAAATTGGAGATAAAAGTATGGGAATCAGAGTTTAAGTAGATTAATATAACTGTAAAGCCTAGGGTGGATGGGAATTCCTTTCAATTTTCCGGTTACCTGATGCTCATTTATACTGATTAGTGAATACCTGAGTTACTGTCCTGTCTTTACAATTTGCCCTCAGTTGTGGATTGAGTTGTGTCCCTCAAAAAGATATTGAAGATTTAACTCCCAGCACCTGACAATGTGACCTTATTTAGAAATAAAGTCTTTGCAGATGAAATCAAGTTAAGGTCAAACTGGATTAAGGGTAGGCCTTAAATCCTATGACTGTGTCCTTGTAAGGGTAAGACATAGAGACAGAGACATACATACAGAGAGGAGAACACCCTATAAAGGTGAAGACAGAGTTGGGTGATGTATCTACAAGCCAAGGACAGCAAGAATTGCCGGCAACCACAAGAAGCCAGGAGAGAGGCCTAGGACAGATTCTCCGGCAAGGTCTCCAGATGAAACTAGCCATGCTGACACCTCAATTTTGGATTCTAGCCTCCAGAACTTTGAGAGAATAAATATCTGTTATTTTAAACCACCTAGTTTGTGATATTTTTACAGTAACCCTAGAAAATAATACATCCTACAAAATCCTAATCAAGACATGCATCACACTCTCTGACCACCCCCTCCTCTTTTCCAGTTTACCTGCACAACCAGCTTGTCTATGCCTTTTCTGGGATCTTACTGGGACCTTCAACAATATTTCCATCTTCACTCCCCTCCCTGTTCTACCTGGATTCCATCCTATATACTTTCAATAACTGCCTTGTCCACACACTCAACGTCCCTGCTCATTTGCCGTTTCTTCATCTACTCTCCTGTCAAATTCCTATCTGTGCTAAGCACACTTCACCTCCCTTCATACTTTGCACAAGTGAAAAGACTAGTAACAGTGAAAATTCATAGTCAACAAACTTAAATGAGTGCCCAGTAATAATACAATAAAGAAAGTCTGGGTCAGGAGCCAGGCATGCATGATTTTTAAAAGTTCCACAGAGAATTCTGATGTGCTATGATAGCCCTTTAGAAAGGATTCTCCCTCTCACCATCACTCTCATTCTATTCCTAGCTGTAGCTCTCTATCAACTGTAATAATCTGAGTTCCTGAATTGATGTTTTAATAATTCCTACCTGGAGATAAGCACATAATGAAGAAAATTTTAAGAAAGAGAGGGAGAGGGTTACCCAATCAACATTGGCACCCAAAAGCACTGAGGGTCCCTGGGTAGCCAGCACACTAGTGGCTATGGAAGGGTACACCAGCAAGATGTAAAGCCAGCTCAAAGTGGACTACTAGTCTGAAGATCTCCAGGGACCTAAGCTACAGAGGTATATGATTGTTGTAGCCCTTGAGTCAACCACTCAGCCAGGACCAGCCCAGGGTAGAAACTACAAAATGAAGATTCAAGAAAATATTGGCTAAAATTGGGCAAGATTAGTGCATACTGGGGTTTAACAAACATTGGTGACAGCCAGCCTAGACTGGATTATTTCAGGAAAGCAGCCTAGAAGGAGTTTCTCCAGATAGAGTAGAGGCACCATCCCATGTTCCCAATTTTTCTTTGTAGGAGTCAGTTCCTGGCTCATTGCACCTTATCAAGGGTTCTAGAAGCAGTTCCATTACGCCCTGAAAAGAAAGATATAATAAAAAGAACTGAACAAAAACAAAGATGGACTCATATCCTAATCTGAACTGGATTAGGCCATTATTCAGATAAATTCCAAGAAGTTGGAAAGGGGGAAGGATATCTTAGGATGAATTTAAGCCTAACAGGGTCATACATTGAAGACAAATTGAAAGAAATATTTGTCAGAGTCTAAGAGGAAAGCAGAGAGCTCTCCATTCTCCAAATGAGGAGTCTTGAAACCCCACAATTGCTTGCTATTTCTAACACCATTTAGGAAGAAGCCTGTGGCTTTCTTTCTTTTTTTTTTTTTTTATTCATTTTTATGGAGATATATTCACATACCATGCAGTCATACAAAACAAAGCGTGCATTCAGTTGTTTACAGTACCATTATACAGTTGTGCATTCATCACCAAAATTAATTTTTGACATTTTCATTACCACACACACAAAAATAATAAGAATAAAAATTAAAGTGACAAAGAACAATTAAAATAAAAAAGAACACTGGGTGCCTCCTCCCCCCATTTTTCTATTCATCCATCCATAAACTAGACAAAGGGGAGTGTGGTCCATATGGCTTTCCCAATCACATTGTCACCACACATAAGTTACATTTTTATACAATCGTCTTCAAGATTCATGGGTTCTGAGTTGTAATTTGACAGTTTCAGGTATTTACTGCTAGCTATTCCAATTCATTAGAACCTAAAAAGCGTTCTCTATATTGTGCGTAAGAGTGCCCACCAGAGTGACCTCTCGGCTCCTTTTGGAATCTCTCTGCCACTGAAGCTTATTTCATTTCCTTTCACATCCCCCTTTTGGTCAAGAAGATGTTCTCCATCCCACGATGCTGGGTGTAGATTCCTCCCCAGGAGTCATAGTCCATGTTGCCAGGGGAATTCACTCCCCTGGGTGTCAGATCCCACGTGGGAGGGAACAGTGATTTCACCTGCCAAGTTAGCTTAGCTAGAGAGAGAGGGCCACATCTGAGCAACAAAGAGGCATTTGGGAGGAGACTCTTAGGCACAATTATAGGGAGGCCTAGCCTCTCTTTTGCAGCAACAGTCTTCCCAAGGGCAAGTCCTGTGGTAGAGGGCTCAGCCCATCAAACTACCAGTCCCCTATGTCTGTGAGCATATCAGCGACCATCGAGGTGGGGAAGCCCAACACCCCTGCATTCTCCACCAGCTCCTCAAGGGAGCTGCATATATTTTTCATTGTTTTTTTTTTTTAATTAACTATTTTTTTAAAAATCAAATATATCAAAAAAATTTTAAAAACATACAATAAAAAGAACATTTCAAACAAACCATAACAAGGGAGTAAGAAAAAGACAACTAACCTAAGATAACTACTTTACTTCCAACATGTTCCTACTCTATCCCTAGAAAATAACCTAATATAGCAACATTTCTGTGAACTTGTTCCTACCATACCCAGCAGAAATTAACAGACCATAGTCATTCCTGGGCATTCCCAGAACGTTAAATTTACCAACAATAGCTTATCTGTTCTTATTGGGTTATCATTCCCCCTTCCTTAATTGCTCTCTATCACTAGTTCCCCTACATTTTACATTATAAACCACTTGTTTTACATTTTTCAATGTTCACATTAGTGGTAGCATATAATATTTCCCTTTTTGTGCCTCGCTTATTTCCCTCAGCATTATGTCTTCAAGGTTCATCCATGTTGTCATATGTTTCACGACATCGTTCCTTCTTACTGCCGTGTAGTATTCCATCATGTGTATATACCACATTTTATTTATTCACTCATCTGTTGAAGTACATTTGGGTTGTTTCCATCTCTTGGCAATTGTGAATAATGCTGCTATGAACATTGGCATGCAGATATCTGTTCATGTCACTGCTTTCCAATCTTCCGGGTATATACCGAGAAGTGCAATCGCTGGATTGAAGGGTATCTCTATATCTAGTTTTCTAAGGAAATGCCAGACTGACTTCCAGAGTGGCTGAACCATTATACAGTCCCACCAACAATGAATAAGAGTTCTAATTTCTCCACATTCTCTCAGCATTTGTAGTTTCCTGTTTGTTTAATGGCAGCCATTCTAATTGGTGTGAGATGGTATCTCATTGTGGTCTTAATTTGCATCTCTCTAATAGCTAGTGAAGCTGAACATTTTTTCATGCGTTTCTTGGCCATTTGTATTTCCTCTTCAGAGAACTGTCTTTTCATATCTTTTGCCCATTTTATAATTGGGCTGTCTGTACTATTGTCATTGAGTTGTAGGATTTCTTTGTATATGCAAGATTTCAGTCTTTTGCCAGATACATGATTTCCAAAAATTTTTTCCCATTGAGTTGGCTGCTTCTTCACCTTTTTGACAAATTCCTTTGAGGTACAGAAACTTCTAAGCTTGAGGACTTCCCATTTATCTATTTTTTCTTTTGTTGCTTGTGCTTTGGGTGTAAAGTCTAGGAAGTGGCTGCCTAGTAAAAGGTCCTGAAGATGTTTCCCTACATTATCTTCTAGGAGTTTTATGGTACTGTCTTTTATATTGAGATCTTTGATCCACTTTGAGTTAATTTTTGTGTAGGGTGTGAGGTAGGGGTCCTCTTTCACTCTTTCGGATATGAATATCCAACTCTCCCAGCCCCATTTGTTGAAAAGACTGTTATGTCCCAGTGCAGTGCCTTTGGGGGCCTTATCAAAGATCTGGGGGTCTATCTCTGAATTCTCAATTTGATTCCATTGATCACTATGTCTGTCTTTGTGCCAGTAACATGATATTTTGACAACTGAGGCTTTATAATAAGCTTCAAAGTCACGGAGTGTGAGTCCTCCCACTTCATTTTTCTTTTTAGAGTGTTTTTAGCAATTCGAGGCATCTTTCCTTTCCAAATAAATTTAATAACTAGCTTTTCCAAGTCTGCAAAGTAGGTTGTTGGAATTTTGATTGGGATTGGATTGAATCTGCAGATGAGTTTGGGTGGAATTGATATCTTAATGATATTTAGCCTTCCTATCCATGGACATGGAATATTTTTCCAACTTTTAAGGTCCCCTTCTATTTCTTTTAGTAGAGTTATGTAGTTTTCTTTGTATAGGTCTTTTACATCTTTGGTTAAGTTTATTCCTAGGTACTTGATTTTTTTAGTTGCTATTGAAAATGGTATCTTTTTCTTGAGTGTCTCTTCAATTTGTTCATTTCTAGCATATAGAAACATTACTGACTTATGTGTGTTAATCTTGTATCCCGCTACTTTGCTAAATTTGTTTATTAGCTCTAGTAGCTGTATCGTTGATTTCTCAGGGTTTTCCAGATATAAGATCATATCATCTGCAAACAATGACAGTTTTACTTCTTCCTTTCCAATTTGGATGCCTTTTATTACTTTCTCTTGCCGGATTGCCCTGGCTAGCACTTCCAGCACAATGTTGAATAACAGTGGTGACAGCGGGCTTCCTTGTCTTGTTCCTGATCTTAGAAGGAAGGCTTTCAGTCTCTCACCATTGAGTACTATGCTGGTTGTGGGATTTTTTTTATTATTATTAAATTCAGTTTTATTGAAATACATTCACATACCATACAATCATCCATGATATACAATCCCTTGTCCACAGTATGATAACATAGTTATGCGTTCATCACCACAATCTATCTCTGAACATTTTCCTTACATCAGAAAGAACCAGAACAAGCATAAAAAATAAAAGTGAAAAAAGAACACCCAAATCATCCCCCCATCCCACCCCATTTGTCCTTTAGTTTTTATCCCCATTCCTCCATTCATCCATACACTAGATAAAGGGGGTGTGATCCACAAGGTCTTCACAATCACTCTGTCACCCCTTGTAATCTACATTATTATATAATTGTCTTCAGGAGTCCAGACTGCTGGATTGGCGTTTGGTAGTTTCAGGTATTTACTTCTAGCTATTCCAATACATTAAAGCCTAAGAGGTGTTATCTATATAGTGCATAAGAATGTCCACCAGAGTGACCTCTCGACTCCATTTGGAATCTCTCAGCCACTGAAACTATTTCATCTCATTTTGCATCCCCCTTTTGGTCAAGAAGATACTCTCAGTCCCACGATGTCGGGTCCACATTCATCCCCGGGAGTCATACTCTGCGTTGCCAGGGAGATTTACACCCCTTGGAGTCGGGTCCCACGTAGGGGGGAGGGCAGTGAGTTCACCTGTCGAGATGGCTCAGTTAGAGAGAGAGAGGGCCACATCTGAGCAACAAAGAGGTACTCAGGGGGAGGCTCTTAGGCACCATTACATACAACTTTAGACTCTCCTTTGTGGTAATGAGCTTCATAAGGGCAAGTCCCTTGCTCGAGGGCTCAGCATATCAAACCACCAGTCCCAATGTTTGTGACAACATCAACACCAGTCCAGGTGAGGATGTCCAACACATTTGCACCTTCCCCCAGATCCTTGGGGCTGGGGAGGGGGAGGCTGTAAATATGTTTTTTATTATCTGCCCAAATTACTCTAGGATGTGTCACTATTTCACTCCAGCCTATACTAACCTACCGTATCTCACTTCCTATTCAAAGTTCCATGCAACTGTGGTGTTTGAACAAATCGACTGTAGAGTTGTACCGTTTAGAAAATTTAGATCCTGTACCAAATAGATATCTATTCCCTTGGTTGGTTGTGGGTTTTTTATATATGCTCTTTATCATATTGAGGAAGTTTCCTTCAATTCCTACCTTTTGAAGTGTTTTTATCAAAAAGGGATGTTGGATTTTGTCAAATGCTTTTTCAGCATCTATTGAGATGATCATTTGATTTTTCCCTTTTGATTTGTTAATGTGTTGTAATACATTGATTGATTTTCTTATGTTGAATCATCCTTGCATGCCTGGAATAAACCCCACTTGGTCATGGTGTATGATTTTTTAAATGTGTCTTTGGATTTGATTTGCAAGTATTTTGTTGAGAATTTTTGCATCTATATTCATTAGGGAGATAGGCCTGTAGTTTTCCTTTTTTGTAACATCTTTGCCTGGTTTTGTTATTAGCTTCATAAAATAAGTTAGGTAGTTTTCCATTTTCTTCGATGTTTTGAAAGAGTTTAAGTAAGATTGGTGTCAGTTCTTTTTGGAAAGTTTGGTATAATTCCCCTATGAAGCCATCTGGCCCTGGACATTTATTTGTGGAAAGCTTTTTGATGACTGGATTTCTTTACTTGTGATTGGTTGGTTGAGGTCTTTTATTCCTTCTCTGGTCAGTCTAGGTTGTTCATATGTTCCCAGGAAATTGTCCATTTCCTCTACATTATCCAGTTTATTGGCATACAGTTGTTCATAGTACCCTCTTATAATTTTTTAAATTTCTTCGGGATCCGCAGTAATGTCACCTTTCTCATTCATTATTTTGTTTCTAATGATTTTGTCAGTCTAGCTAGGGGCTTGTCAATCTTGTTGATCTTCTCAAAGACCCAACTTTTGGTGTTACTTATTCTCTCTATTTTTTTTTTTTTGTTGTTGTTCTCTATGTCATTTATTTCTGCTTTAATCCTTGTTATTTCTTTTCTTCTACTTGGTTTAGGATTGGTTTGCTGTTCATTTTCTAGATTCTGCAGTTGATTCATTAGTTCTTTGATTTTAGCTCTTTCTTCCTTTTTAATGTATGCATTTAGTGCTATGAATTTCCCCCTCTGTACCACTTTTGCTGCATCCCATAGGTTTTGGTATGTTGTGTTCTCATTTTCATTCATCTCTGTGTATTTAGCAATTTCTCTTGCTATTTCTTCTTTAACCCACTGATTGTTTAGGAGTGTGTTGTTTAACCTCCAGATATTTGTGAATTTTCTAAGTCTCTTCGGGTTATTGACTTCTAATTGTATTCCATTATGGTCAGAGAATGTGCTTTGAATAATTTCAATTTTTTCTTTTAATTTATTGAGGCTTGTTTTATGTTCCAGCATATGACCTATTCTGGAGAAAGTTCCATGAGCACTAGAGAAGAATGTGTATCCTGTGATTTGGGATGTGATGTTCTATATATGTCTGTTAAATCCAATTCATTTATCAGATTGTTTAGGTTTTCAATTTCCTTATTGGTCTTCTGTCTGGTTGATCTATTATAGGAGAGAGTGATGTGTTGAAGTCTCCCACAATTATTATGGAATTGCTTCCTTTAGTTTTGCCAGTGTTGGTCGCATGAATTTTGTGGCACCTTGATTGGGTACATAGACATTTATGATTGTTATTTCTTCTTGTTGAATTGCCCCTTTTATTAGTATGTAGTGGCCTTCTTTGTCTCTCCTAACATCCTTGCATTTAAAGTCTATTTTATCTGAGATTAATATTGCTACTCCTGGCTTCTTTTGGCTGTAGCTTGCATGAAATATTTTTTCCATCCTTTCACTTTCAATTTCTTTATGTCCCTGTGTCTAAGATGAATCTCTTGTATGCAACATATTGATGGTTCATTTTTTTTTTTTTTTTGATCCATTATGCCAATCTGTATCTTTTGATTGGGGAGTTTAATCCATTTACATTCAACATTATTACTGTGAAGGCATTTCTGTGAAGGCATCTTATCCTTTGGTTTATGTTTGTCAGATATATTTTTCCCCCTCTCTCTTAATATCCTTTAATGTATCCATACTGAATCTCTTTAGTACTGAACCTTTCTCCATGTCTCTTTCTCCTTTCTTTGTTTCTCTGTCAGTAGGGCTCCCTTTAGTATCTCAAGTAGGGCAGGTCTCTTGTTAGCAAATTCTCTCAGCATTTGTTTGTCTGTGAAAAATTTAAGCTCTCCCTCAAATTTGAAGGAGAGCTTTGCTGGATAAAGAATTCTTGGTTGGAAATTTTTCTCTCTCAGAATTTTAAATATGAAAATTTCTTGCCTTCTTGCCTCCATGGTTTTGTTTTATGTCCCAGCATATGATCTATTCTGAGTAGTCACTACTTAGTCTTATGCTGTTTCCTTGGTATGTGGTGAATTGCTTTTCTCTTGCTGCTTTCAGAACTTGCTCCATCTCTTCAGTATTTGACAATCTGATCAGAACATGTCTCAGAGTGGGTTTACTTGGATTTATTCTATTTGGAGTTTACTGGGCATTTATGATTTGTGTATTTTTGGTGTTTAGAAGATTTGGGACGTTTTCGCCAACAATTTCTTTGAATACTCTTCCTAGACCTTTACACTTCTCTTCCCCTTCTGGAACATCAATGAGTCTTATATTTGGATGTTTTTTATTATCTATCATATCCCTGAGGTCCATTTCCATTTTTTTCAATATTTTTCCCCATTCTTTCTTTTGTTCTTTCATTTTCCATTCTGTCATCCTCTAGATCACTGATTTGCTGTTAAGCTTCCTCTAGTCTTCTACTATGAGTATCCAGAATCTTTTTAATTTGGTCAACAGTTTCTTTTATTTCCACAAGATCGTCTATTTTTTTTATTTACTCTTGCAACTTCTTCTTTATGCTCTTCTAGGGTCTTCTTCATGTCTTTTATACCCTGTACCATGCTCTCATTGTTTG